>NW_005871177.1:2051735-2239851 GCF_000147115.1 Myotis lucifugus
CCCCACGGCCCCGCGACTTCCTCGTTCCCGCGCTAACTGCTGGGCGGCACCGTGGGAGGAGGTTGACAGGAGTGGAGAGGCGCTTGGCATGGGCGACCGAGGGCCAGGCTCATCCGGACGCGGCGGGGCGGGCGACCGAGGCCGCGGCTGCCCAGCTGTCCTTTCTCTTCACCTCCCTCCGCCGGGCGGGAGCGGGATCCGGAGGGCAACTCGCGCAAACTTTTTTTCCAATTCCCACCCCCACCCCCACCCCTGCCGGGGAACGGCCTGGGGGTTGGGGTGCGCAGGGGCTCCGAGGAGAGTGGGGATGGTGGTTGGTGCAGTGCTGAACCAGATTTCGCCTAAGGGCGTTCCACGAAATGAAAGCAGAAGTGCAGGCAGTCCCCTGGGCTGGGGAAGCCCTCCCCAGCTCCCCCAAATGGAAAGGGACAGTCTTATTCCTTCGTCTCCTACTTCGAAAAGAAGCCCCCCACTCCCCCCCACACACACACACCCAGGACATAATAGATTCACCGAGTATAGGTTCTGTACATTCACTTTCAAAAGAAGGAGGGCTTGATACTGATCCTGCAGGGCCTGGCATTTAAGAGGGAAAAGAAATTACCTACTTAGAGCACTTTTTAGACGCTCTGGTTATGTAAAACCCTTGAGCAACGGGCACCATGTATTGTGCATGACACCTACCACGAAATGATCGAAACAAAGCCTTGCCTCAATGCACGTTTTCTCGTGGTCTTCAAAAACAAATGCCGGTGGATATGTTTGCCCTGAGTTATTGGTCTATCCTGAAACCTAAGTGGGACTTCATGATACAGGATCTGACTGTCAAGATTTGAGATGTTTTCATGGACTTGTTAAGTAGGGTTTTTCCACATTGCAGCTTATTAAATAGGTATATTTAACTTAAGGGTTTTGTTAGGAAGCCCATGATCTAAGAAAATGACTGATATTACTGAAACACTTCATAGCTGGGGCATACAAATGTCCTGCTACAAACTGGTGATCTTTGGTAAACACTTAAAAACTTGGAATCCAGATGTTCTCAGTGCTTATTTTTCTAGCAAAATACCTTAATTGGATGTTCTTTAGTACTTTAAGTTGCACTAATGTTTGTTCAGACTTTAAAAAAGGACACTTGGTTAACAGAAAGCCCTTCCTTGCTGTATGTTGTTTTCTTGATTTCAGTATCGTGCTTTCTAGAGGCCAACCCTTTTACTGTTGGATGTGCTCAGTAAGTGATGTAAATGGTTTAAAGCAAACTAGTTTTGGGGGCTTATGAACTTGAGGAGCCAGGAAATAAAAAGATTTGTGTCTTGGAGCCTTTTGCATTTATTATGTAATTAAATGGGTAAAGCGAGAAAAACAAATGGAATCTCCTGAAATTCTTCATCCCTGTTGATAGGCCTGCAGCTCCTCAATTTGTTCTGGAGCTTGTTTTTATAAAATATCTTCCTGGGCCACAGCCTACTGGACAGATGTGAACACCAGCGAAGACTCCTGGTGTGTAGATTGAACCTGTTTGCAAGACTTTTTAAAGAAGAAAAGATCATCCACTTAGGGGTTGGTGGTGATTTGAACATTTTTATTTTGTAGTCTCGGTTTTAGCTTATGTTCTGCAGTTGGCATTCACGTGGGTTGTCTAAATGCCCCTGTTTTTCAAGCCCAGTTAGTAAATAGTGGAGTATACATACAAAAATAGTTGTTCCCCTTTGTAAGCACTGCTTTGATCTTTGTACTTCCTTCTTCTACCTCTTCGACAAGAGCCTCTGTGATGAAGGAGTTGCAGTTGGTAAAAGCTCAGTTAGTCTGGAATGGGCAGAACTTCAGATTTAGTGGATCCTATTTCTCATATTTATCTTGTCACATTCCTTGGAACAAATTGAAGCTAGTTTGAGAAACTAATATTTACTCAGGTTGTTTTCACTCCTGCTTTTCGACTTCCAGAGAATGGACGAAGTAAGTTACAGTAAGTTAACTTGACTTTTGGGGACTCTCAAGTTCATAAGCTCATTGTGGTAGACAGGAGGTGTAGATAAGGAATGGGAAGTTTTAGGAATCTGGGACTCTCATTCAATCAGCAAGACCTTACTTCTCACCTAATTTATGAGAGGTTTTCCCCGTTCAGAAGAGGTGAAAGTTCTGGCTTCTGGGGGAAGTGGTTACTTTATAACCTTCAATTAGTTTGAACTTGGGAGAAGAAAGAACAGTAGTTGACATTTTAAAACAATACATTAAAAAATAATGTCTGAGTTTCCATATGGATTTTTGATAGTCAAATATCATCTTTTTTCTTCTTCAGAGCTTATTGGTAAATGTCCTGTTCTGAGCGTAGAGATGACTGCAGTAGGCAGTGTTTCTGGAAATGCAGGTAGTTTAACCAATAGAGTAAATATTGAGATCGTGCCCTTCTACAGGTTGATCATGAATCACATTAGCAGGAGTGGCTCAGAATCAATGGCTACACAGAATTCCTCATTAGTTTACCTTACTTAGTAGGAAAGTTATATTGTTTGCTTGATTGGTTTTCTGTTTATAATATGAATCCTATAAGGTGGCATGATTATTATATGTTATAAGAAGAGAAGAAAGAAGAGAAGGAAGCATAGAATTTAGTGCTGGAGGATACTTTTAAGTCTTCTGTGTCTACATGTATGATTAGAGTTAATTGACAACTACTTTCTTGGTGACCAGTAAACCACACAGCCAGTTTACCCTGCTTTCTGGAAGTTAATCTCATTTGCACTACAAATACTGAACTCACTATAGTGTTCTTAGAGGTGAGCAGATAAATCATCAGAAGCATATATACCCCTTTGAGTTGACCCTGTCACTCCGTAGGAGACCCTGAGGGTTTGAAGAACTAGAGGCATTCAGCCTCAGAGAGGTATGTTTGGATTTGTGGCACGGTCCTGGCTCCTTGACTGTGCAAGTGCACGTGTGTGCGTGTGTGCGTGTGTGTGTGTGTGTGTGTGTGTGTAATAAAAAAAAGATTAATAATTGAAACCAGCTAATTTGGTAGAGTTAATAGTTGGAGTACATAACCAAGACATTTATCTTTGTGTTAGTTCACTAATGAGTGTCTAGGGCCTCACTGTTAGATTTTTTTAAAAGTAGTAGTATTTTTTTCATAATGAAATTGCTTTATGCCTTTGGTTCCTGCTGTGTTAAAGAAGGTATTCCTGAGTGCATATTAACAAACTACCTTTAATATTTTCAGATGTGATTGATAAACCTACCCTTGAAGATCAGCTAATGGTTTAGAAAATAAATTGTGAAATAAAATCTTATTGCTGCACTATGAATAATTTAAAGCCAACAGCTTTACACAAAGTATGTAATATAAGGTGTGATTTCTTAAAGATTATAAGAACCCTCAAGAGTATAAATGATAGTTGAAAAGATTTGTTTTATTTAGAGTATTAATAATAAATATATTTTAAACTTTAAAAAGAAATCATTAATTATTCTCTTCTCATATTTTCTGTAGTAATTATTAGATTTAATTATCAGTAAAACAAGTTTTATCTGCTTTAATTTGTTGCCTGCTTTGAAATTAGAATAATGAAATGGGTGGTTTAATTCCCCATTACAAATTGGCTTATTTTCATTTACATTTTACCATGAGGCCAGAAATCTTATAACCAGCTTTATTATGATTCGTACTTTTGACAGATATTAATAAATTTAAACTATCCATAGATTCCATTTCTTTAAATTATGAAACAATTCTGATTGATTGAGCTTTAAAGAAGACTGTAAAGAGTCTATATAACTTATTCTTTAAGAGCCCAAATATGAAAAAAATAATAAAAAGGAGAGGAAAAAGAGCTACCTGAGAGAATAAAAATCCTGTAGTTCCAGTTTTAAAAAGATCACATCTATACTGACAAATATCTGACACTGAACATTGTGCTTGTTGGTACACACTGAGCAATCAGTAACTATTTGTTGAATGAAGGAATGACATAAGGTTAGATTTTTTGTTTAAAAAGGGGCAACTGTTTTCTGCAAGGAACAAGAATTAATACCACTTTGCCTTGCCTTCTGAGAAGAAAGAAGCCAAAAACTAGATATTCTTTTCTTATTTAAAGAACACTTGAAGTTTACTAGAACAAGTAATTTATTCAAAAGTACCCAGTGCCTTCCAAAAGGAAGCATTTATTCTGAAAGAGGAGTTTATGAACTGGAAAAAAATGGCTTTTAGTTTCAAAGTTTTAAAGGCACTTATCAAACAAGGTAATAAAGTAATTGAGATGGTAAAAGGTGCTTGTACAAGTTTAAAAAAAAGTAACTTTTTGGCTAGGCTAGAATTCCTCTGAGCTCCATTGAAATTGTAATTTCAATACTAGTATCTCCAGGAAAGGAAACAGTGTAACAAGCACTGCCTTGTAATCCAAAGATTGTTAAAGCTATCTAAATTAATCAAAATGTAAACACAAATATGCATTAACAACTTATCACATATAAAAACTGGGGTAGGAGGGGAGTTATTAGCTGGAAACCTCAGGAACTATCAGACAGCAACATTTACTGTACTTTCCACTTTTGTACTTTAATGATTTTGTGACTGTCAAACCTGTGCCTCATCATACCAGGTTTTGTTTTTTTAAGTTATTTCTCAGTTGTAGCATTTTCAGAAAATTGTCCTTGAAACTCTGACTCTGTTTATTCTGTGTGGACACAGTGTATGAAATGAAATATACCATCCAGACTAGAACAGAGCACAGTGCCAACACCCTCCATCCTGGTGTCATTGTGCCCCCAGGGAGCGTAAGAACCATTTTATTGAAAACTGCCAACTTCAGTCCACTTTGCTTTGCTGCCCACCTCATTCTGGTTCTGACCCTGGCCTCTCTTCCAATCACTGCTAAACCTACAGTCAAGTTTAAAAAGTTAATTTTAAAAACTGTTTACAAATACATAGGTGTATAATGATTTTTGTTGTTGTCAACAAACTGCGGAAGAAACTAAATGTTTACTTATATAACAACTACACTGTAAAGATGTCATTGTTAAAAAGTACTTTGAAAGTGAATGACAGCAGTGCTTGTTAAAGCAATAAAATACTCCAAATATTCCGATGGTAGCTTCCCGATGAGAAGAGCCCAGGGAATGATAAATGTTGCTGTGTTGTGGTACATAATCAGTGCAATCTGCAGCCTCTGGGTGGGCATGAAGAGAAGTGTAAACAAAAACCCAAAGTGATAACATTGTCCTAACCTTTACCATACTAGCCGTACATTTTACAGTGGAAAATAAAGCTATTGGATTTTTCTTAGATTTTAGACTTTTGATATATACGAGGCTCAAAATATAAAACTGCATAAAGTTAAGCACACTTTTTAATTAACATTTAAAATGTAATTTGATTTCTATACTGAATTTTGTTTGTCAAAATAGCAATTATTTTTAAGTTTTTATTACTGTTTATCATTTGGATTAAATATATTATAGTATATTTCAATGTCAGGGCATTGAAATATACTATAATATGTTTATCCTCATTACCTCCAAAAATCCTAATATATATCAAGCATGAAAGTAAAAAGTTAAAAGTTATGACAGACTTCCTTATCAAACTACTTATCTATTGGTTCTGTGCCCAAACCTGCAATTCATTTAAATAGTGAAAATAAATTACTTAATTGTCTTAGAAAATATGCCTTCCAAGACAAGAATGGAGGGAATGACTATTTTTTAAGTGTTTTAACATGAAATCTTGACTCATGTCTTATTGATATTTGAAGAACTTCCTTGTCTGCCAGTTCTTAACTTAGATATAAGTTTATTTTCCAGGATTTAACCATTTATTGGTGTTTGATCATTAAGACTTGATGTATACACTTGTGTCTTTTTCTTTTAAATGTAGGCTAGGTGTGGTGGTGAGGTCAAAGGTAAAGAGTTCCTTACAATTTACGGCATCTAATGTAATGCTGTCTATATAATACAAACACCTGTATGACTTATGCAATTAAAATGAAGATGTGAAAGGGTGGGAAGAGTATGGTTGGCTGTTCATATAGAGGAAATTCAAAGTAGAAAAGAAGAAACATGAAAAAGGTAAACAATATAAATTAAACATATGTATTATAGTTCTATTGGATTTCAGGAAAGTACTTAAGGGAATACACAAAACCACTGGTTTATGTAAAATTAAAACTGAATATAAAATATCTGGGAAGTAGAAAAGATTAGTTTTCCGAAATGTGCTCACATAATTTCAAGCCAACCAAGACGGTATGGGAAAATACTCTATGTTGGAGATGGATTAAAATGAGCCAAAAATATAGCAAGTCCTATACTATGTTCTTTTAATTCATTTATTTTTCATGCTAATATATAGTAAGGTATATAAGTTAAGTGTTATGTGTGTGTGTGTTTCAAACCTATGAGTCTTGAAAAATTTGGCCAAAACAAAAGATAATGAAAGCACAGATAAAAGTTTAGGGGGAAAGTTCTCTATAAAATTGGATCTTGAACTTTACTATTGACTCGAATGTGAAAAGGAAAATAATATAGAAAGTGAATCAGAATTCAGAGAAAAGGGTAAATTCTGTATATCATGGATGAGAATGGGAGGATCATAATGAAAGAAGCAGAGATTGCCCTTGAAAAAAAAAGTTTGTACAGACATTTCACTGTGAATTACCCTATTTTTAATTAATTGAAAACAATGGTCATTTCCCCCACATTCTGAGAACACTTTAGAAGTGGTTAAGCAAACCTCGGAAGACCTGGGAAACTGAAATCAGAATCATGGTATGTGACAACAATTAAGTATACTTCCTTGCTCTCATGCAAATCATAGCATTCATTTGAAATAATATCTTTGTTTTCTCTCCATGTGTTTACCCAATTTCCTGTTTTAGACATTTAACTGAATTTAACAACCACACCTTAGAATATTTTAGTATTTCCTAACTATTTTAAAACATTACCTTATGGGTCATTTACCCTGAAGTTCTTTGTCATGATGGGCAGGGAAAGTATCCCGTTTCTCTTAGAAAGTCCATTAGGATAGTCCATGCTGTTTAAAGAGGTAGTTTAATCCTATGTTGAAATAAATGGATGATTGGGGGGGGGGGAGCAGTTGTGCTATGTTTATTAAATACCTGTTACACTGGAGGAGCCCAGTCATTTAGGGCAAGCCACAGAAAACGATACTTCTATTGCTGAGGCACTTAGGTGTCACATACATATCCCCATCAGTATGCCAATGTCCAATTAATCATCCCCACACCAAGGTGGTCCCCCAGCACACTAGGGGATGCAGTCCTTAGCCACTGTGGTCCATTCAGTAGGTTTCCCACGCCAGAAATCTGGGAACCTGTTCTTCATGCAGACTCACTTATCTCCTCCAGTCAAGCCCCAAGTTCTATCAACTCAGCCGCCTCCCCATCTCCAGAATTCATTTCTTCCTCACTGAATTTCTAGTTCTACTTTTGCACCGTCTCCTAATACATTATCTCCTACTTCTATTCCATCCTTTATTCCAGCATAAGGGTCAAATTTCTAAAGTGCCAAGTCTGATCATGTCAGGATCTTTATATTTCTGAAATGGTTCTTCGTTATCTTCGCAAGCTGATTGCTGCACACCTCACCTCCCACCCTTGCTCCTCGCCCATCCCCCTCCTTCTCATATTATCCACATCAATTTTCAGTTCCTTGTCCACCATGTTTTCTCACTTTGAATGCCTCTGCGCTTCTTTCTTAGCCATAGTGCTGACTGCACAATCTTCAGGCGTGGTTCAGGCATCACTCTTGCTCTCTCCTCTATTCATTCTCCCTGACCGACCCTTAACGAATTGTGTGCCCCCCATCCATGTTCTCTTGACTTCTTATGCAATCCAGACAGAAAATATGTTCAAGGGCAGGGACTTTGTCTTAGTTTTTATTTGCACAGTCTATTGATATTTTGTCTATTTACATATTCATTTCAGCAAACTTACTGGGTGCTGTGCAAATAAAAAGTTAAAAAAAAAAGGGAGAGTTGGATTAAATGAGTATCTACCTCCAAAAATTGTTTCTTTGATATAATAGTGTTATTTGGAAGATTTCAGGTTCTCTTGCCATATTGAGGTAGATCAACTTAAGAAAAAGGCATGTGAGAAATTACAAAGACAATTTTTGATTACCAGGGTGATAAATATAAGGAACTCTCAGTGCACCAGGCCTCTAGTGTAATATAAGAACTTGACAATACTATGCTTCCATTTGTCTTCTTCCCTTCCAATGTGCTGTTTATTATACATTTTACTTATGTATATGTTATAAACCCCCAAATAGATTGTATTTTTTTAATAGCAAACAAGAAAAAAATATGTACTCACCTACATATTCATTATCTTTGGCGTTTTTCATTCTTTCATGTAGGTCCAAGTTTCTATCTGGTATCATGGCCTTTTAGCATGAAGAACTTTCTTTTTAACATGTGTTTTAGCAGGCCTGCTAATGACGAATTCTCTCAGCTCTTGGTTATTTGACAAATGTTAATTTAACCTTTAATTTTAAAGGATATTTTTACCAAATATGAAATCGTACACTGATCTTTTTTATTCCTTTCAGCACTTTCATTATTGTTTCCAATGAGAAGTCAGCCATTATAATTATCTTAATTCCCCCTATCCCTTGATGCTTTTAGGATTTTTTTCTTTAGCATTAGTTTTTAACAGTTTGGCTATAATGGACCAAGCATGGTTTTATTTGTCTTTATCCAACATGGGGGTCTTTGAGATTCTTGTATTTATGGTTTGATTTTAAAAAAATCAAATTTGGAAAATTTCTGATGATTATTTCTTCAGTATTTGTCTCTCCTCTCTCTTTGTAGGACTCTAACTTGCAGGCCACTTGATATTGTCTCATAGGTCACTGAAGGGGCTTAATTCTTTCTGCCTTTTTTCTCCATGCTTCAGTTTGGATACATTTTATTGGTCATTCTTCAAGTTTATTGATCCTTTATTCTACAATGTTTAATATGCTGACAAGTCCACTTAGTGAAATTTCATTTTGGTCTAGAATTTTTCATTGGATCTTTTTATTTTTTAAGAGTTTTAATTTCTCTGCTGAGATTTCCTATCTGTTCATTCATTATGTCAATTTTTTCCTTTACATTCTCAAACTTATTGCTATTAGTAATTTTAAAGTCATTGGTTGTGCCTTGACCAGTGTGGCTCAGTTGATTGGGCGTCATCCCATGTACCAAAAGATTGTTGGTTCAATTCCCAGTCGGGGTACTTGCCTGGGCTGTGGGCTCAATCCCCAGTAGGGGGTGTGCAGGAGGCAGCCAGTCAATGCTTTGCCCTCATATTTATGTTTCTCTCTCTCCCTCTCCCTTCTTCTCTCCCTAAAAAATAAAATATTTTTAAAATAAAGTCATTGGTTGCTAATTCTAGCATTTGGTCATTTTTTAAGTCATATTTTTCTACATCTCTGCATGTTTTGATATTTTTTTGTTGTGCATTATACAGAGTATAGATTTTTGTCTTTTAAAAAAAGTATTGAGTTTTCTTTTTTTAAATGTCATCCCAATAAATTCAATAAACATTTTTTAAAAATATTTTTTTATTGATTTAGGAGAGGGAGAGAGAGAGAGAAACATCAATGATGAGAGAGAATCATTGATCGGCTGCCTACTGCACACCCCACCCCTGGGGATTCAGCCCACAACCCAGGCATGTGTCCTGCCTGGGAATCGAACCGTGACCTGATTTATAGGTCAACGCTCAACCACTGAGCCATGCCAGCTGGGTTCAATAAACATTTTTAAACAAAGAATACATAAGCATGTATTCCATTAGCCATCAGTGTGATCTTGAAGCATACTTTGAAGACTTGGGTTAGATCCCTTCCTAAGGTGACGTGGCTGATACGTTTTGAGTTGGTGTTTTTATCCAGGTCTGACCCTACATCCAATCTTCCTTTTTGTTTTGTTTTTCTATCAAAAACTTGGCACTACAAGGGAAACATTCAGAATCCTTACCTAAATACCTAGTAAAAGAGCCAGCCATAGAAACCCACACAGTAGGCAGAAGTCATCTCTACTGAAATACAGATTTCTTTGGGTTAATTTGGCATACATGGTTGGTATGGGGGATTAGCAAACTAACTTGCTATGGCTTGCAATCTGGTCTCTTCCCTCGGATGCAAGTCTGCTGTATCCTCACACACAGCCTGATCTGAAGCTCTCCAGTGCTTGATTGTGGGGCATGAGGGCTGACCATCGTGCAAAAGCACATGGGACGGCATGAGACAGACTCATTGCTGACTTTATGGCATTGCATTTGATGCTAGGAAATGGTAGGTCATGGCTCAACTGCCTTCCTGCAATCAGAATTACCACAAACTCTCAGCACTGGCAGAAGTATCTTAGTTAAAAGCATTTAAATGGAACCCAATTGCTCTTTATTTTTTTAATATATATTTTTAATTTCTTTATTGATTAAGTTAATACATATGTGTCCTTATCCTCACATTATCCCCCATCCCCCCCTCCCCACTCATGCCCTCACCTCCCTGTTGTCTGTGTCCATTGGTTAGGCCTGTATGCATGCATATAAGTCCTTTGGTTGATCTTTCCCCCTTACCCCCACCCTCCCCTACCTTCCCTCTGAGGTTTGACGGTCTGATTGATGCTACTCTGTCTCTATATCTGTTTTTGTTCATCAGTTTATGTTGTTCATTATATTCCACAAATGAGTGAGATCATGTGATATTTATCTTTCTCTGACTGGCTTATTTCACTTAGCATAATGCTCTCTAGTTCCATCCATGCTGTTGCAAATGGTAAGAATTTTTTTACCGCAGCGTAGTATTCCATTGTGTAGATGTACCACAGTTTTTTAATCCACTCATCTACTAGGCTGTTTCCAAATCTTAGCTATAGTGAATTGTGCTGCTATGAACATAGGGGTGCATATATCCTTTCTAATTGGTGTTTCCAGTTTCTTGGGATATATTCCTAGAAGTGGGATCACTGGGTCAAATAGGAGTTCCATTTTTAGTTTTTTGAAGAAACTCCATACTGTTCTCCACAGTGGCTGCACCAGTCTGCATTCCCACCAACAATGCACGAGGGTTCCTTTTTCTCCACATCCTCGCCAGCACTTGTCATTTGTTGATTTGTTGATGATAGCCATTCTGACAGGTGTGAGATGGTACCTCATTGTCATTTTGATTCGCATCTCTAAGATGAGTAGTGACTTTGAGCATGTTTTCATATGTCTTTCGGCCTTCTGTATGTCCTCTTTCAAAAAGTATCTATTTAGGTCCGTTGCCCACTTTTTGATTGGGTTGTTTATCTTCCTTTTGTTAAGTTGCATGAGTTCCCTGTAAATGTTGGAGATTAAACCCTTATTGGTGATAATATTGGCAAATATGTTCTCCCCTGCAGTGGGCTTTCTTGTTGTTTTGTTGATGGTTTCTTTTGCTGTGCAGCTTTTTATTTTGATGTAGTCCCATTTGTTTATTTTCTCTTTAGTTTCCATTGCCCTAGGAGCTGTATCAGTGAAGAAATTGCTTTGGCATATGTCTGAGATTTTGCTGCCTGTGGATTCCTCTAGTATTTTCATGGTTTCCCCGTCTTATATTTAAGTCCTTTGTCCATTTTGAGTTTATTTTTGTGTATGGTGTAAGTTGGTGGTCTAGTTTCATTTTTTTTGCATGTATCTGTCCAATTTTCTCAACACAATTTATTGAAAAGGCTGTCTTGACTCCATTGTATGTTCTTGCCTCCTTTTTCAAATATTAATTGAGCATAGTGGTTTGGGTTGATTTCTGGGTTCTCTGTTCTATTCCATTGATCTATATGTCTGTTCTTGTGCCAGTACCAGGCTGTTTTGAGAACAATGGTTTTGAAATACAGATAAATATCTGGTATTGAGATCCCTCCTACTTTGTTCTTCTTTCTCAGGATCGCTGCATCTATTCGGGGTCTTTTTTTATTCCAGATGAATTTTTGGAAAGTTCATTCTAGATCTGTAAAATATGCCATTTGTATTTTAATGGGGAGTGCATTGAATTTATAGATTGCTTTGGGTAGTATGGACATTTTGATGATGTTGATTCTACCAGTCCATGAACATGGTATGTTCTTTCATCTGTTTATGTCTTCCTCTATCTCTTTTTTCAGTGTCCTGTAGTTTTCCGTGTACAGGTCTTTTACCTCCTTAGTTAAGTTTATTCCTAGGTATCTTAATTTTTTTGGTGCGATGGTAAATGTGATTGCTTTTTGAGTCTCTCTTTCTATAAGTTCATTATTTGAGTTTTCTTGTAACAAGCAAAAACATTGCTGGTGAATCACCTGGTTTTATTCAAATGGATTTAGAGTGCTTCTTATTATAGGGTATATCCCTTAATCCCATTGCATGGTCCTTCTGGAATCACAACTGAATGCTCAGGTTGTTCATTGATGTCTCTTCACCTTGGATAATTGGAACTTCACTGTCTCTCAGAAGTTCCAGGAACTTCTGGAATTTTTATTCAGCTCTTAGATCCCAAGAATCTGTTTTCTAGTAGGCTTTGCAGAGTCTTGTCCTACACAAGCATGGCTTAATTATTTGGCTAAGGACTAGAGGTTTCCCCCTGCAAATTTCTAAGCCTCCTTTTTATGTGAACCCCTCCTTTCTGATACTCTGCCTGGTGAGATTGTTTCTCTCTTGGTGCTCTATTTCCTTGTGTCATGGTTTGGAACATGGTGTCACTCAAAAGTGGATTTGGAGCTCACCTCAAGTGTTTCCATTCTCTTATGGTGTTCAGCCCTATGCTGTTTTTGTCCTCTGTCGTAGATTATTGCTTCAATTATTTTGTATAGTTTTATGGTTGAGTATGGCTAAAAGGCAAGTTCATTAACTGTTACTCTGTCATGACTAAAACCAGAAGTTCACATTTTGACAAATATGAAGTTGCAGTATTTCTTGTTATTAATGCAATATTAATTACAAAGTACTTAATGTTGCCTTGGCTGGATTGCTCAGTTGGTTAGAGCACTGTCCCAATACGACAAGGTTGTGGGTTTAATCTCTAATTAGGTCACATACAAGAAGCAACCAGTGAATGCATAAATAAGTGGAACAACAAATCAGTGTGTCTCTCTCTCTTCCTCTCTAAAATAAATTTAAAACAATTTAAAAAATAAAATTAAACAAGCAACAACTTTTTAAAAAGTACTTAATGTTTACTGATTTGGAAATACAAAAAAAGAAACCATCATGTCTACTCTTAGACATTTATATACACTTAAGAATATGTAAATATAGAGATAAAGTTAAATTTCTGTAAAACGGTATCTTGTCAACTGTAAAATCACTAATATACTTAAATGTAATAGCCCTTATGTGGACTACAGAGCTATAGGTTACAGGGGAAATATAGGGTTCTTGGCAGAGGTCGGATTTGAGTAGAGGCTTGAGGAACCAGTAGTATTTAAGTAGGAAATATGGCATTTCAGGATGTAGGACATACTTTCAACAAATATACGAGATGGAAATGACCAAGGTGTTTTTGAACAACCAGCCTGCTTATAGTAGAGGGTTTGGTTAGTATATAATTATAGTAGATGCTTATTATATGATTTAATATAGTAATTAATATGCTGAGTGGTTTTGGGCTTTTTATTATCTTGTATTGTAATATGGCAATTAAAGTAATTCTAAGGAAAAAGTAACACCACAGTAAGGGAGAACAGTAGGGAGGTTATTTTTATCATTAAGAGGTGAGACAATGAAGGCTTAAGTAGGATGAAACACTGGAAGTGTGCCTACCTCTTGAATTTTTTGGAATAGTCTGAGAAGGATTGGTTTTAGTTCTTCTTTGAATGTTCGGTAAAATTCCCCTGTGAAGCCATTTGGTCCAGGGCTTTTGTTTGCTGGAAGCTTTTTGATTACTGTTTCAATTTCATCAGTAGTTACTGGCCTATTCAGGTTTTTTTATTCTTCCTGATTGAGTTTTGGAAGCTTATATTTTTCTAGGAATATGTCCATTTTGTTGAGGTTGTCCAGTTTTTTGGAGTAGAGTTGTTCGTAGTATTTTTTTTTACAATCCTTTATATATCAGTAGGGTCAGTTATTACTTCACCTCTTTCATTTCTGATTTTGTTTATTTGGGTCCTCTCTCTTTGTTTCTTGGTGAGCCTGGCGAGAGGTTCATCAATCTTGTTTATCCTTTCAAAGAACCAGCTCTTGGTTTCATTGATCTTTTGTATTGTTTTTTTAGTCTCTATGTCATTTATTTTTGCTCTAATCTTTATTATTTCCTTCCTTCTGGATACTGTGGGCTTTTCTTGTTGCTCTCTTTCTAATTCTTTAAGTTGCAAGGTTAGATAATTTATTACCTGTTTTTCTTGTTTTTTTGAGGTAGGCCTCTCAGGACTGCTTTCATTGTGTCCCATAGATTTTGGATTGTTGTGTTTTCATTGTCATTTGTTTCCAGGGTGCTTTTTATTTCTTCTTTGATCTCTTTGGTAACCCAATCATTATTTGATAGCATGCTATTTAGCCTCCAAGTGTTTGATTTTTTTCATTGTTTTTATTGTAGTTGATTTCTAGTTTTATGCCATTGTGATCTGAGAAGATGCTTGTTATGATTTCTATCCTCTTGAATTTGAAGAGACTTTGCCTGTGTCCTAATTTGTGGTCTGTCTTTGAAAATGTCCCATGTGCACTGGAGAAGAATGTATATTCTGTAGCTTTGGGGTGAAATATTCTGAAGATGTCAATTAAGTCCATGTGATCTAGTGAGTCATTTAGGATTGCTGTTTCTTTGCTGATTTTTTGTTTAGAGGATTTATCCAGTGGTGTCAGTGGGGTATTAAAGTCCCCTACTATGACTGTATTGCTATTGATCTCTCCCTTGATATCTTCCAGAGTTGTTTTATGTATTTGGGTGCTCCTGTATTGGGTGCATATATCTTTACCAGAGTTATATCTTCTTGTTGAATTGCTCCCTTTAGTATTATGAAGTGGCCTTCCTTATCTCTTGTTATGGCCTTTACTTTGAGGTCTATTTTGTCAGATATAAGTATCGCAACCCCAGCTTTTTTCTCAGTTCCATTTGCCTGAAACATTTTTTTCCATCCCTTCACTCTCAGTCTGTGTGAATCCCTTGTTATGAGATGGGTCTCTTGCAGACAGCAAATATATGGGTCATGTTTTCTTATCCATTCAGCTACCATATGTCTTTTGATTGGTGCATTTAATCCATTTACATTTAATGTTATTATTGGTAAGTACTTGTTTGTTGTCATTTTTATTCTTAATGTTTGTGTTTCTTCTTGCCTTTCTGTTTCTTCTTTTTACAGCAGTTCCTTTAGCATTTCTTGCATTGCTGGCTTGGTAGTAATAAACTCTCTCAGCCCTTTTTTGTCTGTGAAGCTCCTGATTCCACCTTCAATTTTGAATGATAGCCTTGCTGGGTATAGTATTCTTGGATTCATTACCTTGCTTTGCATCACTTTGTATATTTCATTTCATTTCCTTCTGGCCTGGTGTGTGTCTGTTGAAAAATCAGTTGATATTCTAATAGGAGCTCCCTTGTAAGTAATTTTCTGTCTCTCTCTAGCAGCCTTTAAGATTCTTACTTTGTCGTTGGTGTTTGCCAATTTAATTATGATGTGTCTTGGTGTTGGCCTTTTGGGGTTCATCTTGTTTGGGGCTCTATGTGCTTCTTGGACTTGCATAGTAATTTTCTTGCCAATATGAAGGAAGTTTTCTGTCATTATTTCTTCAAACAGGTTTTCTATTCCTTACTTCTCTTCCTCTCCTTCTGGTACCCCTATTATGCAAATATTGCTTCGTTTTGTGTTGTCCCAAAGCTCCCTTTGGCTCTCCTCTTGCTTTTTAAATCTTCTTTCCAGTTGCTGCTGTGTTTGTGTGTTTTTTCCTACCTTGTCTTCTAATTCGCTGATGCAGTCCTCAGCCTCTTGTAGTCTACTGTTTAAGCCTTCCATTGTGTTCTTTATTGCAACTATGTCATTCTTCATCTCCTCTTGGTTCCTTTTCATGTTGGTGACATTCTCATTCAGCTCCTTATAATCCTCATTGAGTTGTGTGTATTTGTCATTGAGTTGTGTGTATTTGTCATTGGGTTGTGTGTATTTGTCATCCAGCCGTTTGAGCATCCTCATGACCATTAGTCTGAATTCTTTCTCTGATATGTTGCTAGCCTCAGTTTTATTTAACTCCCTTTCTGGTGATTCTTCTTTTTCTTTCTTTTGGGGATTGCTTTTTTGCCTTCCCATGTTTTGCTATAATGTTTTTTTTTTGTTTTTTTTTTCTTTTTCTTTTTTTTTTTTTTAATTAAATCTTTATTGTTCAGATTATTACATTTGTTCCTCTTTTTTCCCCCCATAACTCCCCTCCTTCCAGCTCCCACCCCACCCTCCACCCTCACTCCCCACCCACTGAGTTCATCCATAGGTGCATGATTTTTGTCCAGTCACTTCCCGCATCTCCCACACCCCTTTAACCCCAAGAATAGTCAGTCCATTCCCTTTCTATGTCCCTGATTCATTATAATCACCAGTTCATTCTGTACATCAGGTTATTTATTCACTTGATTCTTAGATTCATTTGTTGATAGATGCATATTTGTTGTTCATAATTTGTATCTTTACCTTTTTCTTCTTCCTCCTCTTCTTAAAGGATACCTTTCAGCATTTCATATAATACTGGTTTGGCGGTGATGAACTCCTTTAGTTTTTCCTTATCTGTGAAGCTCTTTATCTGACCTTCAATTCTGAATGATAGCTTTGCTGGATAAAGTAATCTTGGTTGTAGGTTCTTGGTATTCATCACTTTGAATATTTCTTGCCACTCCCTTCTGGCCTGCAAAGTTTCTGTTGAGAAATCAGCTGACAGTCGTATGGGTATTCCCTTGTAGGTAACTGAGTTTCTTTCTCTTGCTGCTTTTAAGATTTTCTCTTTGTCTTTTGCTCTTGGCATTTTAATGATGATGTGTCTTGGTGTGGTCCTCTTTGGATTCCTTTTGTTTGGGGTTCTCTGCGCTGCTTGGGACCTGTAAGTCCATTTCTTTCTCCAGGTGGGGGAAGTTTTCTGCCATTATTTCTTGAAATAGGTTTTCAATATCTTGCTGTCTCTCATCTTTCTGGTACTCCGATAATTCTGATATTAGACCGCTTTAAAGCTGTCCCAGAGGCTCCTTACACTATCTTCACACTTTCGGATTCTTTTTTCATTTTGCTTTTCCAATTGGGTGTTTTTTGTCGAATCTTTGGTTTGAGTCTTGTGCTCCTCTGGTCTGCTATTGGGTATAATATTCTTTATTTCAGTCCGTGTATGCTTACTTTCTAATTTCTTTATCGTAGCATCGAGGGTCTCATTAGTTTTCGTGAGGCTCTGCACAAATTTATGGCAAGCCCTCAAAATTGCGATTCTTAGCTCCATATCCTCCATTTCTGTCATGTTTTTTTGTCTCCGCATCTTATATGCTTTCTTGGTGCACCCCCTTGTGGTCTCTGTACGCAGTCTTGTTCTAGCCAAGCCTTAATTGTTGTAGTTAACACTAGAGGGGTTTGACCACCAGGCTGACTGGCTGTTGGAATCAGCTGTGGAAAACGTCTGTCTTCTGGGGAGGCGCTATTCCAGCCTTTGCCTGAGGCGGTCAGCAAATGGCCGTGCGCAGGGCCTGGGAGGGGCGGGCTCAACAGGGCAGGGGGAGGGAGCAGCTATGGCCGCTCTCAGTCCGTCTCCCGGGGCTCTGCCTCTCTGTCCCCACAACCGCTGCAAACCTCGGAGGGGCCGTAGCCAGACAGTCCCGCTTCTCCCGTTTGAGTCTGGGTCCCTAGAGACTCGCCCGGATCTGTAGCCCAGAGTCTGAGACTCACTCCCGACTGAAAACGACAATCGCGCCCTCAGCCGCCAGCCCGCTTTGCGCGCGCACCGCCGCACCACCGTACCTTTAAATTTTCCACACTGCGCCTCCGCTGAGCGTCGGAATGCTGTTGTTTTTGCTTCTAGTTGAAGAGACTCTCCTCAGCCAGCCTTCCCGTGGTTCTGGTTGATGTCCGCTCCGACTTTTAGTTGTATTTTTGAAGTGGTTGTTCGAGGCAGCAAACTCCGGTGTTTACCTACGCCGCCATCTTCGATTCTCCCCTGCTGTAATGTTTTAATTGTAGATCCGATTGTTTTGCTACCCAGGTTCTTTTGGGGATGGTGCTATTGGTGTGATCTCTCAGGTCTCCTGGGCTTTGTAATCTAGCATAGCTCCCTACTTGAGCTATTTGGGTTCTCTTGATGTAGGCCTGTGAGCTGGAAATGCACAACTGCAGTGTCTAGAAGTCAGCAGCAGCCGTGGAGGGGGGTGTCCCAATTTTTGCTGTCTTACGCCCTTGGTTGAAGTCGCATGTGCCCAGCGGGGACTCACAGTGGCATGGAAAAGCGTGCAACTATAGTGTCCAGAGTTCTGCAGCTGTGAGGTGGGCAGGCTCAGTTTTTGCGGCTGCACCTGTGGTGGATAGGTGTGCGCTCCCAGTGGCGGCTGACAGGGGCACCAGGGGTGTGTTTGCCAGCGTAGCATACTGAAGCACTCTGAAGGGCCCTGGCACGTAATTGAGGTGTCTGTGGGCAGGTATCCAGAGTGAGTGAATTCAGAATTTCTACTGCCGGGGGAGTGTGTCTCTGTTTGTCCAAGATCGCACCTAGCGGGGGCTCACAGTGGTTCCCGAGCGCCCTGTGGATAGATGGGCGCTGGGTGCCTGCTCCTTGGAAATGCACAACTGTGGCGGCGAGTTTGCCTGCGCAGAGCTCTGACGCACTCTGAGGGGCCCTGGCGCTAAAGATGCGTAGCTGGGTTGTCTGTGGGCAGTTATTCAGGAAGAGGGAATTCAGAATTTCTACTGTGGGGCAGTGTGCCCTTGTCTGTTCAAAATCACACCCAGCAGGGGTTCACAGCGGCACCCAAGAGCTGCCTATGGAGTGGTGTGCCCTGGAAGTCTGCGGGCTGGAAACACGCGCCGGTGTTGAAACGCGCGAATGTGGTGCCCAGAGGTCTGCCGCTGGGGAAGGGGGAGCTGCACTTACTGCTGTGCGAGCGGTGCACCTTTGGAGGTGGAAGTCCCAGGGTCCATGGGTCTGTGGGTGAGGCAGCAGGATTTTGGCTGGAGTGGCTGCAGGGTCGCGGGCAGTGTCCCAGGCCTGTCTGGGTGGTGGTCCTGATGAGTTCCTAGAAGAGGCCGCTCTCCCCTTCAAGATGGTGTGGGCTCTGTGCCCAAGTCGCTCAGTCCTGGGAGTGCCCGCCGCGGTGGTAGTCTCTCCCTGTCCCAGAGAGCCTGGTCTGCCAGCCTCTGCTGCTCCTGTGGGATTTAACTGTCCCTCACTCACTCACACACACACCACACACACCACACACCCTCCTTTCATCCCCTCACTCACTCACTGCCTATCCCTCACCTCCGTCCTGCCAGCCACAATCTTTTTCGAGAGTCCCTTCTCCTGGATATGTTTCTATGTTTCAGGAAAGCCTCTTTATTCTCCTTCTGTACTCTGAAGTTGACCAAAGGAGATATTTAAAACAAAACAAAAAGCTGAGTTAAATTGTTTGGTATTTTTACCTTCACATTTGATTGTCTGAGGAAGACCTCAGTGGAGTTTTGTGTATTGTCACAGTTACATTTTGCTTTTCAGGCTATGCTATGGGTAGAGTAGCTCAAACCTGAACATTCAGGAGAACTGGAGCAAGACACTGTATTAAAATAAATAAATTTGGAGGTCGAGGAGGAAAATCACTTCTGCCTCTTAGACAGATGAACAAACCATAGTCAGATTCACCAGCGTTACTCTGTCAGCCTAAGCAAATGACTTACTCTCTCTAAACCTGAGTCTTTTCATCTGGGACAGTATTTCTCAGGATTGTTGTGAGAATTAAGTGAAATATGTGAAGCATGGGAGGTAGTCAGTCAAGTTTAGTTCTTTTTTAAAAAATATATTTTATTGATTTTTTACAGAGAGGTAGCGAGAGGGATAGAGAGTTAGAAACATTGACCAGCTGCCTCCTGCACACCCCACACTGAGAATGTGCCCACAACCAAGGTACGTGGCCTTGACTGGAATAGAACCTGGGACCCTTGAGTCCGCAGGCTGACGCTCTATCCACTGAGCCAAACCGGTCAGGGCTCAAGTTTAGTTCTTTATCCGTGTGAACCCAAGCACTTGACATGATGCAATGGCACTCATCAGGGTTTCTCATTCTTCACATTGACATTTGGATCAGATATTTCTTTATTGTGAGGGACTGTCCTATGCATTATAGAATGTTTGGCTGTATTTCTAGCCTCTACACATTAGATACCGTTAGGACCACCCACCCAGTTGTGACAGCTAACAGTGTCTCCGGACATTGCCAAATGTCCCTGGAGGAAAAATGCAAACATTTTACTCAGCAGTGATAAGGATTGAAATAAAGAGGGAATGTTGCAGTATATCCATAACTATAGGATGGAAAAGAAATAAATACTTGATTTTTCTCAGAATGCCAAAAGCTTTTACTGTCTCAATTGTTCTTCCCAGTTTATTATAAACATTATTATGCCAACGAATAAAATGGCTAACATATGCTCTGTAATCACTAGCTGACATCATGGCCAGTGTAAGGAGTTCTTAGTGACGGCCGCAAGACCAAGGCCACAGGGTTGGACCATTAAGCTTTGAATGAATTAATGGTTGAATGTTGTATATGTATCTGCCATCCCTAGTAGACTGACATAACGTTTGTGAACAGGGGCCTTATCTTATATCAACTCCAAGCACAATGTATTCATACTCACTAGGTAGCTATTCTAAATGTTAGTTGGTCACATTGTATCCAAATGAAACAACAGAGAGCTGGAAGTAGATGGAAGTGGAAAAATATAGAAAATGAGTTTATACAAACCTAAATATGGTGGGACACAAATATTTATTCTTTTTCAAAAACTTTAAAAATCAGCTGTTGTGCGAAAACCTAAGCCAATATATCATCAGAAAGATGTAAATAAACAGCACATTTAGAGCTAATTTTTTTCTATTACATTTATTATAAAGAGGATATCAGTAGTGCTTATAAATGTTTGACTCATTCCATATTTCATGTTTTATTCATCATATGTTATTAATTGCCTAAGGTCGGGCGTAAACTTTAAAATTCAGGATAAATTCAGAAAAAATTCTTTTTTCTATTATAATGTATAGTTCCAATTACATAAATGAGTTAAAAGAGTAAAGCATAGAATTGTTAACTTAGCGAGTAAAAGTCTCCATGTTAATATATAAAGATCTGAATTGCTGTTTTTAACAATTACATAACATATAACTGAATATAGCATAATTATAAATAATCTGCTATAAAAATGCATTTATATTTTTACCTTTTGCTACAATGAATATCCTTATACTTATTTTCTTTCACATTTTCTCATATAATTTTCAGAAGTGGAGTTGCAGAGTCAGAAGATACTCTCATCTGAGTTTTCACATTATGTGTATGTAGTACATGTCTTATACCTTATAGCACATTCTCTCAAAAAAATTCTTCTATAAAAAGAGGCTCCAGCATATTCTTTCTCTTTATAATTTATTACTCAACAGAGAATGGTGAAAAGTCACTCTTTTGCTTGAAATTTTATCCTCCTTGCTATCCAAGATGAAGCGTTAAAATTACACCGAAGCGTGTCTGTTGTGGCTGAATATAATCTTGAAAATAGAGAAACTTTCTTGCTCTGATTCCTACCTGCACTTCTGGATGGCACCTCAGATTCTGTTTTCAAACTTTAGATTGTGACCCATTAGTGCAGTGGTTCTCTTCTGGCCCTTTAAATACAGTTCTTCATGTTGTGACCCAACCATAAAATTATTTTCGTTGCTACTTCATAACTGTAATGTTGCTACTGTTATGAATCGTAATGTAAATATCTGATACGCAGGATGGTCTTAGGCGACCCCTGTGAAAGGGTCGTTCGACCGCCAAAGGGGTCGCGACACACAGGTTGAGAACCGCTGCATTAGTGGATCTTGAAATCACTTAATGGGCTTAAAACCTTTTGGGATTTAAAAAAAAATGAAATCTAGTAGAAGAAAAAGAATCCATTTTTTTTTATAGTGGGCCCTGCTGAAAAAGCATGAATATATCTGATTTCCCCAGTTACAAGGATGGAAGTGCCTCCAACTCTATCCTTAATGGTCCAACTCTGTGGCCTTGGTCTTGCTGCCTCCACTAAGACTTCCTTCTGCTGGCCTTAGATGTCAGACGTGGGGTTGTCACATATGTGCAGAAAGTGACTCATTAGGCATTGCACGTAGAACTCAACCCATGTTCAGAGCTTAGTTACAACATTCTGCTTCTCACCTGGGAAATACAAGCAAGTCACTGGAGAAGATGTTTTATTTATTGCCAGGCAGCTACATTTTCTGTTTTTCTTTCCATGGTGTGAAAATTTTTCTTCAAACCTCACCGTTGGGGAGGGAGATGCAGAGTTCAGCAGTGTCTTCTCAGCAGTCAGCCCAGTACCTCCCTTTCTGTTTCAAGGTCCTTCCTCAAAAGCACAGAACTGAGCAAAGGAAAAATGAGAGGAAGGGCTGGGGAGCGCAGGGGGGCAGGAGGGGCTTTCCCTGGCCTTTCCTAGTCCTTCAGTTCCAAGGGCTTGTTGAAAGCTCAAATTTTTTAAATAAAACCTGCTTTTACAATTAATGCAAATACTGCTCAGTGATTCATCCTTTCCAAATAAGTCTTGGTTTCTTTTGACATTTAGTTTTGAATTATGAATTAATATTGACATCACCCTAGGGTTACGGTTACCTCAGCTCTTCACAGTGAACTTAAACTCTCTTACAAAGTGTGTAAAAGTTTAGGTTTAACCATCGCCCAAGTATCTTTGGGGCTGCTGTTGGGCTTTTAAAACTGTGATCTTTTGGCACACGTTTGTGCACGGGGAGTTTGTTGGAGGGAGGACCACATTTCATTGGGCATTTTGTCCAGTGCCTGCAATTTAGGTTCATTAAGGTTTTAACTACAGTTGTGATCATGATGCTAGCCCTGCATCAGTTCTAATAAGGTAGATTTAGTTGAGGGTTTTTTTTAATTAGGGTGAGGGCTGCTTCATATTGAATCCATGCATTCCAAGGCCAGGAAACCATCCACACGTTTAAAACTATAAATATATTGAATGTAATAGAGGTACTGAACGTGTCCTGTCAGTTTCACAAGTCAACAGTCTTACCTCTGCTTTTGAAGACTGTGGGCTAAGATTGTTTGAGAGGATTCAAGTGATCAGCCCAGATTAATAGAAAGCCTAGAGACAAAAGAAAAACGGGTTTTAATATTATTTTTGGAAATTGGCTCCTGTGGTGTTCTAAAAATAAGGATTTTTCATATGGAATGTTGTAACTGGTATTGCTACTGTGTCGTAATACTGTTTTCCTTGTATTCTCCATATAACTGAAAATTATGCTGATGATTCTTTAATATAGTTATATACCCAAATACATTTAAAAATCCAAGTTTACAAAAAGAGTTATGATGTAGGTGATGTGTTCTTTGAATAAACATTGATTAGCTCACTAACATTCTGAGTTCTTCTCAAAAGTCCAACCCATCAAAGTCTCTGATTTTGCAGATGAAGAAACAGACCACAGTGAGTTTAGTTGTATATCCAGTCACCCCCTCAGCAATGGCGCTAAACTCTTGAATTTTGAATGACTTAATTCCTCTCTATTGTGTCAAGTCAGTTTCCCCCCTTTTGACTGCTTGTCTAATTGAGTACAGCTGTTTGTACATCTTCAAGCAGTCATTTGTTTTAGACAAATACTTCCTTGCAAATCTGCATGGCCTTCTTGTTCTCTGGGGCTGAGAGCTTCCCTTCCCCGGGTGGTGAAGTTGGACCCCATCCTGTGTCCCACGAGGCACCCTCTCGAGGCTCTCTCCCCCCTCACCGGTCACACAGGGCCCTAGCCGAAATCTAGAGGATTTCATTGCATGTTGGGGTCTTCTTTGGATGGTTTTTGTCCTTATTGAAGTATTGGGCGATGTATTCATGAGGGTGAGGGCTAAACTGTTTTAACAAGTAGATCCATCAGTACCCTGGGTTCAGGAACAAAGAAGTTTCCTTCTCCCATCACCCGCGGTATTAGCCGCCTGCCATTCGTCGTCGCCTGTGTGGTAGAAGCTCTGTCTTCTCCGCGTCTAGGTTTTAGCCAACGGGAAAGAGAAAAAACAAAAACATGGAGGAAGGATGTTAAGCCCAGACCTGGCAGTGACACACAGTAGTTCTGACATTCCCCTGGTGAGCATGCCATCAGACGGCCATCCCTGCCTCCCAGGAAGTGTGGGGCCCGCTCCAGCTGAGCAGTCACACTTCCACTGCAGCTCTGCGCTGTGGAAAAGGAGAGAACAGATTTTGGCGGGCAGCTACCATTTCCAGCCCAGTCCCAAGTACCCTTGAGTGCGTTATACACTTCATTTGTGGGGTAGGGGAAACTTTGCCTCAGGAATTAATATTTGCTTTCAGCCTGTGATATTTTTACCTTTTAATTTTTGATGTACTATATCTAAAATTTGAGCTTAGTAAATTTAAATAAAATTAACTTATACAAGGCAATTTCTTTTTTTAAAAAATATATTTTATTGATTTTTTTACAGAGAGGAAGGGAGAGAGATAGAGAGTTAGAAACATTGATGAGAGAGAAACACCGATCAGCCGCCTCCTGCACATCTCCCACTGGGGATGTGCCTGCAACCCAGATATTTTATTGATTTTTTTACAGAGAGGAAGGGAGAGAGATAGAGAGTTAGAAACATTGATGAGAGAGAAACACCGATCAGCCGCCTCCTGCACATCTCCCACTGGGGATGTGCCTGCAACCCAGGTACATGCCCTTGACCGGAATCGAACCTGGGACCTTTCAGTCCACAGGCCGACGCTCTATCCACTGAGCCAAACCGGTTTCGGCGCAAGGCAATTTCTTAAGGAAATAAATCCAGTATGATATATGACGTTAGGTACAGTTTTTATCTGGCAATATGGTTCTTTGGTTTTCTCAGGGCCTCTGGATAATAGAAGATTGCTAGGCTTGCAACGTATCAATATCTGGCTGCAGTTGATTAAGTTGGAGAATATAGCATTGATAATAAGGGCTTTATTTTTATGTCTTCCTTTTGAAGTTTTAATATTACAGTGTTCTTATACAGTAGTCCCCTCTCATCCAGGGGGGATTCGTTCCAAGACCCCTAGTAAATGCCTGAAACCAAAGATAGTGCCAAACCCTCAATTTACATATTTCCTATACATACATACATATGGTAAAGTTTAATGTATAAATATTGCCCAGTAAGAAATTAACAATAACTAATAACATCATAGAAAAAGTAAGACAATAAATTATAACAACAGTTATGTGAGTGTGGTCTCTATCTCTCAAAATATCCTATTGTGCTGTCCTCACCTTTTAACTTAAAGGAAGTACTTTATGGCTTCTTTTTGGCATATCCGAATTGCCAGCATCACTGCTTGCACGTTAGGCCATTATTACGTAAGATAAGAGTCACTTGAATGCAAGCGCTGCAATGCTGTGACAGTCGATCTGACCACCAGCTAGTCACGAGGTGACTAGCAGGTGGGTGGGGTGTACAACGTGGAGACACTGGACAGGGGGATGATTCACACCCCGGGTGGGACGGAGTGGGACAGCAGGGGGTTTCATCGTGCTATTCAGAAAGGCACACATTTTAAAGCTTGTGAATTGTTTATTTGGGGAATTTTCCATTTAACATTTTTCAACGGCGGGTAACTGGAACTGCGGAAAGTGAACCGTGGATAAGGGGACTACTGCACCGTTTTGACAATGGCAGGAAATGCCTGCCGCAGTGGGACGCACTGGCAGACAGCACAGCACAGCACAGCACGCTCTAGCAGCCTCCCCTGGTGCCCTGATGCACTGACCACGCCCTTTTGTCAGCAGGGTGACTGCCCCTTAGCTTCTCGACTGGAGCAGCATACACTAATACAGAAAGCATGGAGGCAGTCCTAACACCATCACAGAGTTCATGCAGGGTTAGCAAATAACCTACGCGAAGAGCTAATACTAAATCGTTGATGTCTACATGGTGGCAAAAAGAAATGGCCTCTAAGAATCCAAATAGGATTTTTATATGGAAGATGAAGATTAGTTATACCAACCTTCAGGACACTGTTCTGAGCCTGGCAAAAGGGTTTTTGGATTATACATAAATGCTGATTCCTGGATGATGCGATGTTTCTACTGTTAGATTTAGGTCCCAAAGAACTGCACCGTGTCCTCCTCCTCAAGTCTTTGAAAAAGGATTATATTTGGTCTTCCTGTCATAATATAGTTTACTTCTGCATGGTGGAATTGTTAAGGTTCATTTCAGGCTTACGGTTTGCTTTTGTTTTGCTTTGCTATACAGCTCCAGAATGGCAGAAGAGGATCCGTATTTGGGAGGGCATGAACAAGTAGGTATTATAATATCATCTCACTGCTCATTTTTTATAAATATATTCATATTTAAAAATATACAGAAGTAACAATAGTAACAATCAGGTAAACTCTAAAATTGGTAAAACTCTCCTTTAAATTGTTTTTGCAGTTTCCCTCTCCCTCCATGGAAGGTCAGAGAGGATATGTCTTTAAATGAGTAACTTAAACCCTGTTATCACACACAACTGCTGCATAAAAGCTATGTATGCTACAGGGCAAATAATAACTACTGTATTAGTGTCCTGGGGCTGCTGTAACAAATGACCACAAACCGGGTGGCTTAAAACAACAGAAATGTATTCTCTCACATTTCTGGGAAGCTACAAGCCTAAAGTCAAGATGATGACAGGGTTGGTTACTTCCAGAAGTTCTGAAGGAGAATCTGTCTCATGCCACCACCACCCCCCCCCCCCGCCCCCAGCCCCTGGTGGTGGCCAGCAATCCTGACATTCCTTAGCTTGTAACTGTATCACTCCAGCACATGGCTGCCTTCCCCGTGTATCTCTCATTTCTCTGTATCCAAATTTCCCTTCCTTTTCTCTCTCTTTATTTTAAAATATATTTTTATTGATTTCAGAGAGAGAGAGAAGCATCAATGATGAGAGAGAATCATCGATCGGTTGCTTCCTGCACGCCCTTCCTGTTACACAACCTGGGCATATGCCCTTGGTCAGAATCAAACCCAGGACCCTTCAGTCCTCGGGCTGATGCTCTATCCACTGAGCCAAACTGTCTAGGGCCCTTCCTTTTCTCTTATAAAGGCACCAGTCATTGGATTTAGGGCCCACCCTTTAGTATGACTGGATCTCAACCTGATTACAATCTGCAAAGACACTACTTCCAAGTAAAGTCACAGGTACAAGGGGAACACACAGTATTTACTCAAAACTCATCAAATGAGAAGGCAGGCTGGTATAGTGAAAAGATATCTTGGACTTAGAAGTTGAAGGTCTTTGTGTAAGTGTTGGCTGCTACTAATGAGCTCTTAAAACTTGATAAATAAGCCCTGGCTGGTGTTGCTCAATGGTTAAGAGCGTTGGCCAGTGAACCGAAGGGTCATGGGTTTGATTCCCAGTCAAGGGTACATACCTTAGTGTGGGTTTGCTCCCCACCCCTGGTCAGGGCCCTTGTGGAAGGCAACCAGTCAATGTGTCTCTCTCACATTGATGTTTCTCTCCCTCTTTCTCTCCTCCCTCACTCCCTCCCTTCCATTCTCTCTGAAAAGCAATGGGGAAAATATCCTTAGGTTAGGATTAACAAAGAAAAGTAAAAACAAAAACAAAAAACCTTGAGAAATCATTTAGCACCCGCTGATCCTCACTTTTCTCCTTTGCAAAATAGGAATGCTAACCCCACACTAGCAGGGGTGTTGAAAGACTTAATGGCAGTGACTGCGCTTTGGGAGCATAAAACTTCATTATATCAGCAATTATGAAGAGATGCCAGTGTCCTTTTTTTTTCTTTCTCCTAGTTTTTTACTTGAAAAATTTGAAGCCTCTAGAAGTGTTGAATAGTCTATCAAATCTTTGTTGATTATTAATAATTTTATTTATATATATCTTTTAAATATTTATATCTACATTTTATAGACGTTAAACGAACCGTTTGAAAGCAATTTCGGACTCTAGGGTAATTACAATGGCAACATTAAAGTTTTAATGTAATGATTTTAAGAATTACATAAACTACAGAGGTTTATTCATTCATCAAGTTATTTATTCAGGCATTCCTATGTAGCAGAACATAAGCTAAGGAGGTGGTACAAAAATAAGTGATGCATAGACCCTAACTTCAGCAGCTGCGATTCCAACAGGAGAGACAGTGACAGAAATAGCTTCCTATGGTGATAAATACTGTAATCGTCTGCGCAGAGTGGGACAGAAGTGTTGAGAGGGGTCACTGTGCTGCCTTGTGCACTTTCCAAATGAAGTCTAGGCAAGCTGAGATTCACTTGGAAGATGTAGTTAGCTAGGCTAGACACTGATAGGGAACATGGGCCACCGGACACCCTGGGCCAAGATTCGTAATCATTTCACACTTAATATTTAGTGGCAAGCACCTGAAAAGTGGATTTCCCAAATTTACACATGCAAACAATCAGTCAGAAAAATAAAACCAAAAGTGAAATACTTTCAAGGGGTCTAGGATTGCTTTATAAAAATATATGTATTTTGATTTCAGAGAGGAAAGAAGAGGGAGAGATAGAGACATCAATGATGGGAGAGAATCATTGATCAGCTGCCTCCTGCATGCCCCCCCACAGGGGACTGAGCATGCAACCTGGGCATGTGTCTTGACCAGAACGGAACTGTGATCTCCTGTTTCATAGGTCTACGCTCAACCACTGAGCCACTCCAGCTGGGCTCGTTTTTGCTTTTAAAATAAAATAGACCTATCTAGCATTCATTTCTCTTGGTAATGCTCTGATTGATTTAGAAAGAACAAATATGCAGTGCTTTTCCCCATAAGATGCCCCTTTTGAACTTTATTGTAAAAACGGTGACAGAGGATAAATCCAGGTACACTTTCCTTGTTTACAGCATGAAAGACATTTGGCTACTCATATTATCAAAAACCGGTGTTTTACCTTTCATTTTTAATATGCCGTCTCTAACAATTAAAGGCAAAGTCTAACTAGCATTAGAGTTGTTTCTTCTTGGTTTTAGACCATCCTGTTTACATGCAGGAAATCTTATCAACAAGAGATAGTCCTTTATGCCACACAAGAGTAAAATCTGCTGAAAACATTCATTTCGAAAGTTTGTCTTATGTAGGCATTTTTGTGATCATCAGCAACAGGGGTGGGGCGTGTTCTGATATTTCAAATTTTGAGGGGAAAGTTCCTTGAAATTTGGGGGTTTTTTTCCCTTGTCTCAAACTTGCTGGCGTAGATTTCCTGAAGTTTCCTTGTCCTCGGTGAGATAGCCTCCATGCTGTAGCGTATCCTGGAATTTGCACTCCACCTCTGACCTAATCCACACAGCAAGCTGCCGCCCATCACAGCTGCTCCCTTCTTGGAGGTGGAGTGTGTCTCTCCCCTCGGACGGGTGTGTTTGCCCTGCACCTCGTTACCTAGCCACCTGCAGGACCATCGGACAGATTTCTTTTCTGCTTGGTCATCTTTTCTGCTGATACTCTGCAAGTTGGGGCCTGCTTTTACAATAGCATGTTTTTTTATTCTTGTATTTCCTTTCCCACAAATGATGAAAAGATAGATGAACTTGACTCTTAAGCAGTGAAGTGAAGCACATTTATTATTCTTCAATTGGAAATTTGCATACCTCACAACTGAATATGAAGTGTCCTTTATTTAAACACTATTTGTGACTCTTTATTTAACATCTAGGTTCAAGAACCTAGTAATAAAAAAAAGGAGTAAATTGTAATTCTGGTGTGGTTTTTGTTGTTGTTCTTGTTGTTTCAAATACCAGCTCGAGCACACTTACCAACTAGCATATCATAAAAAGTGAAATATGGTTGGTTTCTATGTTGTCCACAGACATTTCAAACAGATGACTGACTTAGGTTGAAATAGTACCAAACTAGAAATATGAATTTAAAATCTTGAATAAACTAAGTGGAAAGAAAAAATTTTTCTTGGGATAAGTAATTATTAGTAACTTATTAAGATAGAATATAATTCCATCAAAATGTATTTCACGGCCCTAGCCGGTTTGGCTCGGTAGATAGAGCATCTGCCTGGGGACCGAAGGGTCCCAGGTTCAATTCCAGTCAAGGGCATGTACCTTGGTTGCGGGCACATCCCCAGCAGGGGGTGTGCAGGAGGCAGCTGATCGATGTTTCTCTCTCATCGATGTTTCTAACTCTCTATCTCTCTCCCTTCCGCTCTGTAAAAAATCAATTAAAAATATTTTTTAAAAATGTATTTCACGGTTTTCTCTTGGTGCTGTAGCAAATTACCTCAGATTTAGTAGCTTCCAACAACACAGAGTTATTCTCTTATCACCTGGAGGTCAGAAGTCTGAAATCAAGGTGCTGGCAGGGCTGCTCTCCTCCTGGAAGTTTTCATTTCCTGGCCTGTGTGGGCTTCGAGAGGCTGTCTGCACTCCTTGGCTTGTGACCCCTTCCATCACGCCAACCTCTTGTTTCCATTGTCACATCTCCTGTTCTTCTCTCTGATATCCTGCATCCCTTTATCAGGCCCATCTGGATAATCCAGGGGAACCTCCCCATCTCGGCATGCTGACTTTAGTAACATCTGCAGAATCCCTTTTGCTATATGAGGTAGTATTCACGGGTTCTGGGGATTAGGATGTGGAGGTCTTTTCGGAACCATTATTCAGCTGACCACACCCACTAAATTCCAGGTGTTTCTGCGTTGAGCTAGGTAAATGAAAGTTAAAAAAAGGTGAGGGAACTCAGCGTTCAGTCCTTTGCTCCTTAGAATGTAAGTAATATTGTCCCATTTTTTTTTTTGTATGATCCAGGGCTGCTGTCTGATTCTTTCAGGGCTTGAAGTTGAATGTCTAAAGTAGGAGCTTGTTTACCATCATAAAAGAAATACAGATTTCTAGGATTATATTCTATTTCTAAGAGAGTATGAGCTTCAAGTCATTCATTCAACAAATATCTTTTACAGCGGTTCTCAACCTTCTGGCCCTTTAAATACAGTTCCTCATGTTGTGACCCAACCATAAAATTATTTTCGTTGCTACCTCATAACTGTAATGTTGCTGCTGTTATGAATCGTAATGTAAATATCTGATATGCAGGATGGTCTTAGGCGACCCCTGTGAAAGGGTCGTTCGACCACCAAAGGGGTCGCGACCCACAGGTTGAGAACCGCTGATCTATTAAGTATCCACTGTGTGATAAACATAGGCTGGGCCCCAATGATATATAAGTTAAGCAAGTTCCCTCTTTGCTCTTTCAGAGCCAGGTTACTCTTTTCAAAATCCTTTGTCGCGTAAACACAGTCCAGCCCCATGTAAAGTTTCATGCACATGCGAATTTAGCAAGGTTTCAGGAAGGTATTTTTAAAAGTCTGATTTGAAATATTTTCAGATTTTTATATTTGGCTTTAGTTTTTGTTCTTGTAATTAAGTTGTAGGTCTATTAACTTCAGATGTTTAATACAAGGTTGGGAAATAATGATTGAAAATTTAAATTTTCTTTGTTACAGATGTTTCATTTGGAGCCTTTGAATCATACAATGTTTAACTCAGAAATATTTCAACCAGAGATGCCAATGCCAACAGGTAAGGAAACTCCTCACTCCCAGTCCCCTTGTTATTTGGCTTTTACTTTTTTAAATTCAGGATTTGCTAGTGATCTCTTTTAGAAATTCAGTGATCTACCTGTAAAGAAAATGGTGATTTATGTTTTAAAAAACTATCTTTTAGCCCTATCCGGTTTGGCTAAGTGGTTAGAGCATTGACCTGCGGACCAAAGGTTCCCAGGTTCAATTCTGGTCAAGGGCACGTACCTCAGTTGTAGGCTTCTCCCTGGCCCAGGCCCTCGTCAGGGCCCGTGCAGGAGGCAACCAATCAATGTGTTTCTCTCACATCGATATTTCTCTCTGTCTTTCCCTCTCTCTTCTGCTCTCTCTAAAAATCAATGGAAAAGCCCTGACTGGTTTGGCTCAGTGGATAGAGCGTCGGCCTGCAGACTGAAGGGTCCCGGGTTCGATTCTGGTCAAGGGCATGTACCTTGGTTGCAGGCACATCCCCAGTGCAGGAGGCAGCTGATCCGATGTTTCTAACTCTCTATCTCTCTCCGTTCCTCTCTGTAAAAAATCAATAAAATATATTTAAAAAAATAAAATAAAATAAAAATCAATGGAAAAATATCCTCGGTTGAGGATTTTAAAAACACACACAATCTTTTAATATACTTTCTTGAAATATATTTGCACAAAAATCTTTCACCCCCATTGCTCATTGTATGACTTAAAATTGTTGCTAATATCTGCTAAGACAGCTCAGAAGGAATTTCTTCACTCAATGTAAGGATTTTCCCTTTTAGCCAATCTTACCATCTCTGAGTTATTTTTAACTCCTCTTTGTTTTGTCCCAGACTCTGGCAGTTTCAACTCCTCAGATCTATTACAGAAACATTCATTTGAGTACCTATTGTGTATGCTAGGCACCGGGAGTACAAGTGTGCAAAAATCAGCTCAGTAGAAAAAAATCATCTTTTAAAAAAACTTTTAGCTTTACATTCTGCCCAGTTGGATAAAACACATGATAATCATCCTTCCTTCTAACGTGACTATGTTAATCATCTCCACACACAAATTGTTTTGATTTATTGATTTATATGTAAGCTCTGTGTGATGGTTCTTTCTATGTGCCCCTCACATCACCAATGGTACTGAACAGACATTCACAAGCGCAGTGTGAGTCAATGATGGGAGTTGTGTATAAAACAGGGAGTTTTATAATCACCAGAGTGGACCTCCGCTCTTCGATTTACCATGGACTTGCTTAGCCTCATTGGAAGAATTTGTCCAATTTGTATCATTGGAAGAATTTGTCCAATTTGTATCATTCTCATTTAAACAATAACTATTGTTATTCTGGTACTTATTTTTTAGAACTTATTTCTGGAACTTCATGGGAGGATATTAATAAATCTGCTTTTCCTTCACCTTCACCATCAGAAGTTGTATTGCTGAGGTCTTTTTCTCTTTACCCCACAAAACACATTTTGTAGGCTCCTGAGTCTAAGATCTCATGAGCTGCTGTCCAATTTGAACTCTAAGTCAGCTTCCTGTGAAGAACAAGTAAATATCTTGGTAGCTTCTGTATTTCCTGTCAACTTTCAATTCTGGGGATCAGAGCATTTTTCTTAGTATTAATGCTTTATTGAAAACATCAGGACTTGGTTCTGCCCTTAGGAAACATATATCTTTCCATTTAATGCCTACAAATGCCAAACAGTATCCTGAGGCCAGTGCTTTCATAATGTCTTTATTTCATCAAGTTTATGGAAGTAGAAATAAGATTATCTTAGTAAATATTCTGTAGTCAGGGCTTCACATTGTAGAAATTATTTTGCCATAATATTAGAAAAGCTTTTAAAATTATACCAAAAAGATTTATTTCCCAGTTATTACCTCATCATTTTTATTGTTATATTTCCTCTCTGTTGCAGTAGCATAGTCAAGTTTTTATAATCCAAGATGTATGCTATTTTATTCACATTTTAAAGGGCAGAAAGATCATAGATACCAATGTTGTAATTTTCACATGGACTATTTTATCTTATATGTTTCTTGAAATCTAAAATCATAAGTAGTTCTATTACTTGTTGAAAGCTATGCGATATAGTACAGCTGTTAAATCTATAACATTGCCTTTGCTGGTTTACTCAGTGGGTGAAGCGTTGGCCTGCAGACTGAAGGGTCCCGGGTTCGATTCCAGTCAAGGGCACATGCCCAAAGTATTTTTCTTAGTATTAATCCTTTATTGAGAACATCAGGACTTGGTTCTGCCCTTAGAAAACATACTAGTATACCTTTCCTTTGGGCTCGATCCCCAATAGGGGCGTGCAGGAGGCAGCCGATCAATGATTCTCTCTCATCATTGATGTTTGTCTGTCTCTCTCCTTCTCCCTTCCTCTCTGAAGTTAATAAAAAATGCATATATATTGAAAATCTATAACATTATGCTATTTTTTACATTTCTCTATAAAAGTGGGTTTTCACATCATGGGATAGACATGTGACCAAAAAAAAACTTAGCATTAAAACAAATATATGGGTATCAAATGTAATTTTCTAGTTGACTTAAGTTTTGAGTGTGTTCCCTGAAAGAAAAATTGCCTCATTTCACTAACAAAATTCCCAAACCTTGAAATTTCACATTTTTAAAGGAAATATAATCATTTAGCAAAAATAATAGGAAAACTTCAAGAGATTTTAGAAAAATTAATAGTGAGAAACTAACATAAAAGAATATAAATAATAATTGAAAAATAAAATGTAATTGAAAAATAAAGTAATTGAAAATAATAATAATAATAATAAGTGAGAGACTTGAAGTTTAGCATAAATATGCTCCAACTCCCCTATATTTTCTGTGGCTTCCAAATGCTGCTCTGTTAGAGGCCTCTCTTCCTGATATGTTCATTTAGCATCCTAGCGGGAATGTTTCTATGACTATATCTGTTACACTGACATACAAGTTATATGTTAGTAGTGTGAAAATATTTCTATTTCTAATTGGTTTTATTTTCTTATCAAAAATTAAATTCTAACCATGTTTTAGAATCTTAAAATTGCAACTCCTTTTCTAAAAGTAGTTGAAAACGTGCAAAGATGAATTTTATACAGATAAAAGAAATAATTTACATAAATTACACTACATCAGCCAGTCATTTCTCATATTTCCTTTTGTGTGGATGTTTTGCTTCAAATTCAGTCATTTTTCAACTGACTTTCTTGTAAATTTCTTGAATAGTAATAGGAAATAATCATACCTTTATTCCCTCTAGTTCTCTAGCCTTATTTTGATTCATCATAAAACTAAAAGGATAAAAATAATTTCTCTCTTAATTTAGTTGTTTATTTTTTAGTTCAACCTGAAGGTTTTTCATTCTTCTTAAATGTATTTATCTAAAGTAATAGGACTTGAATTTCTGGCTAAGAGACAGTGGAGATTGAAATGGACACAAGCATTCTCCTAATGTATTTTTTTTGTAGTACTGAACTTTTTCATTAACATTCAAACAGATGAGAAACAGCATATGCCTTTACTTATTGAAGAGCTATGGGTTATTATATTGTTGACATAAGACACCCTGGGGAGCTTAGGGACTTTCTCATATTGAACATATTTATATTTATACTGTCAGAGAGTCTGATATTGCTTTGAATTTCCAAAGTCAGATATAATCACAATATGGATTGAGCTTCTAGTTTTTCTTTATGTTTTTATAATAATTAATTGGTATGCACCTACCGTTAATTAAATTATTTTCAGGATTTTACAAAATGCTTGTGCTTTTTTAGAACAAAGTTTATATCAGAGCATAGTATGCAGAAATTGTATTCAAACATCAAAAGGTATAAATTAATTAGAAAAGTCCACCATATTTGGTAGATCAAATTAAATTTGAGAAGGAGAGGGAACAAGCTAGCTAGTTAGGGAATGAAGGCTAGTTCTTAAGGGATTCGAGTAAGGGAAAGGAACCAGGAATGTAATGTAAGGAAAAGCAGGCAGCATTAGACCATTATCTGTATATTTCACACATGTAGGTGTCATTTCAGTCTGGTAATGTCACATGAAGCACATTCCCTCTGAGGGAAAGAAGTCAGTATCTAATGCTGTGAAGGCAAAAAAAAAAAGTCATAGAGTCCAGGAAGTCATTGCTGCTTTTAATTGATATTCACGTCATTTTTAAAATGCTTTGTTAATACACAAGACTATGAAAGCTATTCACATATTAATCTTTACCAAACACCAGGCCTTTTGTTAGGTTGTACAATGTACCATCACCATTCAAGAAATGTTTTTTTATTGTGGTTCTCTAAATGTATAAAACTGTTAAAATAATAATAAATTTAATATTCAATTGAGGAAGTTAAATTATATCCTTGTGAAATCTTAGCTAAAAATTTTCATTGAAAATTTTATTCTAAAACATAATTTCAGTTTTTTACTTGCTTAATATTTTTATATCAGATTTGAGAAGCCTCACATTCTTTTGGTTTTTGTCTGTTGTTTTTGTTTTTAGCAGATGGCCCATACCTTCAAATATTAGAGCAACCTAAACAGGTAAGAAGATTAAAGGAGTGGGAACTTTCTCTTTAATGTTAGATCCATAAGTCTAATATTAATATCTCAAGCACCAAAAAATAGTAACTGAATTTTGTGAAGGAAGTAGCTGATCTAGAAGATCAACAACTTGCCAAATTATGTAACAACTTCATTCGTCCATTTTACATTTCTCTTAGTCATTCTGCAGACCATCTTGAGCCTCAATACGTAGTTCTGTAAAACTTCAGTTAATTATAGATCCTTGGTATCTTGCTATCTCCACCAACTTTGCTTACCAGCCACTCCTAGGAAAGATAGGCTCTCTCCATTCATACAGAAATAATACATGCATGCAGCTCACATACATGGAATTACATCCATCAGTTGTGTCTATCACATGCAGTACTTCTTAGCCTTCCTCCTACCGCTAGTAGCTCCAGTCTTTTCTGCTCTGTATTGAGAACATGAACCCTAAGATATTAAAACCACCAGTGGGAGATAAATAGTATTAGAATGGACAGTTGAGTTCTCTTCCTTCTGGTGTTAACTTTAGACTCAGCCTCTTTGGAGTCAAGAGAAGGAGCATTTTATTTTCTCAGGTTCTTCCTGTTTCCACTGGATTCTGTAGGGGATCTCTGGGAATAGAAGTGGCCTCCTCACTCTGCTTCAAATCTGTCGATAATAGTTACTGGAAATTGGGTGGAACCGGTGCTATGAAAGAGGAAGAAAGAGAACCTTTAGTATCTGCCTGTAGATTTTAGTTATTAGGAGATAGAAGTGATGGTATAGTCCTCTACAGATTGAGGATAGTCAGTAAATCTCTGAATGGATGTGCTTACCAAACTTGTGTGAGACAGTGGGTTTGTATATCTGCTGTTCTGCACTTATATTACCCAATACTTTTCCTAAATGTTTTTAGTAGCTCAGGTGAGTGAGTGTAGCACTTTCACTTTGTGTAACATTTAACAAATGCTAACTAGGTCGAGAACTTAGTGCATTTATTGTGGCTACTATAATTGTGGCATTATACATGTATTTGGATTTTGGTCAACATTCAAAGGGCATAAATATCTTAAATATCACCAATAGACTATTGTTATAAGGTTGAACTTAGATAAAAGTTTTTGATATGGGGACTGGAATGCCACATGAGATTTTGGGGCATTGCTCTAGTAGCTTATAGGTGACACAACTGGACTCCACAGTCTGCCAACATTACTTTACTTATGTCCAGTTCCATAGTGGTGACTTCTCACAGCAGGTCACCACTTCTCTCAAAGACCCTCCTAGGGGAACTTTATCCCTAAAATTTTGTGTAGGGGTCTGGCCTCCTGGAAAATTTTCTAATTGGAAGATCTGGGTAATTTGTGACAATGAGAAATCAACTAAAAATTATTTTGTCTGCATACCAAGGCATGTTTTCAAATATCCGTTTTCATAAGCGTAGCACTACAATGAGAATTTTAAATGCATTTCTTATTAAGGCTCTAACAGTTATAAGGAAAAATTGGCATTTATAGTTTACCTTAAGGAAATTATATATTTCGAAAATTCAAAACATATTTCATTATATGTGGAAATGTAAAAGCTCATCTGAGTAAAACAATGTGTTTATTTACCAAACTGATGTTATTTTGATGTCTGACTCCAGTGAAAGTAAGAAAGTTGTATTCAAGTCAGACTTTCTGACTGGGTAGACGTAGGTTTGCCTTTGAGGTTGATGACTCATTTTAAGCAAATGGAGATACTGAGATGAATGGCTGTGGATTCGCAAACCTTTAATCTCAGAAACATAGAATCAGAAATGCATCTAGACTATGCATTGAAGACACCCTATCTCCCTTTAAAAAAAGTAAGAAACTTCTACCCTCAGGTTAAAATTCCTTTAGAACTTTAGATACTCTTATGCAACCATGAGAAATATCTATTTTTTAACTTAAGCAAGCTATTAAGACACGTTTCTTTACTCATATTCTATTTAATACCACTCCCAATAAAACATAAAAGTACACATGCTATATTTTCCCAACTGTCCTAAAGGAATTTGTGATTCAAGATAATGAATTGCTTTATTGCATTTAAAAAAATAAAAGTTAGAAAAATGTTCTTTTTTCCTTTGAGGTCTTTTTGCCACAATTCTCCCCAGTTCTGACAGAGATGAGTCACAGCATAGACTACTAATCTTTAAAATATCCAGTTCTGTTGCATATTACTCATTGGTAATTATCTAATACTGTTTAAAAACTGAAGTTGTATTTAGATTGCGTAGCAGTCAAGTGAATTTCTGCCTTTATTCTGGAGGCTAACTATTGCATATGCTGATGCTTTTTCATGCTTTTAGAAAGCCCATTTAATTATTAAAAATAAGCAACAGCTTTTGTCTACAAAAGGTATAGGGCTGAATTTGTATTTTTTAGTTTTAATTTTTTGAGTGGCAAAATAGAAGAATTGCCCCTAAATGACTAACCTCACCTCAAAAGTCTTTTCTAGTATTTAGGTCCTACTTTGACGAGTTGAACACACCTCCAGACCTGTGACTTGAGAAGCTTTCCTTCACTAGAGAACTTACTTCAGGCCCTATTTATCCCCTAAAACATGCTTTAATGCTGATCCTCTTTGCAAATCAGGAAGATCTCAAAGAGTATAGGGACAGAGGGTTCCAGATGCCAGAGATTTAAATTCATTTGGGACCTCTGGACCACTCAGAGACTGTTTCCCAGGACCCTGCACAAGAAATAATGAAATGTAGTGCAGTCTAAGGAGGGTGAAAATTTTACATTGATTGATGAGCTCAAAGCTGTTAAAACCTTTGTGTTTGCCCAGCCGGTGTGGCTCATTGGTCAACCGATGAACCAGATGAGCGTCAACCAATGAACCAGAAGGTCATGGTTGGATTCCCAATTGGGGCACATGCCCAGGTTGTGGGCTCAATCCCCAGCGGGGGACCCTAATGAGGCAGCCGATCAAAGATTCTCTCTCATCATTGATGTTTCTATCTCTCCCTTCCTCTCTGAAATCAATAAAAATATATTTAAAAACATCAGAGTTGCTATGACTGCAGGGTGGAAGCCCCACCAGGGAGCAGTGGGTGTGCGGAGCTCCTCATGGCCTAGTGATCTAGCACTGTTTAGATGAAGTCAGTCCCACAATAAAAATAAATGACAGGTGAGGTTGTTACTTAAAGTATATTAACAAACTCTTTTCACCAAAGGATGAATTTGAAAAATGAAAAACTATCCAGTTAGTGACTGTATAATTATAACAACTATTGCTACCACAAATTGGGTTACATCCTTATAAAGTTGCATCTTTCAGGAAATACATTGAAAGTTCCCTTAATATTAAGATTATGATAGCCATTCTCATAATTGCCCTTGTTTTTTTCGTTGTATACAACTTATAGTTGTTAGTTTTGTAAATCATAAAATGTTAGATCTGGGATAGACCTTAAAGTTAGTCTAGTCTAATCTCATTTGTATAGATTATAAACATACAGGACTTAGGGTTTTTCAGCCCACAGTAGTCCATATAGTGAAGACTTTAGCTAACTCTACATTGATTTACAACAGTTTTCAAATTCTTTAGCTAATAATATTTAAAGGGACTGGTTTTGGACTCATTCAGGTCAGTTCATAGAAAGAATTTGAGCTTGATAATATTAATAATCATAAAATAAAAAAAACTTATCTTCTGAATTATTGAGAGAAACTGGCCAAATGTGGCGTCGAGCATAGGATGTGTCTACAACACTGACATGCTATATTTAACAAGGCATTTCTGTATTCCCTGCTGAGCCAACTGTAACCAGAGTAGATAAAGGAATTCCTTTAAGTAAGAGTCGAAGAAGCGTAACTTGGAGTGCAATATGGCCAAGTTCAGAGCTTGGCGGCAGCAATTTGAGATGAAGAAGCTCTGGTTCAAACAAGCTGTAGCACGTCCCGTCTAACTCTTCAGCAGCTCACTCCCCACCTGTGCATAGCAGGAGAGTTTCTATGGGGTTAGGGACCTCACTTTTAAGCCACCAGTACACAAATACCAATTAACCTCAATGTTCATAGTAAGATTATGGGAAAAGTGGTTTTCATTTACATAATCCTCTTTCACACATTTCTTGTTTTTTCTCTAGAATCTAATACACAAAAGAATTAAAAATTTGTATATAATTTTGTCCTAGTGCTTTTTAATAAGTATTTCTCAAACATGTTGGCTCTATGCTCACCTTTGCAGAGAGGATTTCGTTTCCGTTATGTCTGTGAAGGCCCGTCCCATGGCGGACTCCCTGGTGCATCTAGTGAAAAGAACAAGAAGTCCTACCCTCAGGTCAAAGTAAGTTCATGGTGACTTCCTATGTGGATTTTGGAAGATTTGATTTCCTAGCAGTGCAAGTGATGAACTGCTTTACATGAATATAATTTGCTTTTACCCCTAAGCTGAAATATTCACATGATTATTATAATTTTCTAATAGAAATGTGTCTCTTAGCAATAGAAGTGATTTTGAAACCTCATTATTATTTCCATTCTGTAGAAATTATTTCAAACTTAGCTAACCAACTTTTACTATTTCTTCCTCACTTTAAAGGTTTTTTTAATTGTATACCTCTTGATACATTAAGAAATCTTTAAAACAAGTGCTTGATTTCAGCTTTTTAGAGATTTAGTGAAAACTGAAACAGATGACTGAGTGTATGATTGTATAACATAGTATTTAAGATCATGAATTCAGGTCCAGACTGTTACTATCTGCATGGCTTTGACTAGGTTATCCATTTCTAAACTTCAGTACCCTAATATGTAAAATGCAGAAATATTGATGGTATATACTTCATAGAGTCTCTTAGAGATTAAACAAGAGCCCGGAAGTACCACAGGGTCTCTGTGCTTGAGCAAATGTACATCACACGTGGAGGTCCCTGGAATGTTCCGCTTGATGATGTGCCTGTGGTGTGCTTGGTCGAGCCCTTTACACACCTTCAGGTTCTTTTTCTGTTTGTTAATTTAAGAAGAATATCTTTGTTTAAGTTAATTTGAGATTTTTTATTTTCATAAATGGTGCCATATTTCATTGACTGATTGATAATAGTTTTGCAGATAAGCCCGCCAACAATCGCAATTTCATTGTTTATAAAAGTTTGTATTGTTCAATACTTCAAGGCTTCAGCAAAAGGTTACCGACTTAGTTCTCACTAACGTATGTGCGCCCCTTCGGATATGACTTACTTTTGGCCTCAGTTTTTGTGTTTGTTTGTTCTTGCGAATAAGTGAAGGACAACAGGACAGGCCCTCAGGAAAATCAAGATGTCAAGGAAATTTGTCTTTGGTTGCTAGGTTTGCATCTTGTTTCCTCCCTTTCCTCTTCCCCACTTTTAGCCCAGATCTTTCTAATTTCTTACCCCTGTTCTGAAACAAAATACAGAATACTGTGATGTTATTCTTTACCTTTTGAATGAAACCCACCCATATTATCGAGTGTGGATTCTACCAATCACATTTGCATTTTAAGTCTCCTAGCTCTCCTGTGGAATGAAAGATGTTTTTCTTTTTCAGGGTCATTGAGCAGGGTAAATATGATGTGTTTAGCTCGCAGGAGATGACAGTCTTATGGTCACAGTCCTTGGGAATATAGATGAGGAAAGAGGGGCAGCAGTTAAACAAGAGAATTAGCATTTATTAAGCACCAAAAATTTGCCAAGTGCTTTGCATATATTACCTCTTCTAATCCTCATAACAACCCTGGTAAGTTAAAAGTGTAATGCTTATGAGGAAGTTGAGGCTCATTAACTTGCCTTTCTCACAAGACTGTGGCTCTTTATCCAACAGCTGACTATTGCTCATTGAACTTGCACATGGAATGTGTGCATTTGGGTTGCTGTGGGCAGGGACCGAGGGGCAGGACATGGGAGGACAATGGTGAAACAGGGGCAGAGAATTATAACTTTGGAAAAAAGGGAAAGAGAGGTTCAGGGGGCCTCAGATATTAGGGAATCAGATCCAGCACTTTTGTCAACATATGTATCTGTGTGCTATATATATATATATATATATATATATATTATGTGTTCATGTGTGTACTTGTGATAGAATAATTGAAAGATACATGTTATCAGCATTGACAACGATTATAATTACTGAAGAATTAACATTAAGAAAAAAACTGGGAGTTTTTTCTGGCCTGGCTCTGTACAAAAATGTAAATTGTGGTATTTTCATGACTGATTTACTTCTATTGCTCTGGTCTTTTGTGGCTGAGTAGCCATTCTTGATACTAATAAGCACATGGCATTCATTAACTTTGCTGTAAATGTGTTATCTAATTAAAAACTTTATGCATCCATTTATGCTCAGTCTTCATACAGCCTTCTCACGTAGTGATTGCTGCCTTACATTTACAAAATAATTAGAAATGAAACAACCCAATGGTCCTTAGAGGTTCTTGTCAAATTATAGTTTTCTGTATCAACGAGTTTAATACTTAGTGGGAGATACAGATATATAAACAACTGATACTAAAGGAAGTCAAACTACACATGTGTAAATTGGTCATTATTAAACTTCAGCTATGGCTTTATTATTCCAGCTACCCATTTATTTTTAATTCACTAATTCCACATATATGTATTAAACATTAAGCATTTAATCCAATTGTAAGGAAAGGAAGAACAGTGTAGAGATCTGTTACAAGCTGGCATTGTTCTTCTAGCCTGTTCTTGTCCACTGAGAGTTTAAATGACTCTGTTGTTTGTAACAGTTAAAGGAAGTAATTTTATTTATCTTAGAAGCTCTTGAGCAGAAGGATGGGGAGGAGGAAGAGAAAGCGACAACCATGAGATATTTTTCCCAGAGCTCTTCTCCCAATATCACTTTCAGTAGTCTTTTCATAATGAATAGATGAGGGTGACCTTTCAGTTTACAGGGGGATTTTAAATGCCTTTAAAAATTTGGCAGAGGAAAGACTCGCTCTCATTGTATGTCTCCTATCAGGAGGACCTTTACAACTGTACCTGTGTTCTGCAGTAGGTAATCAGGCACCCACTCCATGTGAGGCTGTGAGGGAAGCCGTGGACAGACCCAGCTAGATCAGGGGTTCTCAGACTCAGCTCTGTTGACATTTTGAGCCAGAAAACTCTGCTGTAACGGGATTGCCAGTGCCTTTCTGGATATTCAGCAGCATCCCTGGCTTCTACCTACTAGATGCCAATAGCATCCCTACCGCTGTGACAACCAAAAGTGTCTCCAGACATTGCCAGATGTCCCCTGGGAGGCAAAATCACCCTGCTTACAAACCACCCATCCAGATGCAGTGTCCAGTCAGCCTTAACCTTGTCCTCTTCATGCCTTTCTACTCGAAAGCTGTTGTCATAGGTTACAGGGGATTGCCTACATATATTATTTTGCATATGTACTTTTCCTGGTTATTGGTAGACACTTATTTTCAAGCTGATGATCATGGTGACTATAATTTCTTCTAGAACCTCGGAACTAGGGTAGTTGGATATTAAGGAGAACGATAGAAGAGAAGAAGACATACCTTAAATATTCCATATCCTATGATAACTGCATATCTAAAAGTTAGCATAGGAGTTCTGTTGGCTCTCGGCATAAACTGTTACAGAAGAGAAAGTGAAAGTGGAGAGGGGTTCAGTCAAGGCTGTGACCCGGCAGAGCCCTGTGTGCGCAGTGGGAGCATCTATGGACTGGTCCTCATCCAGCCTCCGTGGAGGGAGGTGTAAGGGAAAGTGCCCCACTTACACCCCAGAATCCATTGCACAGGGACTTCAGAGGGAGGGCATTTACATTTACTGGGGGGAAATATTTCTGAGATTTACATACACTACTTATTTAATAAAGTACGTTTGTCAGACTTAACTGTAAAATGTTATGGGCTCTACCTTTTCCTCACCTACATACTAGTACAGCCTCTTCCTCTTCTCTCCACTCCAGCCTCCCTCCCTCTTCCCATCATGCCTCTGTGAGATCACACCACTCCCTTGAGAGGCCCTGAGAGGCAGGTGGCTCAGCGTGTGCTCAGTCACATGCAGGCAGCAGCAAAGGGTCGGGGCCACCTGAAAGCTGTTGGGGCTGCCTGAGGTCTGGGGGTGCAGACCCGTAACTGCGCTTTACGGACCATGTACATATATAACCTGCTTGGCTTAGCCTCTTGCTGATTGTCCAAATATACCTCAGGTTAAGTCATTTTAAAACGAACTCTAGGAGGCTGCACCGACCCTCCTTTTTCTACTGAATTTTGTCCCAGGTTTGAAACCCTGTTTCAGAAAAACTCGGTGTAGGCTAGGCTTAGGCACTCTCTTACTATGTCAAGATTATTTCTAGAGCTCAGGCTACCGCACCACCTGGTCCTCTGCATGTTTATTTCATGTCACAGAACCCCACTTTCTAGAGTTTTGCTGTGTAAGTCGTCACATTCTCTTTTAACAACTGTTTTAATTATAAAGGATTTCAAGCATATAGATCACTTAAAAACTGTTCATTTAATAACAGATACCAGGTATCACCATCTCAGTTTAATACATGTTAACATTTTAACTGTATTTGCTTCTGAGCTCTCTCCCTCTTTCTAAAATAAAACATAGTTACAGCTAAAGCCCCACCCATTCACCACCTTTTCCTTCTTCAGACATAGACTTCTATCCTGAGTTTTCATTCTCTGAAATGTTTTCGCTGGCTTCGCCCTTTTCCAGGGCAAATAAGAATTAAAACTGGGCTTCACTGAAGATTACTGTTCACTTTGATCCTATTGATTCCTCTTTATCATCTAGATAAACCTTCTTCATTCACAATGGTGCAGTGTATTCTGACTTTTACAGCAAATAATAATAATAATAATAATAATAAATAATAATAGCGAAAGTAAATATGCAGTCTAACTCTTATGTCTTGCTTTTCTTTTTTTAAAAAAATAAAACATTCCTGTTGTTAAACATTTAATAATCTATTATGCTGTCCTGTAAAGATTCCCTTTAAAGTTTCCTCAGTTCTCATTTCATCGGGAGCTCCTCATGGCAGAGGCTGGCAGAAAAGCACAGGCACCTTCCTTGAGGCCGAGCTTGTCCCTGCCTGTCTTTGACTCAACAAGGAGTGCCAGGGGAGGCTCGTTTCCCTCTTTTTCCCGAAAGTTATGCATGAGATTTTTATTAATCAAACAAACTGCCTTCCTCCTCACAGAGGTGGACAGGTGCCAACAGGAGCAGCCCCACAGGGCTTCAGAAACCCTCCCTGCTTCTCTTCCAGAAAGCACCCATTCGCAGCTGGGGTGGCATCCTCCAGTGGGGCTCACCCCGTGCCAAGCAGAAATCAGCACCAGGAGCCTTGGCTCTAAAATACAAATAGCTTGCCCGTGGTATCCTTATTTTCTCTTTAGTGATCAATATCAAATGCATGGACTACAACTGGAAACATAGCTGATGTAAGTGTGGCTATTTTTAATCAAATGTTTTCTGAAAGCTGATTGTCACTATGTTTTCTTTCCTGAGTGTTTTAGGTTGAACAGGAGGCACATGGTGAAATGTTTAGGTCAACAGCAGCTGTTTTGTTGTCCTTCCCCACCCCCCTGCCAAAATTAATTATTTTTAAATCAATTATTAGTGCCTCTCACTTAAAAATCCTAAATGCTAAGTTTCTGTCGAGGTCAAATAAAAACTGGCTGATGTGCTGTGGCATTTAAGGATATCACATATCCTTGCATAACCTCCCTTTCCTTTGTGTAGACTTGCCTGGTTTGGGAGGTTTGCCATTTTAAGGACCTAGTTGTAATACCAATTTCAAATAAAGTAATCTGATTCAATTACTGAAAACAACAGGAAGATCACCAACAATCAATTAGGCAAGCATATAGAACCTGGTCCATAGCATTTACTAAAATGTCCATCAACACTCCCAAGCTGTTCACTATTTGCATATGTTAATAATGGAAAATCACTGTATTCCCTATGGACAGAGCCCTGTGCTATATATATTGAAGAGAAGGGCTTTGTAATCTGGTTCCCTTTGAGTGGTTTCAGAAGGATTTTGGATTTCTGAATTTATATGCAGTATTTTATGTATGTGTATATACAGTTTTCTGGGGAGATAAGTATGTCCTTTTATCAGAATTTCAAAGGGAAGGGTTCAAACACAGTTAAAAACCAGTGCCATAGAGTACATGTTACTTTAGCTTTTTGACAGCAGCTAGTTAAAAAACTAATCCTATATAATAAAAGCCTAATATGCAAATTGTCCCCTCGACCAGGGGTTCCACCGGGAGTTCAACCAGGGGGCAGGGCCGGCCAATCATCCTCGTCCCCTCCCTGCTGGCCAGCCCCAGCCCAGCCGGTGGTGGCAGCAGGTGGCCGGGGGAAGGGAGGCCCTGGTGGGCCACCAGCAGCCGCAAGGGACCTTACATGTGAATGAGTTTCGTGCACTGGGCCTCTAGTGTATATATAAATGTCTTTTTATTTTTAATTTTGGTACTTTTTAATCTTATATTTATAGTTTTGCATTTTTTACCCATTTTAAGCAAGTTGAAATACTTCAGGTTGCTTAAGGCAAAGCCCAGCAAAGCCTCCCCTCACTTCAGGTGTAGGGTAGAAAAGAGGGGAGACTTGGTATCCACAGCCAATAAAGGTGAATAGGCTTCCCGCTTTTTCTCTCTTGCTCTTCCATAGATTCAGCATGGAGTTATCCAATAATGGTTGAAGCCAAAGGACAGAAAACAATTCACTAAAGGATAGATATTCACTGAGCACTGTGTCAGTTCCTGCTCTAACAAAATATTACCTTGTAGAATGTCTTTTAAAATAGCCCTCTAAATTCTAAATTCACTGTGTGTATTCATAGTCTCCATTATAAACTAGAGGAAGCTACTTGCTGGAGGAAACCTCTAGCACAGATCATAGCTGTAAAAATTTAGCCCATAGAAGTGATTAGAACCATAGGCTCCTGGAATTTACAAATTGTTTGAATTTTAGTTTAATTTTTGTCGGTCCTGGCTTGGGGACCTTCTTCTGTTGACCATTCCCATTTTTCTCCCTTAAATGCATGATTGTTCCTAGGACCATTGTTCATGCTGAAGCAAATCTCTGATGGCTTCTTCTAACCCCAGTGGTCCCAGTAAAGGTTGCATACCATCTCCTCATTCCGAACATTCAGGAATTCAGGTCTCATCAACTCACATTCTGATTATTCTTCTTGTTAAGGTAAAACTATACCCAAGTTCTACAGCCCCAAATGTGTAATCCCTCCTCCTTCACAGAGAAACGTTTTCAACCTGTCAGCAGGTGTAGAGGTGAGGCTGTAAACTACCCTGCAGTCAAGTCTCCTCTCCTGACATGCCAGGTAGATGCCAGATCAGAATCCTCCAGCCTACATTTACCTCTCTGGGTCTCAGGTGGGTGGACTGGAAGTGCGTGCAGACTTTCACAGACATGCCTCTCACCTTTCGGTCCTTATCTACCCAACAGAATGATTACAAGGATAGCTTGCTGTGCTTGCTTACATCTCATTTAATCGTGACAGTAGCCCATTGAGGTAGGTTCTATGGTCCTCATTTGAAAAATGAGGAAATGGAAGCCTAGCGAATAAAAAGCTTACCCTGGATCTCACAGCCTTTCAGAAAGGGAGCCCAGGATTTCAGTTCAAGCAGTGTGACTTAAGATTCTACACTCTTAACCATGAATTATCATAATGTTAAGGGTCCATTTCTACTCATGGAGGTCCTTTAAACCTGCATTTCTTGGTCATGGGCGTGCATCAGAATCACCAAGAATATTCTAACCACAGAGATGCCTGGGACCCACTTCATACATGCTGTAACACAATGAGTCATTTAGCCAATCTGGGATTATATGACAATTTCTAAGGATTCATTTCTTATAATGACAAGGTACAACAACAGATGAAGGACTAGGTAAGCCATAGTATAATCAGGAATAGAATATTATGCCACAGTTTAAAAAAATAATTATGAAGGCTCTGTACAACATGGGAAACTGCTTATGACCTAATGCTGAGGGGCAGGGGGGGAAGCAAGATTCCCCAAATTGCAATCATAATCCCTGAAAGGATTTAACCCAGTGAAAAAGGTAAAATCAAGATTACAGACAGTGGAAGAAAGAATTATCAAAATGAAAAATAAATCTGAAGTAATGTGTAATGCAGCACATAGAGACAGAAAACTTGAAAGGAAAGGTGAGATGCAGGGCACAGGAGAAAGTAACCAGTGTCTAATTCAAGTGCTGGAAGGAGGTAATATTGCTGCAGTTGCTGGTCCTACACTTAGAGGTTCTAGGTGTGGGGTGAGGTTCAGGCGGCTCGTGGACCACACTTTTAGGTTTTAAAGCATTAGCTCTGACATCAATTAGTTGAGACTGGGCATGATGTTGATTCCTAGTTCTGCGACTTACCAGCGGTGTTATTTCACCTGGCCAAGCCTCAGTTTCTGCATATGAAAAGTTGAGATAAATACTACATACTTCATAGGATGTATGTAAAAATTGAGCTGTTCAATGCATGGCACCTAGTAAGTACTTAAAAATGATAGTCGCTTCTATTTTTATATGCCCGCATACATTATTTTGAGTATTGAATGGCAACTTTGCTGATTGGTTTATGGAACATGGATCTACACAGAAGCTTCACCAGTTCCCTTGTATTTCCAGCACAACCTCTCTACTCAGTTTTGCTTCCACTCTGTTTATACCATGTCCTTCTTTTCTCTGGGGTTGTTCATTATTAAGGTGGGAGATTGAATCCAGATGCTGTGCCAGAAGCTGACTTTTAGATGTAACACATGCTTTCTTATGAAAATCTTAAAGGTAGCAGGAGCCCAGAAAGGAATTTATTAAATGACTAGAGGCCTGGTGCACAAATTCATGCACTGGTGGGGTCCAGCAGGCCAGCCCGATGGGTGCCATCAGGGGTGGGCCGCCTGGGGCGAGGGGCCACAGGCGGTTTGCCAACCGGCCCCACCCCTGATTAGAGTGGGGGGACCTGCTCGGGAGCGGGGCCAGCCAGTGGGAGGGGACAAGGGTGTTCTGGTCATTCTGCCGTTCGGTCAATTTGCATATTACCCTTTTACTATATAGGATTGTTAGGCTCCTTAACTGTTTTCTCTTAGCCATTATACATATATAAATTTGCAGGAGTATTGTATTAGTTTCCTAAGGCTGCCATAACAATTTACCACAAACTGGGTGTTTTAAAGCAACAGAAACTTATGCTTTCACAATCCGGGAGGCTAGAAGCTCAAAATCAAGTTGTCAGCAAGGCCATGCTTCTCTGATGGTTTGGGAAGAATCCTTCCTTGCCGGTTCCTAGCTTCTGGTGGTGCCAATGCTCCATGGCATTGCTTGGCTTCATCACTCCAATTTCTGCCTGTCTGCCCATGGCTGATGTCTTTCTATCACTCAGTGTCTGAATCTCACTCTCCTTTCTCTTATAAAGATCCCAGTCATTGCATTTAGGTCCCACCATAATCCAGTTGACCTCATCTTAATTATATCTGCAGAGACCCTATTTTCAAATAAGGTCACATTCTGAGGTTCTGGGTGGACATGAATTTGGAAGGGGGGACACTAGTCAACCCATTACAAGTATATTATAGCATTAAGCTTAAAAACCAGTGGTCCTGAAAGTATAAGATAATAACCACTTTAGCCCATGGTGCACTGGGAAAGACATTTACATGTACACATGATGTTCCCTTATATATCATTATTATATATTTAGGGAGCAGTAGAAAAATCAAGTTGGAAAAGTTTTCCAGTATTCTTAATAATTTATTTAAGAAAGTAATTCCTATTTTATTTCTCCATTGAGTAGATAATGGGCCTTAAATACTGTGGTGTGCTAGTAAATCTTTAATAACTGGTTCTCTAGGAAACAAAATAAGCCCTGATTTGTAGCATTTGTCCATTTCCTTGATGTAAATATTTCCACCATGGCCAATTTCAAGTTATCAGCATGAAGTCAACTGGCTTGCAAAATTTCTGAAAATTTAACATTCAACTTTTGTGAGCAGGTCAAGCCAACTCTAGCATACCACTGCAAGAGTTCCTAAGGAAAACAGATATGAGATCACAGCCTAGACATTAACCCAATGAGCAATAGTCAGATCAAGAAAAGATAATAAATTGCTTCATGTAAGGTTCTTTATTTGTGTGTTATATAATACCAGGGACTTTGCAGGATCTGAGTAAACACAATAAATTGCTAAAGTGGAGACATATGTGACATAGTAGATAAATGAGCTGTGGTTTAGTGAGCAAAATATCATACTTGAAAGCAAGCTAGATCTTAATCAAGATTATGCCTTTACAGATGGGGTGATCTTCAACAAGTCACTTAATCTCTTCCAACTTTCTTTTCCTCATTTATAAGATGAAAATAAAAATACCTACCTCACAGGAATAGCATTAGGATTAAGTGAAGGAATTGACATCAAAGCACCTAGCGCCATCCCTGGCACGTCAATAGCATTAAATGTTTATCCCGGACACATTTATGTTTTTAATTTAAAAAATCTTGAAAAATGCCTATAAAATGATGGTTAGCTCCATGAAGGCAGGGATTATTTTCCTATTGTTGTTTACTGCTGTATCTCCAGTACCGGAATAATATCTAGGATATATATATATATATATATATATATATATATATATATATATAATATTACCTATAGTAGATGCTGGAAACATCTTCCCAGAAGAAGCGCTAATCAGATATGGCTAAAGAAGAGACAGATGACATGATATAATAATGTAGGTTGTTAATTGAAAACAGTAAGAGTAAGCAGTCGTCAAGGCTCCTTCAACTACTTTCCATACTGTTTGTCCCATATCACTAACCTTCCTTTCCTTCTCCTCCCCTACCTCGCCACCTTTGTCCTAGTCCCAATGAGTTAGAACACTAGAACTTAAACCTTAAACATGTTAGGAAACTTTACTGAGTTTAAATGGGCTTTTTCTACCTCAGTTTCTCTATCCATTGGAATCTTTCCATGGCAAGTAAGAGAAAAAAAGAAGTAAAACTAAGCAATAATTGAAATGTATTTGTTTAAAAGCTGAAAAGTCCAAAGGAAGAGCTAGCTAGCATCAGACTTCACTGGATTCAGAGATGGCACTAGACCATGTAGCTTCTCTCTACCTCTCAGCCCTGACTTCTGTGGTGGAGGCTCCCATCTTCAGCTCCAGAAGGTGGCCCAGCAGCTTGTTAGAGAACCAAGTCCTGCAGCAGAGAGCCTGTGTTCCTAGATACAAAGGCTTCAGAGGTGCCAGGATGGAGGCTTCTAGGTCCTCATTGGTCTGCGTTCTTTCCTGGTCCACCCCTGGAGGTGTCACTGGGGACAGGGAATGTGCGACAGAGTGATTATGTAACAGCCATTTCCTGGCTACACCCCTGGATCTGGCAGTGGGTAAGCTGCACTACAAACATGTGGACTGAATGAAGGGTGGGTAGATACCCAAACAAAAAACATGAGTACTGGTAAAATTAAAAATTTCAGAATAACAAACATCAATTAATTCCTCTGCCAATGAACAGAGAAGACAGACTCCTAAACCCCCTTCATTAAAGTTGTGTAACCCTGTATACTCCCTCTTTACACCAGACTTGGACAATGTCTATGTGACATTCCCATTGTTTTATGTTTTTTAAAATAAGAACTAGTTCCTTATTTGTTTAAAAGTGTCAGATCCATTTAATAAACGTTCAAGTAATACAAAGACATGTATAAGTGAAAAGTAAGTTGCCCTTCTATTCAAAATCCCTCTTCTCCCCAGAAAGAGGCACTATTATGAATTTCTTGAGTAGATTTCCAAAAATACTTCATGCATATACATGCCTACATGTGTATGTTTATGGATAAGCTCATGTGTATTTATACATACCAGTACATATAAAACATAAACTCTAAAGCATATGCATTTATGCACACATACTCTGTTCATTTATAAAATACTCTGCCCCTTGTGTTTTTCACTTTAATGAATTTTTTAGGACATTCCTCAGCAGCATATAGACCTCTAGGGAAGTGATAAAGCAAAATGATTAATAACATCCTTGAGAGCACACTACCCTGGGTTCAAATCCAGCTCTGCCCCTTATAAGCTGTGTAGCCTTGGATATGTTGGTTAACCTCTCTGTGCCTCGTTAAAAGGGGGATAAAAACAAGTACCTACCTCTCAGGGTTGTTGGGAAAATTAAAATGAATTAGTGTTTGGAGATAGCAGTGGTAAGTGCTCTGTGAGTGTCAGGTTTGGGTAGCTACCTTATTCTTTGTGAGAAGCGCATGGCATTTGGTTGCTTATATGCAGCTTCTTATTACTTCTTTTGTAAATACCAACATTCGCAGCCTCTGAATCCATTTACTTTCCTTTTCACTATCAAAGACAAGCTCGAAAAGCCAACCTTGATAATCCTACTTGATCCCAATTTCTCATTTACACTGGGTCTTCATATTTTTTGAATGTATTTTGTCATTAAGTTATATTTGAATAGCTATGAAGTTTTCTTTTAATATATGTTTTTCATTTATTCTGAATTATGGGGAGGTTTCATCCTGACTTTATTTTTGGTTCTTTGGAATATCATTTCAGCTCCTTATCTTATAATTTATTTCCTATGTAGTTTTCTGCCGTATTTTTTAGTCTAAGGACTCCTTTGGAAGATCTGCCCTGATTGGCCATCATTTCAACCTAGCTGAATTAGGTGGCCTTTTAGTGTTCCTCTTTAATAGGCCTGTGATATCTCTATTCCTGCATATCTCTATTACTGTTCTTCATATTGCCTCACGGTTACTTAATATGCCTGTCTCATCATCTCTGGATTTTATTTCTTGAGGGCAAGCACCATGTCTTATGTTTCATGATATATTCTCCTGCTGAATTGAACTAAATTCTTTTTCATTCTTTGGGCACTCAATGGTTGCTCACCAATTAAAAATACAAATTTGAACTTAAATAGAAAGTTAACTTGTTTAACTAGTGAAAAAGTATTTAGCTAAAAATTGACGTAGAACAATTTCTCTTTCTTTGTTGTCTCCCTCTTACTGGCTTGAAGTAGCATATATATTATGCAAATGACTTCAAATTCTTTTCTCCAGCCTGGATTCCACTCTGAAATCAAAGCTCCATGCCTTAGCTGCTTGAGAGACGTTATCATTTGGATGTCCAATAGACTTAGCTTGGCCAAATCTGACTTCCAAATCTTCCCCACCAATCTGCTCCTCCTAGTATCTTTCCCTTCTCAGGAAATGGCAGCTCCATCCTTCTAGTTGCTCAGGCCAAAATCATTGGAGTTATCCTGAACTCCTCTCTTGCTCTCATACCCCACAGTAATCCATCAGGAATCCTATTGGTTGTGACTTCAAAAATTAATCAGAATCAAATCACTCATCACCACCTTTACTGCTGCCACCCTAATACAAGGAACCATCCTCAGCATCTTTTACCGAAAGGTTTTAAGATCCAGAGATGATTCTTTCCTGAATCAACTTTATTAGTAATGGATGATTAATAATTTGTGAATTTCTATTTATATCATTCCTTGTACTTTTTGTTACTTGGGATTCCTATGTTCAAAAAAGGAGTTTTATCTTCTTCACATTCCTTTAAAAACTTTTTAAGTAACAGTATGTACTCATGGATTATTTTGTTATTCACTGTATTATAAGCCATTCCTGTCATTTATTTTAATTCTTAAATTGTCCCCATCTTGGCCAGTGGGAGTCTATTGTGCTAGCTCCTGTTTCCTTTTGACATGTCCCCACTTGATTTTGAACACTTCCTTATTTCTGAAATAATACTCTAGGCTCACCCCAGGCCTCCCCTGCCCCAGTCATGGAATCATCTATCTCTCCAACAAGCCCTGGCTCCTTTTGTTAGAGAAATGTCTCCTTGAATTCATTCAGATGCCTCTAACTCCAGTCCAACACAATGGCTTCTTCCATACCTTCCCCCATTCTATATTTATTTCGTCTTTCTCCAATAATGAAAACCCTAGTTGCCAATGATGTCAGTATACTTATCCATTTTGCTCAACTCTTTGATACGTACAGAATAGCTTCAGAATTGCTATACCAATATCAGCACTAGATACAAACTTACTAAATACAGTCAGAATTTATTTATAGTTCGTTTGATCTTTAAATATATTCAAGAGAGAGTGTTCAGTCAGAGTAATGTGTTCAGAAGTATCTTGGATTAAGTATTTTTCCTTGTATATAGTTACAGTACCATTGGGATATATTGTTAGTCAGTTTTTGTTTACATTCAGCTTTAGGAATTTCCTAACCTTGTTGATCTTATTTTTTTAAAATATTACTATTTATCAACCTCATAATCTTTTATTTACATGAAATTAATTTGACCCTTTAGAAGTCATTATAAGTCAGGTTGTTTTATTAATTTTTAAAATAGATATCTAGACACAAATTGGATCAGTCAGAGCCTTGATTGAAATTGTGTTCTGGATTGTTAGTTTAGAAACCTGAATCCATCTAAACCTAGAACATTCCACTTGTAGATTTCAGAGCCTTCTTGGCCTTACTTCCTTTCTCACATTCACCTAGCAGGTATTTATCTAGTGCACACCCCACGCCAGGCACAGTGCTGAGCTCTGTGGTCACACACCTGAATATGAGCACCTCTGCCCCCAGGGTTACAGGAAACAGACAGACACCAATGCAGGTGTGATGCAGGATTTGCTGGTGGAATGCCTTGTCAGATGATGATCTGCAGTGTGTGTGTGTGTGTGTGTGTGTGTGTGTGTGTGTTTGTGTGTGTGTTGGGGAGAGCCAGGGGGAAATGCACTCTTACTTGAGATCATCTCCTGGCTAGATAATCCCAGCCCCCTCTATCTGTGACAAAATGATCATGGCATTTGGTAGGTGTAGTTCCAAACAAGAGACTGGAGAGCTGGGTATCCATCTCAGGCACCTTAGTAAGAACAAGTCACACCAAACGTACCTCACTGTCTACTTTGGGTTTCTGGAATGGTGAAATGGTGAGGTGCTGGAGATCTACGGTTTGGTACTTCAGGAGTTAACAGTATTTATCATGCTGTCGATGTCAACTGGGGGGATGTTTCCAGCCCCAGGGATCTTTCTTCCCCAGCCACTTCAGTATATTTTATCAGTGCCTTCCATGGAGGCCTTATCAAATCTGCAGTGACATGAAGTGATAGATAACAAATAATTTGAGTTCAAACTAATTTTGAAAAGCTGGGGCAAAGGACTAAATTCTTCAGCAGTGATATTTAAAAGATATGAATGCATCCAGAAAACACATTACCCCAGTTCTGGGTGGGAGGGATAGCATGCCAAGCGATCTAGACGTTTTAGTTAATGATAAACTCAACATGAGCCAGCAATATAATGTGACTGCTAGACAAGTAATGAAACATTAGGCTGCATCAATATAAGGGCATGTATAAGACCGAGTGGTGCTGGCACTCCCACCCTGTGCTGAATGGCCACATCAGGGCATCACCTTTGTAGAATATAGACGCCAACACAAAATGGATCAGTCAGAGCCTTGATTTAAAGTGTGTTCTGGATTGTTAGTTTAGAAACCTGAATCCATCTAAACCTAGAACATTCCACTTGTAGAATGTTCAGAACAGAACTTAAATTTTCCCCAAAACGGGGATAGTCATTGAGCCTGAGAATAATTATAGCCTGCAGAATTTGGTCGTCTTCAAATATTTCAATGGCTTTCATGGGAAAGAAGGGTAAGATATATCCTGTCTTTCTCAAAAGGCTGAAATAAGGAGCCGTGAGGGGAAGCCCCCAGAGAGAGAGGGATCAGTTGTCAGCTGCCTGAGGGTAGAATGTATAGCCTCAGGGTGAAGTTCACTGTCACGATCCTGGTTCAAAAGTGAACTGGAAGACTACAGGGCAGGGGAGCTAATGTGTTAAGATTCTTCACAATCAGTAAATTATTTCTGTTTATGCCTTTAAAAAGACTTTCTGCTTAATGAATTGTGACTTCATGGTAAGGGAAAATCAAGATTTGGGTATAGGGCCGTTAACATTTTCTGGCAAGTCCCTGAAAATAATAGAAATTAACAGCTTGCAGAACACTTCATCCAGGCATCACAGTGTATGATTTGTTTCATATACTCTGTGTTTTAGTTTACTTATACAGGCTGAACAACACTGAAGGTTTGGGGGCAGGTTAAAAGTGCTGCCATTTTCCCAAATTACTGGCTGATGTTATCCTGGAGCATGTAAGAAATTTTGGTGTTTCCCCCTCCCTCCTTTTGCTTACATCATAATATGTAGAAGGTACAATATGTTGGTTAACCTCAGTCTGACACTTAGGTCAGTTTTCTCTTTTGCCCTATCAGTGTCTGGGATGTAAATTAACCAACAAATGGCAACAAGAAATCAGACAAAGAAAATTTCCCAGTCCTACTCATAATTCTCCTAAATTAGTAGGGGTTTTCCACAGGAAATCACAGAAGAATAGTTGAAATTCTTTATCTTATGTACTTTCCTTTTGAAGAAAGGAACAGTTAATTGTTTTCTTCCCAAAGTGGTCCAAATTCTTGTATAGGCAGCTGTATTTACCATGGTACAAATTGAATGCTACATAAAATGATGTCTGTAAATATTTCCAGTCATTGAGAGCCAAATTATTTAATTACCTCTAACCAGTGGCTTTCAAATGATAGAATAGGTTTTCCAAGCAAGAAAAATATATCATGAGGATGATTGTATGCTGCTAAGAAGACAGAAATTGGTGATACTGATTTATTTATTTATTATATTTTAAAATATTTTATTAAATTTATTGGAGTAGCATTGGTTAATAACATTTTATAAATTTCAAGTATATGACATCATAATACATCTGTATACTCTCTTGTGTATTGACCACCTAAGTCCAGTCTCCTTCTGTCACCATGTATTTGACCCCTTTACCTTCTTCATCCTTCCCCACCCTTTTCCCCTTTGGTAACCACCATTCTGTTGTCTGTATCTATGAGTGTGTTTGTTTGTTTGTTTTGTTTGTTCACTTGTTGCTTTTTGTTTTATACCCCACATATGAGTGATATTATAAGGTTTTTATCCTTTTCCATCTGACCTATTTCACTTAGCATGATAGTCTCAAGACCCATTCATGTTGTTGCAAATACCAATAGTTCATCTTTTTAATGGCTGGGTAATATTCCATTGTATATATGTACCGTTTCTTTTTTCTCCAGTCATCTGTTGAAGGACAATGAAATTGTTTCTATTTCTTGGATATTTTGAATAATTGAATAGAGGTACAAATGTCTTTACAAATAATTGTTTTAAAAATTTTCAAGTAGATACCCAGAAAAGGGATTGCTGAGTCATAATGGTAGCTCTATTCTTAATTTTGTGAAGAAATTCCATACTGTTTTCCATAGTGGCTGCACCAATTTACATTCCCAGCAGTGTGAAAAGGTACCCTTTTCCACACATCTTCAACAACATTTGTTTTTGTTTTTTAATTGATAATAACTGTTCTCGCTAGTGTGAGGTGGTATTTCATTGTGGTTTTAATTTGCATTTCCCTTATAGCTAGTAAATTTGAGCATCTTTTTATGCTTCTGTTGATTATCTGTATTTTTTCCTTAGAAAGGTAGCTCTTTAGGTCCTCTGCCCATTTTTTCCCAATCAGATTGTTTGTTTGTTTTGTTGTTGAGTTGTGTGAGTTCTTTATATATTTTGGATATTAGCCCCTTTCCAGAGGTATCAGTTGCTAATATCTCCTCCCATTCACTTGTTTGCCTCTTGTTGATGGTTTCTTTTGCTGTGCAGAAGATTTTTAGTTTGATGTAGTCCCGTTCATTTCTTTTTGCTTTTACTTCCCTCTCCTTTAGAGTCAAGTTCACACAAAAATACCTCCGAGACCAAGGTTTATTCAGTTTATTGCCTATGTTTTCTTCTATGTATGTTATTGTTTCAGGTCTTATATTCAGTTCTTTAATCCATTTTGAGATAATTTTTGTGTCTGGTGTTAGATGGTATTCTCATTTCATTTTTTTGCATGTTGTTTTTCCAACATTTATTGAAGAGACTTTACTTTCTCCATTGTATGTGTTTGGCTCCTTTATTGAAAATTAGTTTGCCAATTTATGTGGATTTATTTCTGGGCTCTCAGTTCTGTTCCATCAGTCTGTGTGTCTGGTGATCTGTCAATACCATACTGTTTTGATTATTGTAGCTTTGCAATAGAATTTGAAATCAGGGAGTGTGATACCTTGGCTTTGTTCTTTTTCACAGGATTGCTTTGGCTATTTGGGGTCTTTTGTGGTTCCATACAGATTTGATGATTTTTTGGTTCTATTTCTGTGGCAAATGCTATTGAGATTTTTAGGGGGATTGCGTTGAATCTATGGATTGCTTTACATAATATTTCAAAAATGTTAACCCTTATAATTCATGAACATGGACTATCTTCCTAATAAATCAGTGACATTTAATCTCAAGTAAATTTAAGTATCACAGAGGCAAAAGATATCTTTAATCTCAAATTAAGTTTGGGTCAAAAATAATATGTTGAGAGATTTTTAAACTATTTAAAAGAATGTTAAAAACCATATTAAGAATTTATGTTTGAAAGAACACATAAATCAGAAACCTAATATTTTTTATTTTGGACAAACTTCAATCATACCTTACATGTGGTCTGATTCTTCTAATTATTTTTATGTAGTTTGTAAGGATTTTTTTAAAACGTTGTAGATTAAAATTTCTCATTCTGTCTTTGTTTTGCTTGTCTCCTCCTCCCCCGCCCCAACCCCCCCCCCAATCCCCCCCCCCACACACACACACACTTGTGTAATGGAAGCATTTCTGACATATCCCCAGAAAAGACAATTCTTTATTATCAGGGCTTAACAGCCCAGGGAAGGCCCCCCTTGGATTTTCTGAGAATAAACACTTTGGGTACTTAATATTAGTTTTAATGATAAAAGTTTAAATCTTTGCCTAACATAAAGGTTTTTCTTTGTCTCTAAATTTTGATTTTTCATGCTATCAGAGGCCCCATTACAACAGGTAATTTGAGTGTTGATTGTATGTTTTCTCAGTATGTAATTGTGGTGAAATGTAAAATGTTTACAATTTAAAAATTAAGTTTACCTATTAGGTTTCTTCCAACTCAGAAATTCTGTGATTATATACTTTTGTTTGTTTGTTTTCAGTTTTAAAGTGTGATCTTTGGGTGTGGTCCTATATGTCCTATACTGATGACTAGGAGTCATAGAATTTTAGAGCTGGAAGACTCATTAAACGCTGTCTAGTGATTCTGCAAATGAAGAATTGAGAGGCCCAAACAGGTTAGGTGACTAACACATCATAGCAGTAACTGGAAGCTGACTAGAACTCTCACCATTTACTGGAGCACTAAAAATTAACCCAGATGTTCTTATTTGAAAATTTGCAAATTTCAGGAGAACATTCTTCTACAGATTTAAGAATTTTGAGGCATTTATATTCAGTACAATTTTTTCAAATGCTATGGATTGTGTTGTTTTCTCCAAACCTAGAATCATACTTGGAAATAAATGACAACTTTGGCTAGGGTAAACCTTCCCAAATTTGCACACCTGGGATATTTTTCAGTGACTTAGAGGTGAAAATTGATACTTGAAGTTAGGACTGTTTTCCAGTGGGAGGGAGAAGTATGTCTTGGGGTGCTGCTGGGAAAAGCCTTTCTGCGCAGCTGCCCGGGCAAAGTCCAGGTGGGATGATAAATGAGATCAGCTGTCCAGATTACACAGCACCTGAGGCAAAGGCAGCTCCTCTGCTTCTCCCAGTCTCATTTCTGTTTTACCTGGAACCAGCTTTTTTTTTTTTATTGAATTTATTGGGCTGACATTGGTTAATAAATTATATAGGTTTCCAGTGTACAGTTCTATACTACAACATCTGCATCACCATTCACTCCCCGTTTACCCTCTGCTACCTCCCCTCACCCCCCTTTCCCTCTCATAATCACCATACTATTGTTTGTGTCTATGAGTGTTCTTTTTTCTTTGCTTAATTCCGTCACCTTTTTCACCTAGCCCACCAATTCCCCCTCCCCTCTGATGGCTGTCAGTCTGTTCTCTGTATCTATGAGACTGTTTCTATTTTGTTTGTTAGTTTATTTTATTCATTAGAGTCAACATATCGGTGAAGTCATATGGTACTCCTCTTTCTCTGACTGGCTTATTTCACTTAGCAATATACTTGGCAGGTCCATCCATGCTGTCACAAAGGTAAGATTTCCTTCTTTTTATGGCCAAGTAATATTCCGTTGTGTAAATGTACTACCACTGCTCTTTTATCCATTCATCAACTGATGGGCACTAGGGCTGCTTCCACATCTTGACTATTGTGAATAATGTTGCAATGAACATAGGGATGCATATATTCTTTTGAATTAGTGTTTTAGGTTTCTTGGGATGTATTCCCAGAAGTGGAATTGCTAGGTGATAAGGCAGTTCCATTTTTATTTTTATGTTTAAGGTAAGATCATACTGCTTTCCACAGTAGCTACACCAATCTGTATTCTTATCAGCAGTGCACAAGGGTTCCCTTGTCTTCATATCCTTGCCAATACTTGTTGTTTGTTGATTTGATGATGATAGCCAATCTGACATGTGTGAGGTGATATGTCATTGTGGTTTTAATTTGCAACTCTCTGATGATTAGTGATGTTGAGCATTTTTTCATGTCTATTGGATACCTGTATGTCCTCTTTGGAGAACTATCTATTCAGATCCTTTCCCATTTTTTAATTGGATTGTTTCTTTTTTTGGTGTTGAGTTTTATAAGTTTTTACAAATTTTTGTAATTTTTCCCTTATCAGATGTATCATTGGCTAATATGTTCTCCCATTCAGTGGGTTGTCTTTTCATTTGGTTGATGGTTCCTTTGCTGTGTAAAAACTTTTTTGATATAGTCTCATTTGTTTATTTTTCTTTTTTTCCCCTCTTGCCTGAGGCAATATCAGAAAAAAATACTGCTATGAGAAATGTCTGCGATTTTACTGCCTATGTTTTCTTCTAGGGTTTTTATGCTTTCAAATCTAACATTTAAGTCTTTAATTCATGTTGAGTTTAATCTTTTGTATGGTATAAGAGATGGTCTAGTTTCATTGTTTTGCAGGTATTTGTCCACTTTTTCCAACACCACTTATTAAATAGACTATCTTTACCCATTGTGTGTTCTAGACTCCTTTGTCAAATACTAATTGAGCATAATGGCTACGGTTGATTTCTGTGTTCTCTATTCTGTTCCATTGATCTATATGCCTGTTCTTGTGCCACTACCAGGCTGTTTTGACTACAGTGGCTTTGTAGTATAGCTTGATATCTGGTATGGTGATCCCTCCAACTTTGTTCTTCTTTTTCAAGATTGCTGAGACTATCCGGGGTTTGAGGGTTCCATATAAATTTGTGGAGTATTTGTTTTAGATCTGTGAAATATGCCATTGGTATTTGAATAGGAATTGCATTGAATCTATAGATGGCTTTGGGTAGTATGGACATTTTAATTATGTTAATTCTTCCTATCCATGCACACAGTATATTCTTCCACTTATTTGTATCATCTTCACTTTCCTTCTTCAGTGTGTTATAATTTTCCAAGTACAGGTCTTTTGCATCCTTGGTTAAATTTATTCCTAGTAATTTTTTATGCAATTGTAAATGGGATTGTTTTCTCAGATTCCCTTTCTGATAGTTCATTATTGGTGTATAAAAATTGCAACTGGTTTCTGAATATATCTATTTGTATTCTGCTACATTACTGAATTCATTTATCAGTTCCAATAGGTTTTTGGTGGAATCTTTATCAATATACAGTATCATGTCATCTGCAAATAAATACAGCTTTACTTGTTTCTTTCCAATTTGGATACTTTTTATTCCTTCTTGTCTGATTGCTGTGACTAGGTCTTCCAGTACTATGTTGAATGCAAGTGGTGAAAGTGGACATCCCTGTTTTGTTCCTTATCTTAAGGGAAATCCTTTTTGTTTTTGCCCATTGAATATAATGTTGGCTGTGGGTTTGACATAGATGGCCTTTATTGCATTGAGGTATGTTCCCACTTTGCTGAGAGTTTTTATCATAATGCTTCTGAATTTTATCAAATGCTTCTTCTGCATCTATTGATATGATTATGTGGTTTTTTATCCTTCATTTTGTTTATGTGATGTATCACATTTATTGATTTGCAGATATTGTACCAACTTTGCATCCCTGAAATAAATCCCACTTGATCATGGTATATGATCTTTTTCATGTATTGCAGGATCTGTTTGCCAATATTTTGTTGAGGATTTTTGCATTTATGTTCATCAGGGATATTGGCCTATAATTTTCTTACTTTGTAGTGTCTTTTTCAGTTTTGGGAATTAGATAATTCTGGCCTCAATAAATGAGCTTGGGAGTCTTTTCTCCTCTTGAATTTTTTTGAAATAGTTTAAGAACAGTAAGTGTTAGTTCTTTGAATATTTGGTAAAATTCAGCTGTGAAGCCATCCAGTCCAGGACTTGTGTTTGTTAGTAATTTTTTTATTACTACTTCAATTTCAGTAGTTGTAATCTGTCTATTCAGAATCTCTGATTCTTCCTGATTCAATTTTGAAAGATTGTATGTTTCTAGGAATTTATTGATTTCTCCCAGATTTTCCAATTTGCTGGCACATAGTTGTTTGTAATATTTCTTACAATCCTTTGTATTTCTGTAGTCAGTTATTACTTCAGCTCTTTCATTTCTTATTTTATTTATTTGGGTCCTCTTTATTTTACTTGATGAGTCTGATTAAGGTTTGTCAATCTTGTTTATCTTTTCAAAGAATCTTGGTTTCATTGATCTTTTGTATTTTTTTAAGACTCTATTTCATTTATTTCTGCTCTCATCTTTATTATTTTCTTCCTTCTACTCACTTTGGGTTTTGTTTGTTGTTCCTTATTCTGTTCCTTCAAGTGTAAAGTTAGATTGTTTATTTGAAATTTTTCTTGTTTCTTGAATAGACCTGTAATGCTATGAATTTCCCTCTTAGGACTGTTTTTGCTGTGTCCCATAGATTTGGGGTTGTTATGTTCTCATTTTCATTTGTTTCAAGATATCTTCTGATTTCTTCCTTGATCTCATTGTTAACCCACTCATGGTTTAGTAACATCTTACTTTAACCTATGTATTTGTGTGTTTTTCAGGTATTTTTCTTGTGATTGATTCCTAGTTTCATAGCATTATGGTCAGAGAAAATGCTTCATATGAGATCAGTCTTCTTAAATGTATCGAGACTTGTTTTGTGTCCTAACATGTAGTCTATCCTAGAAAATGTTCCATGTGCACTTGAAAAGTATGTATATTCTGTGCTTTAGAGTGAAATGCTCAGAAGATACCAATTAAAATCCATCTGATTTAGTGTGTCATTTAAGGGCACCACTGCTTTGTTTATTTTCTGTAATCCCCTACTATGACTGTATTACTATCAATCTCTCTCTTTATGTCCATCAAGATTTGCTTAAGTGCTCTTATGTTGGGTTCATAAATGTTTACAAGGGTTATATTCTATTGTTTGATTAAACCCTTTATTATTATGTAGTTTCCTTCTTTGTTGTCTCTTACTATAGCTTTGGTTTTAAAGTCTATTTTGTCAGATGTAAGTATTCTACCATTGTTGTTTTTTTCATTTCCATTTGTATAAAATATCTTTTCCTATTCATTTACTCTTAGTCTGTGTGTATCTTTTGTTCTGTGGTGAGTCTCTTTTAGACAGAATATACATGGATCTTGCTTTCTTATCCATTCAGATATCCTGTGTCTTTTAACTGTACTATTTAAGCCATTTACATTTAAAGTGATTATTGATAGGTTTGTAATTGTTGCCATTTTATTCTTTTAACTGTGTTCCTCTGCTGCCCTCCTCCTCCTCCTCCTCCTCCTTCTCAAGGCAGGTCCTTTAACATTTCTTGTAATGCTGGTTTGGTAGTAACAGACTTCTTCACTTTTTCTTGTCTGGGAAGCTCTTTATTTCTCCTTCAATTTTAAATGGTAGCCTTGCTGGGTAAAGTAGTCATGGTAGTAGGTCCTTTCTTTTCATGACTTTGAATATTTCATGCCAATCTCTTCCAACCTGAAGTGTTTCTATTGAGAAATTAGCTGACAGTCTTATGGGAGCTCCTTTGTAGATAACTGACTTTTTCTTGCTGCTTTTAAGGTTCTCTCTTTGTCTTCAACCTTTGCCATTTTAATTATAATGTGTCTTGGTGTGGACCTCTTGGGTTCATCTTTTTTGGAACTCTTGCACTTCCTGGACTTGTGTATCTTTTCCCATCACCAGGTTAAGGAGGTTTTTAGTCATTTCTTGAAACAGGTTCTCAATCTCTTCTGGTACTCCATGATGTGGATGTTGTTATGCTTCATATTGTCCCAAAAGTCCCTTAAACTATCCTCATGTTTTTACATTCTTTTTTCATTTTGCTGCTCTGATTAAGTTTTTCTGCTACCTTGTCTTTCAAATTGCAGATTTGGCCCTCGACTTTATCCAACCCACTGTTTCTTTCTTTCAGTATATTCTTCATTTCAGATATTGTATTATTCATTTCTGACTTCATTTTTTATGGTTTCTATGCCCCTTTTTATGCTTGCTTTCTCTTTGTTGAAGTTCTCAGTAAGTTCCTTGAGTGTCCTTATAATAATTTTTTTTGAACTCTATATCTGGTAGATTTCTTGCCTCTATTTCATTTGGCTCTTTTTTCTTTTTCTTTTTTAGATTTCTCCTATTCTCTCATTTGTCTCCCTTCTTTGACTGCTTCTTTGTGTCTTTGTATTAGGTAAATCTGCTATGACTTCCAGTCTTGGTAGAGTGGCCTTATATACAAGGTGTCCTGTGGGACCCAGTAGTGTAGTCTTCTTGATCACCTGAGCTGGGTGCTCCAGGAATATCCCTTATATGGGTGATGTGGGCACTGCTGTTGTACTTGAGTCTTGATTTATATTGGCCTGTTTGTGCCTGGGTCGACCTGCAGACTGGCTGACTGTGAGGAACAACCCATACCTCAGTGTTTGAGCTGCTGTGCATATGCTGACCACATAAAGTGGAATTCGCCTTAGTAGGGTCTGGTGCCTGCCAAGATCTTCCTTTAGATACACAGCTGTGACACTAATTGAATCCTGCTCTGATGCTGTCTGAAGCTGGCCACTGGATGTGTTGGTTCTGGAGTCTCTTGAGAGGGACTCTGGTACAGGCCAGTGTCAGGTGCTGCCTGTTCTGGCCCTGGGAAACCTGTTTAGAGCAACAAAGCGATCCACAGTTTGTGGCTTCCTCTGCTGGGCCTAGATGTGCGTGGGAATCACCCATCTGTGCACACGGCCAGCTTTTACCAGCACAGGCCCGGAAGCAGGTCAGCAAAATCCCAAGGAACCCTGAGATCTGCCTTTGCCTGTTGGCTGCCTGTTAGGCTCAGTCACTGAAATAGCCTCTGGCGGTATTTAAGTTGCATGAGGTAGGTTCTGAGTGAATCACCAGGTAGGGGTGAGTGGTGTTCACCAGATTGATACAGGTTCAAACTCAGTGCCAGTGCTGGGTCTGAGGCCACTCAGCAAATATCCCAGCATACCAGGTATACCAAGTCTAGCCATCACCAACTGGGTGTTCATACACCTTTGTGATAGGGCATGACCTCAGGGAGTCATCAGGGTGAGGCCAGCAGAATTTATCGGGCCCAAACAGACCAAGATTTGGCCGTGTGAAGGGAGGGCTTTGCACTGCTCAGCTGTGTGAGGGAAAATAGCCTCCGTTGGAGCACCACACAACTCAGTCTGTTTCAGATTCTGCCAGGAGCCTGATCTCAACGGGGTGGGGCTGCTGAGAGTCATGAGGATGGGGTTAGTGGATCTCCCGTGAAGAGGAGGTATTGGTGGGGCTTAGAGAAAGGGGAGGGGGGTGGAAAGTGGGCCCCATCCAAGAGCCACACAACTCAGTCTGTCCTGGATTCTTCCCAGACCTTGGCACTGTGAAGCCACCAGGAGTCGGGAGGGTGGGGCCACTGGGGTCCCAAGAGAGTATGGGTAGCCAATCGCTTGTGAGGGGGAGGCTCCAGTCAGGTACATAGGAAAGGGGGGAATGGCCTCCACTCCAAAGCCACACAATCAGTCACTGATACCCCCTGAGTCTGCCCAGAATTCTAAGCCCAGGTTCAGGCAGCTGACTCCTCAGGAGAATGCAAGCTCTGCAGGGTGGGTCTACAGAGAGGCCAGAGGGTGAAGCTATTGCTTTCCCCTGGGCTGATGCTCTCTCCCCAGAGCCACAAACTCTAGTGACTCCTCATGCACTCTAGTCCGCTCCGCCCTCCCTCCACCAGAGCCCACAAACTGTGAATGAGATTTTGTGTATGGGCCCTTTATGAGGGTGCCTGTGTCTCTAGTAGATTCCTGTCTCTCCCTGGAGGACAGAATCCCTGCTGATTTTGACAGCCAGACATGTGGGTGCCCCTCCCTGGCTCTGGTGCTCTGGGGTAGGAAGCCTGGCTTGGGATTAAGACCTCAGGCTTCTCAAAGGGAACCTTTATGGCTGAGATATCCTTCCAGAATTTCAGCCCCTGCCATGGGAGTGGAACCAGCCCTTTTCATGTCTCTCTGCCCTTCCTACCAGTCTCCTTGTGGCTTCTTCTGTAAATCCTCGGTTATAAAACCTCTCTTCACCTAGTCTTCAATTGGTTATTCAGGTTGATTGCTCTATAATTTCGTTGTAATTCTAGTTTGTTTCTGGGAAGAGGTGAGTCTAAATCTTGGATCTCTGGAACCAATTTTGATGGTTGTTTTCCACCTACCTTATCACCTTGGCCAAGCCCCAGCACAGTGGCAAACTATATGTCAGAGTTAAATTTTACTTGTGAATTGAATTTATAAAAATTAAACATGTTTTAGCATCTCTGCACCAGTCTGTCTGTAAACAAAAGCTACTTTTCTGACTGAAAAAACCCAAGGGAGTACAGTTGCTTCGAAAAATAATAATAATACTCATAAATAAAAATAGTGCCAGGGTTAGATGTTTCTAACTGTGATTTCAAGCCCAGGAGTTAGAGGAGTTAGTAGAATTCACAAGTTAGTTGGCTTCGTGTACTCACCTTTTCCTAGGAATTTTCAGAAACTCCTCGGGTAATCCCTCATAGTTATATTAGTGAGGCGAACCCTGTCACATGACCAGTTTAGAGAATTGCAGGGATTCTTCATGAGTTAAACTCAGAGTTTGGGCTGAGATAGATAAACTAAGGCAATGAGAATAGAGGAAAGGAACATGTATCAAAGGTCGGGGGGGAGGGGGCGTAAGGGTGCCACCTGGCCGACATTTGGCAACTGATTACACAGAGAAGACAGCAGAGGACTCCAAGGTGAGAGGAGGATTTTGGTGCAATTGCTTAGAAGATGGTGCTCCATTTAATAGGGGTTGGAGTAGTTTCAGAAGGAAGGCCATTTGTTCAGTCTTGGACAAAGTGAATTGTAAAGATGTTATGGACAGGAAGATCCCTGCAAGCAGCTGGATACGTTACAGATGCTTAAAAGGAAATGAGTGCATGAGGTTTAAATTAAGGAGCATCTGAATGGAGTAGATCATTAAATCTTGGAGACTAAATAAGAGTGTCAAGAGAGTGATCATGGTGAAGATTAGAAATGAACCAAATGGATGTCTGACAAAACTCTTTGAGGAAGAGGAGTGCCTCTTTGGAAGTGTCCAGTGAAGTGTCAGGGGAGAGTTGTGAGGAGGAAATGGTGACACGTCCCAGGCTCCAGAGAGATTAAGATGAAGAATAAGAAATGTCTAGTAGGTTTGGAAACATGGAGTCAACATCACCTTTGAGCATTTTTTCATTTGAGGATTAAGGGAATTAGTTAATTTGCAAAGGGATGTGGATTAAGTAGGAGTTTCAGCATCGGTGATTAAAGCTCTTCATGCATACTTGGTAAGGACAAAAAGAATGGAACTCGAGCAGGTGTAAGTACCTTTTAAGAACCTTTCTCATTAGATTATACAGAAAATTGAATGAAAGAATGGTTCTGTAGGTCTTGGTGTAGTGCCTGGCCCATAGGTTTCAATAAATACTAACCATTACAGTTGCCATCATTATCAGGAAAGGGATTGTTTAGACCAGCAGTTCTCAACCTGTGGGTCGAGACCCCTTTGGCGGTCGAACGACCCTTTCACAGGGGTCGCCTAAGACCATCCTGCATATCAGATATTTACATTACAATTCATAACAGTAGCAACATTACAGTTATGAAGTAGCAACGAAAATAATTTTATGGTTGGGTCACAACATGAGGAACTGTATTTAAAGGGCCAGAAGGTTGAGAACCACTGGTTTAGAGTAAGGGAGGAGAATGTACGTGTTTTGTGGGCTAAAGAGAAGGATTTCTGGACAAGAGAAGGGTAATTCAAGGAGGTCTGGAATAAGTATGGCATTAAGGGCCAGACCAGAGTGGTTAGCTCTGGAAAAGGGAACAACTCTCCATTTCTCTGAATGAGGAAAGGATATCTGATAAAATAGGGACATTTTGAGCCTGGGTAACAGTAAGCAGAAGAGCAATTGAAGAGACTCGCATGCAATGGTTTCCGTCTTCTCATTAAAGTCAGAAAGAATCTTAACTACAAATATGTGCTTAAGGCATGAAGAGACAAGAAGCATAGTCATTCATTTTGAACCTGCTATGTATCAAGAACTGTACTAGACACTTGAAATTATCTCTTTTAATCCTCGTGAAAATTTGAAGATTATGTAGTTGTATTCACAGTTTACAGGTGGGAAACAGGTCAGAAAGGCGATATGCCCAGGAGGGCACAGCTAGCAGTGGGAGGAGCCAGGATTCAGGGCCGGTCTGTCTGAGGGCAGAGGCTGTGCTCTTTATTGCAAGGGAGCTCAGCAGTTTGCGATCTTGGAGGTGTAGCTCTGCACTGCTTCTGATAAGGTCCTGGGGGGGGGGGCGCAGGGGTTGGGGGGTGCACGGGGGGTATTCCAGTCAGTCACCAGAGTGAACATCAGAAAAAGTGCCTCTGGTTTGAGGAACTGTGCAATTGGGGTGAATCAGAAATGTAAATTCTAAGTCCCTGAGGGCGATAATAAGGCAAGGAATGGAGAAAATGTTTGAGTGAGGCTCTAAGACTTCAGTGCAGTGGGCGAATGCCTTTTGGGCAACAGCAGCAGGGTGGGAAGAAGGAAAGATGTGGGGGGAGGGGGTCCTTGGGCTTTGAGAGAAGAGTTGCTACCTTGGTGTTCCAAGGGTGATGATTCAAGAGTCACCTTCCCTTCACTTTCTCACAGCTGCCGCCATGCCTACCCCTCAGAGCCCCCACCCAGACACCTTCTGCCAACTTAGGCTAATGTTCTGCTTGGGTATATAATAATCACATCCTAATTTAAGTAGCCTTCTGAGAGTCTACACTAGGATCTGGCCTTTTTTAAAAAAAGACAAAATAACAAAAGAATGACTATAGTTACCTTATTTCTACCCCCTACCTAACACAACTCTTTATATTTTGAAAAATTGCCTTCCACAGATAACATTTAAATCATGACTTAGTTATTTAATCACGCCTTCACTAAAGAATTAATTATTGAATGCCCACAATATGGCAAATATTGCAAGCGCTGGGAATATAACAGAGGAGAAATCAGTGTCCCCACTCTCTAGAGCCTCTCTTCTCCTGGGGAAGATAGGGAACAATCAACATTAGTGAAATGTGGAGCATGAAACAGTAATGAACACAGGGAGAAAAATAAAGCAGGGGAAAGAAGCAGGGATCGAGTGTGGGAGGGGTGAACGTTTAGACGGAGTGGGTGAGCAGTCCAAGCCTCCCTGAGAGAATGGCATTCCTGCCAAGCCCCAAGAAGGTTAGAGAACATGCAGACATCCAGGGAAAGAGGCTGCTAGGCAGAGGATGTGGCAAACGCAGAAGCCCTCAGGTGGGAGCTGAGCTGGCAAGATCCAGAACAGCAAGGAGGCTGGTGTGGCTGCATGGGATTAGCAAGAAACAAAATCGAAGAGGAAAGGTGGGCCAGAGTGCCCAGGGCCTTGTATGCTGTGGTCAAGACTTTGGCTTTTAAGATGGAAAAGCATTGGAGGGTTTGGGGTTGTTTTTCTTTTCTTTTTTTCTTTTTTTTAAAAATATATTTTTATTGATTTCAGAGAAGAAGGGAGAGGGAGAAAGAGATAGAAACATCAATGATGAGAGAGAATCATTGCTCAGCTGCCTCCTGCATGCCTCCTTCTACTGGAGATCAAGCCCACAAACCCAGGCATGTGCCCTTGACTGGAATCGAACCCAGGACCCTTCAGTCCACAGGCCAACGCTCTGTCCACTGAGCCAAACCGGCTAGGGCGGGGTTGTTTTTCTTTAACTTCTTATGGAAGATGTTAGTCATATATACACAGACTAATATAATGAGTCCCCTTGTACTAATCATTCAATCGGAGGACATTGAGCAGAGTAAGGAAACTGGCATGACCTGACTTGAATGGGATCACTCAAGGCAGTGGGCAGGGGTGCGCACAGGAAACGTAGTTATGAGCAAATACTCAATTTGGGATGTCTTTTGGAGGTCTGACTACATATCTATTTTATGCTTTGTTGAGCAAAAAAAAAAAGAGAGAGAGAGAGAGAGAGGGAGAGAGAGGGAGAGAGAGAGAGAATACGCATACTGTAGGAATGGGGGGAAAGAAATGGTACCAGAGTACCACTATTTTAAACTTTATTTTCTGTTAAGCATAAACCCAAGTGTCCCGAACAAGTGGCTTATAAATAAACATGTGTAGCTCGACTCCTCCATAAGTTACAAATTATCTACTCATTCCTATATTCTTTAGCAACCATGGATAATTGGGCCATGGAAAGGGAAAGGATTTACTTGTAGTTCATTAATGAAGTAATGGCACCTGTTGAGGTCCAAGTCCCCAGCAATTTTTGGAGGTAGCAACAGTGGTCCTCGAATTTCTGAAAGAAGCGTAATTTATAAAAAGCTATATTTTATGTAATGAAACTGAAAATTAAAATAGAGCAACAAAAAAAGTAATTCCAGGTCAAAGTATGACAGAAAACTCAAAACTGTCAAAGCAGTTATATGTACACAGAGATTTTATTTGTCTTCGTTGCCTAGTTAATGAGACCCTCTTAGCCCATGTTGTTGTATTTAATGGCACAGTTTGCCCTTCTAATCCCAGCCTAACAACTGCGCTGTGTGTGCTGTTCAAAAAAGTAAGGGCATTAAACAAGGCGAAAGAATGGGAACGAATCAACAGAGATCCAGGAGCACTTTTGTCAGCAGTGAGTGGGTCGCAGAGGGTATTTGCTGTCATGCCACCTGGCTGAGAATGCCACCCTTCCATTCAGCAGACTCGGGAGGAATCCCAAGGTCCTCTGGGTCATGGCTGTCTGACCTTGTGGCATGTCACTTGTTCATCGGTCTGAACTTCTGTTTTCCTATCTGCGAAATGGGGATGATCATGCCAACACTCTACCTCGCAGGGTCATTGAGAGGCCCAGGGGTGGAGCAGGCTACTCATAAATAAAAGAGAAGGAAAGAAACTGGTGCTTCCTTGGGACCTGCTTTGGGCAGGCACTGTGCAGTCCTCTCGGGCCACGTTGTTGGCCCGTGTTGTAGATGTTGGGCGTGAGGTTCAGAGAGGCCACTGAGCTGGAAAAAGAAAGAACTGGGATGTGACCCCAGATTGGCTCAACCTGAAATCCCCTGCCTTAAAAAAAAAAAAAAAAAAAGAGCCCTAACCGGTTTGGCTCAGTAGATAGAGTGTCGGCCTGCGGACTGAAAGGTCCCAGGTTCGATTCTGGTCAAGGGCATGTACCTTGGTTGCGGGCACATCCCCAGTAGGAGGTGTGCAGGAGGCAGCTGATCAATGTTTCTCTCTCATCGATGTTTCTAATTCTCTATCCCTCTCCCTTCCTCTCTGTAAAAAATCAATAAAATATATATTTTTAAAAAAAGAATTAACTTCACTGAGCATCTTCTTGCTCTGCACCAGAAACTGTTAGACATGGTTCTGTACTCTCTTGTTTAATAAAAGTTATTCTGTACTTCCTGGGTGCTCAACACATGAGAAACAATAAAATCTGACTGTTTTTTTAATCACTGAAAGAAAATATTTTATGAAAACATTCTTTTCTTCTATTTTCCTTTCTTCTTCTTCTCCCTCTTCATCCCCCTCTCACTCTCCTCTTCCCCACCCTCTCCTTCTTCCTATTATATTCTAACTTGCAGCCTAACAGAGAAGAATCCATGCGTAGTTTAATAATGTCTGTGACATGATGTTTTTATGAAGGAGGGTTCCTTGAAAGAGTGTTCTTCTGCCACCTCCCAACAATCTCCGAGACCTCTTTCTCACAACACACACCAACACAACCCAGAGAACAGGTTTTTCAGGAATAGCTGTCATGTACCAACACTGTGCTAAGGCAAAGGAGAACTACAAAACATCGGGCAGACTGGACATAGGGAAGTAAAACTGATCAAGCCAAGTGGTACCCAGTATAATACAGAATGTGAGTGGGCTTTGGAGGTAGACACACCCAAGTTTAAAGGTCTACCCACTCACTCCAGTTATAGGAAAGATGGCAGTTCACTTGGTCTTAATGTGCCTCAGTTTCCTCGGCTGTGGAGTGGGGTACCACGATGGACGTCCACAGGGCTGATGTGAAAACTGGCTGAGTTAACATGTTTCCTTTCCTGCCATAAAAACAGTAAGTCAGGACATACAGATGTGTGTACTCTGGGAATTTAACAAGCAAGGGAGGTAAGACGAGAACCCTATAGTTGCCACCTGGTTTTATCATCTTCTCATCGCAGTAAGTTGCCTGTAGTTTTCCTGTCCTGCTCTAATGATAGTCCCAAAGAAAGGGACAGAAGTGGGGTTTTGTGGACTAAAGTGGTGAGGAGCGTGTCATGGAAGACTGAGAATTAGGTCTTACCCTTGAGAAATAGGTGGTTCTAGGTAGAAAAGAGAAGGAAGGGACACCCCCAGGTGGTAAGAACCACTTGAAGGAAACTGAGAAGTGGTGGCGAGTATGACTAATAAGCAGACTAACCACAGAGCCTTTGCACATGCTGTTCCTCCTGTCAGGAATGCTGTTCCCAAACCCCTGGGTTCCTGTTCACCTCTTCCCTTGTTCCACTCCTATTCTTCTTCCAGAGCTCAGCCCTCATTGCTCCTTCAGGAAGTTTTCTCAGACTTCCTGACACAGTCAGATCCCTACAATATGTCCTTTGTCCGTGCTTCACAGTTATGTGTTTGCATTTATTTGTGAGAGTCTCTGATTATTATTGGTCCTGTTCTTTAATTCCCACAAAAACAGGGGCTGTGTCTGTTTTGCACTCACTCTATATCCCTTCATTCCCTGAGTTACTGCAGGGCATGAAACATACAGGGGCTTAATAAGTAATTATTGAATAAGTGGACACATTTTGGTTATCAGTGAGGATAGGAGAGTTGATATTTGAGATTGCTAATCCCATTAGGTTCCAAGCACTGTATCAGCTCATTTAATCCTTCAAAACAATCCTGCGAAACCAAGTGTGATGTTACTTTCATATAGAGGTGGAGAAGCTGATATCCAGAGATGTTAACCATCTTTCCCTGTTGACCAGCTAATAATTGGCAGCAGAGGGATTTGAGCCCAGCAGCTTGGCCTCTGAGCTCTTGGAATTAACCACATTGCTTTTTTCCTCTGCCTCTTCTTTAATTATCGTCACTTCATGAGGAAAACTAAGCAGAAAAAGAACTAGTTCATGTGTCACGTCTTACCTTCATGTTGACTCTACATTCTGCCAGAGTGATAGGGTCACATTTACTCAGCAAGCAAACTGGCCATTTCAAATTCTGATCCCCAGAAAATTCTAGACTATTTCTCTTAATCATGTACTTTGCCAGAGCATGGCGGAGTTGTTTTAAATAAAAGGAGGTGGTTTGACTAAGTTTGGTACTATCTGAGACCTTGGTTTCTACTTCTGACTCAAAAAGCAGATCTAGCCTGTGGTCATCAGTAGGTATTGAGTCATGAAGCTCCTGGAAGAAAAGTTTAATTCGTCAGGGAAGCCACAGAATCCTGAGCGCCCCCAAGAAGGGCAGCTGTTACTATAATAACATAATTATTACTAGAACATTAATGAAGCCCAATAAAATATGGCACTCTGGAAAGATTTACCCTAGGGATAAAAGGGGCCTTAATTCGTCATTTATACTAACCACCTGCCTTTAGACAGGATTTATTTTAAACATCATCTCAGGGCAGTTGTATTGTTTAAAGATCTCTGGGTAGAGAAGTACATTATAGTAGTAAAAAAGGTACTAGGTAATGCTTGTGCACTATTGTTACTGACTGGTCAGTGTTCCAAAGACTTTACATGCATGAACGTATTTAATCCTCACAACAGACCTGTAAGGTCCTGTTATTATCCCCATTTTACAGATGAGGAATTGAACACAGCCCAAGGCCACAGCTAGGAAACGATAGACCTGTCTTTAAACCCAGCTCGTCTGCCCCTCAAGTACTTGCACTGACAATGCCCCCCTGATAGCTGATTACTCAAGTTGTCATCTGTGCCTCCTTGTCTGTGACTGAAAACTTACCTTGTGTTTGAGCCATTAGTGTTTAATTAAGAGCCTGCTATGTTCAGACTCTTTCAAAAATGATTCCACCTTTCTGGAAGATACAGTTGCTTTCTACAAACTTAACTTCCAAGGGAACTGCTATTCAAAAAAGTAAGAGGGAGGCTGAATAAAAGTAATTACATTCCCCGTAAAACAAAGGAATTTCTGAATCAACTGCAAAGAGCTCTCAGCCATCCTGGCATTTTATAAAGTACATCACACTCTCCCTCTCCCCCGCCCCCCCTCCATGTTAGAATCCCATTTCGCCATATAACCTGAAAACAGTACCATGTGTTTTCTGTCTCACACTTCAGCTTTCTTCCCTCAGTCAGTATTTTGGAAAGTCCACAAAACCCAGGGGCCTCCCTGTCCTTGCTCTGTGGTCTGTGTAAAAACCAGATGATGCCATGCCGACCTGAACTCTCAAATGGCTCAGCGCATTAGTCATCGGCAAATTTTTCAGGTACCTTTCCTCAGAGACTACCCAGTTCCTCATTCTTGCCACCCTTTAATCGTGAAGTAGTAGAAAGAAAAAGATGTGAGTACTTTTGGGGGCACCTCCCACCTCTTCCCTTCAGTGACTGATTCCTTCCTCGTGGTGACATTGAAAGGCCCAGATATCCTAAGTGATTGGGCTTTAGTCACTGGATTCCTTCTGTTGTCCTGCTTTGGTGGAAAGCCTGCCTGATTTCACCCAAGTGAAGCATTTCGCCATGCCTTACACTGTTGCATTTCTCTGCTTCGTACACTTAAAAAGTGGAATTACATGATCTCTTTAGTGCTGCTTCCACTGTTCATTTACCGCTGAAGAAGCCCCTGTGGAGTGTGTCCTCATAACAAAAACCAACTTCAGATGTCAGCACCAAACGCACAAAACTGGCATCAACGATCCAGGGAGTATGTAGGGACAACAGCCAACTTTGGAGCAAACCCAGTACTTTCCAACCCCTGTCCTGTCCTGAAGGGACAAAGGCTTTCTGCCTGTTATAAAAGGTAAAGCATTAAAGTTCATAATTAATGTTATGCCCAGAGGGCTTTTTTAGATGCTATACCTCTTTAAGAAATTATTTATTTGTGCTTTGAGGTAGTCAAAACCTGATTCAATCCTAAATATGTTTTGTGATTAGCTTGGCTCTACAAGGACGGGAGGCCACCCCCACAGGTGGCTGTGGTCCTTGGGAAGGCCGGTTAGAGAATTTGGAAGCAAACTCTTGCTGCAGCTCTGAGTCAAGGTTCAGGCAGAGCGGCCCTAAGGTTTCCAGTGGAGCCACACTGTTGGTTACAGGGTAGTCTCTCCCCCAAAACCTCATAGGGAATAATCCCAGTTCATATCAACTTCTCAATTCTTGCAATGAGAGATTGGACTGGGGGGAAAGCCATGCTGAAAAATCCTGATGAAACCCTGCATCAAGGAAATCTGGATCTGTTTGGTGATATTCTAGTAGAAGCAGATTGGTTGAAAGTCTGTTTCCAAGAAATTTTATTGGCAAATGTAGGTTCTTCCTCAAGTTCACCAGATGGGATTCCGGTCCGCTTGTTTCCCCTCCTAAGCTAAAGGCTGCTTGTGCAGATGAAAATATTTCTAATGATTGTAGAGTTGACTTAGGTCATGCACTTCCTCGAAAAGAGGCAGTATGAGTTTCAGAGATAGGATGACCAACTCTTAGCCCTGAAAGTCCTGTGTACCAGGAAACCCTCTCAGTTCTGGGCAAACTAAGATGGCTGGTCACCCTTTGAGGAGATATAATGTATTTCTAACAGTTTTGGCTGAATTTATGACAGGATTCTGATTCATAGGATTTGGGAAAGTGAAAACTAAAGCCATTGGTCTTTCCTGTTAATATGAGTTTAGTGTTGGGGCTCTCTCAAAGAAGGAACCTGTGGTCTGCTCTAAGGGTCTGAGGACCAACTAGAGGAGAAAGGTTGTCCAACTTCTCTTTGCTTAAAATGTAGTGATCCCCTTGCTGTTTCCTTTTTAGTGGTATTATTACTTTAATGGTATAACAATAAAAAAGATAAATTACCTTAAATGGGAAAACCTGATTTTATAAGAGCTCAATAGGTGTTAGACATAAGGATTTGCACCTTGGAAGCGCACTTACTTGAACTAAAGAAAAGAACTATGATCTGGGCATCTGTAACTCAGTTATCAGAGCTCATAGAAGAGAGTGCCAGGCTCAGGTTTCCTAACCAATCACTGCAACCCTAGTCTGTGAGCTGGGGTGTCCATTGACAACCTTGAGAGCCAGGTTCCTGGCAAGACTCTCCCGCCTATCTCATGGCAGAGACATAGGATGCACTGCGCCTGCTCACATCACTCCTTCCCTTGATTTCCATCCTCCATCAATCCCAGTTCCCTTCTGACAGGTCTTTTATACAACTTTTATGACTGAAAATTGTGATGAAGGTGCAGATGAAAATGTATTCTTGGTTAGTAGGAAGAGGGTGCTTCATGGCTACACAGCATCCTAAAGATGTGGTGTTCCAACTTCAACAGTACAGACTGTGTTATGTTTGGTCTGCTACCAAATAGTAGGTCCTCCACGCACAAAACAACCACCATTAGCATTTTTATGTATTTCCATCCCATCATTTGTTCATCACATATTTTTAAAAACAGAGCATATTTTTTAGACTTACCGGCTTGTCCTAAGCATTTTTTCTACACTGCAATTGAGTCAGATGCACTCACTTTTAAAATGTGCTTCTTACATAGATCTGCAACTATATGGGACCTGCAAAGGTTATTGTTCAGCTGGTCACAAATGGGAAAAGCATCCACCTGCATGCACACAGCCTGGTGGGGAAGCACTGCGAGGACGGGATCTGCACCGTGACTGCTGGACCCAAGGACATGGTGGTCGGGTAAGTGAGTGGATGCGATGCCAAGGAGAGCGGATAGAACATGGCAGCCAAGACTTGGACTGAAAGGGCCTCTTCATTAGGGGTCTTTCCATGCCTCTCAGAAGGCTGGAAATGTAAACGTGTGCCCTCACTTGGATTCTGAGGCATACAGCACCCACATGCCTGGTTTCCCTGAGGCAGCCCAGTTTGCACCTGTGGTCCTGGCCTCATTACTTATAGCACCTCCTTTCCCTGTCAGAAGTGGCTGATAGATTACCTGGCCACTTGATCTATGACACATTTGTGCCACTTTTAGCAAAATTTTTCTTCTGGAAATAAAGGTAAGAGCAAGTTAGAAGGAATAATTATACCAGAAATCAACACTTTATGAATGGTTTTATATACTCTTGATGATTTCTTTAATGGAGTACTGAGTCTGGATTTATAGTGTGAACATTTTGAGCATGAAGTGGATAGATAAATATTGTTTCAGCTCTGTGCTACTTGGGGAGTGTGCCACAGGTAAGAAGTCAAAGAATGCAAATTTGCTTTGCCATTAATTAGACTTGAAATGTAAATACCAAGTGACTTCTTCATTTAAGGTTGGTCAGACCGATCAGACCAACCAGTGAAAGAAGTATTATAAAAATAAATTCAGTCCAAAAGCAGTACGAAATTTTAAATTTATTTAATTTTTAAAAATATCTTTCAGGGTTTCCTAATACTGGTTTAAATAGTTTGTCTTATAAGTACCGCGCGCTAACCGATTGCGCCACTGGAGCTCCTGGTTTAAATAGTTTGTGATATAATCCCAGTTAATCTGGACTGCTCATTCAAAAGAAAGGAATTGCTTAAGTCAACTGTAATTAAGCTGATGGTAGCATTTCAGGCTTTGAATTCCGATCAAGTTTCAAGTCAGTTGTTCTTGGGGAGGCCGAGCTTTCATGTTCCTAGGCATTTCTTTGTTTGACTGTGAAAATATTCAAGTGTGAAAAACCTAGAGAGAGAGCTTTCTTTTAAGTCACTAAAATCTGATGCTTTTGATGTTAGAAAAAAAGGGACTCTAGATTGAAGGAAGAAGCTTAAATTGATTTGAAAAATTCAACTGTGCTTTACATAAACTTGTTTCAACATCCTCCTGAAGGACTGGCCTGTTTCCTGTTGTGTGTCATGGTTGGTTCATGGTCTGTGTTGGAACAGCCTTGCAGTTCCTAACTGACCCGTGAGAGCTTTGAAATGCTGGGTGACTGTCAGGGTTTCAGACGATTGGATCACTTAGTGTTTCTGCAGATGTACTCCATCCAGGCTGCTGTCAGTTTGAAGTGTTATTCTCTTTGGTCCTGTTTAATCTGTGTGATCATCATATCCTTTAGAGGAAATTATGGATGAAGTTCCCTACTAATAATATTTGTTATTATAAAACTTCCAGTATGTTGCCTGTAATTTGGTGTTTCTGTGGTTTAGTTTAGTAACCTTTCAGGATTCTCGAAGGAACTAATGGCTATTTATTTGGGGACCTACAGCAGAGTCGAAGTAAATTCCGTTTCCAAGGCAAGTGAGGAAATCTTTTACTCTTTTGCAGTGCTAGAGTGTGGGGTTCAATAGTTGGGAGAACACATTCATTCACACTACATTCATTCATTCATTCATTCAACAAACATTTTGATCATCTAAGTTCCTAAATCTGATCTCAAGGTATCTGGTCATAGTGCTGTGGGACTTCCTAACCCTATACAATTTCCCTGAGAAATTTAATCCAGAGGATGCCACTTGAGAGTTGCAATAGACTCAGTAGCCTCTTGTTCAGTGTTCTATAAAACATTGGTACTCCCTTTGTAATTTGACTTTTAACAGAAACTTTTGCTTATAATATTTTCCAAAATGCAGTATTTCCTTCATGATTCATCTCTCTCTCTCTCTCTCTCTCTCTCAAAGTTTCCGATGTTAGAACCTGTTGCATTTTAGTTGAAAAAATATCATGCTAGTAGTTTGGAAACCAGAATTCTATTTTCATTTCTGTCACTCTCAACAATAGGACTGGGGATAATTTTTTAAAACATGTTTTTATTGATTTTATAAAGAGGGGAAGGGACAGGGAGAGGGAGATAGAAACATCGAACGAAGAGAAACATCGATCGGCTGCCTCCTGCATGCCCCCTACCAGGTTTTGAGCCCACAACCCAAGGCATGTGCCCTGACTGGACTCAAACTGTTACCTCCTGGATCATTGGTCCATGCTCAACCACTGGGCCACCCTGGCTGGAGTGGACTGGGGACAATTCGCATGACTTCTTGAGAACTTGAATTTCTTCCCTTCTAAAATATGTGTTGAGCTACGGAATTCATCTCCAGGCTTTTTACGTCTCCATAATTCTAGACTGAACTGACTTTAAGCTAATGTTATGGAGTAACATGAGCAGACTTGCCACATATGTATTTGTGGTATGTCATTGATTATTATTTAGTTCTAACTTGTAGGTAAGAAGAGCACATAGAGAAATCTAGGAAGATAGCCAGCGTTATTTCTTAGACTTGTCAATACTAGAAATGGAAGATAACCTGTTTTCAATAATATAGCTTAGGCCAAGAGTACAATATAGATTTACAAGCAGGGCACTGATCCAACACATCAAGAAAGCTATATTAAAAAGGACACTGAGAAGATAAATAACATTTAAATTATTAAAACCAAAAGAATTGCCTTTCTTTGGGGTTCTCAGTAAAACTTAGTTTCTATTTTCAAATATATTTTATCTATATTAAAATATTCATGATTGTGGGTTTGATTGCTTTAACTTGAGGCATTTGCCCTTTTAAATTTTTTTAGTTAGCCTTAATTTTGCCTTTATATTTTTTATTCATTTATTTAGTTAGTCTTTAGTGCTGGTCCTCATAAATATAATCTTAGTTTGGTATTATATTTTTGACCCTGAATATCAACAATCTGGTTCAACAACATTTTGGTTCTCTGAAATTTTCAGGCAATAGAAACTGTTGTTTGACTTTGCCTTAAGCAACCATCCTCACCAATAATCACCACACCCTCCATTTGCTTCCTGGCAACCCTAATTTAGAGATGTGAAGTCTTTTTTTTTTAACTAAAATTTATGGCATATAGCAATTAGTAAGCACTAGGAGTAGATATATTATTTTAAAACATGCAAAAGAGGAATGTGGCCTTCCCTCAAGGAGTTAGTGCAGACCACATTAAATTGTTGTTTTTGAGGGTCCAAAAAATAATTATTGGCAATTTCATCTGGGTCAGCCTTAGTACACACAAAAGGAGTGTTTGGAGAAAATAGGCAAAGTATGGACTAAGATTGTAAGTATCCAACTTCCAAAGTCGGGTGTGAGTTGAAGGCTGCTTTTTTTATATAAAAATTTTTAAATTCTTGTGGGCCAAAGAAATTATGCACAGTGTCAAAATGGCAAGGAACTGACAAGCTTTACACAGGAAGAAAATATTTGTAAATCACATGTCCAACAAAGATATTTATATCCAAAATATCTAAGGCAAATTACTTTACAGACACTGTAGACTTCTTTTATTTATTTATTTTAAATTTATCTTTATTGTTGAAAGTATTACAGATGTCCCCTTTTTTCCCATTGACCCCCTCCACCCTGTACCCCTCCCCAGCCCTTCACTACTCTGTTGTCTGTGTCAATGGGTTATGCATATATGCATATAAGTTTTTTAGTTAATCTCTCCCCACCCCCACCTTCCATCTGAGATTTGTCAGTCTGTTTCATGCTTCTGTGTCTCTGGATCTATTTTGTTCATCAGCTTATTTTGTTCATTAGATTTCACATATAAGTGAGATCATGTGATGCTTATCTTTCTCTGACTGGCTTATTTCGCTTAGCATAATACTCTCCAGGTTCTTCCATGCTGTCTCAAAGAGTAAGAGTTCCTTCTTTTTTATAGCAGTGTAGTATTCCACTGTGTAGATGTACCACAGTTTTTTAATCCACTCATCTGCTGATGGGCACTTAGGCTGTTTCCAAATCTTAGCTATGGTAAATTACCACAGCTTTTTTATCCACTAGTCTACTGATGGCCACTTGGGCTGTTTCCAGGTCTTAGCTATTTCAGATTGTGCTGTTATGACATAGGGATGCATATATTCTTTCTGATTGGTGTTTTGGGTTTCTTAGGATATATTCCTAGAAGTGGGATTGCTGCATCAAATGGCAATTCCATTTTTAATTTTTTGAGGAAACTCAATACTGTTTTCCATAGTGGCTGCACCAGTCTGCATTCCCACCAGCCGTGTATTAGGGTTCCCTTTTCTCCACATCCTCACCAGCACTTGTCATTTGTTGATTTATTAATGATCGCTATGCTGACAGATTTGAGGTGATACCTCATTATTGTTTTAATTTGCATCTCTCTGATGATTAGTGACTTGGAGCATTTTTTCATATGTCTCTTGGCCATCTATATGTCTACTTTGGAGAAGTGTGTATTTAGGTCCTTTGCTTATTTTTCAGGTGGATAGTTTGTTATCAATGAAATCCCTATTATAATACCAATGGCATATTTCACAGAGCTAGAACAAACACTCCAAAAATTTACATGGAACCAAAAGAGACCCTGAATAGCTACAGCAATCTTGAGAAAGAAGTACAAAGTTGGAGGAATCACAATATCAGATATCAAGTTATACTACAAAGCCACTATAATCAAAACAGCCTGGAACTGGCACAGAAACAGTCATACAGATCAATGAAACAGAACAGAGAACCCAGAAATAGACCCAAGCCATTACGCTCAATTGATATTTGACAAAGGAGACAAGAGCATACAATGGACTCAGGAGAGTCTCTTCAATAAATGGTGTTGGGAAAATTGCACAGGTACATGCAAAAAAATGAAACTAGACCACCAACTTACTCCATACACAAAAAAAACTCAAAATGGATAAAAGACTTAAATGTAAATCATGAAACCATAAAAATCCTAGAAGAAATCATAGGCAGCAAAATCTCAGACATCTCTGATAGCAATATATTTACCAATACCTCTAGGGCAAGGGAAACAAAGGAGAAAATAAACAAATGGCACTACATCAAAATAAAAAGCTCTGCACAGCAAGAGAAACCATCAACAAAAATGAAAAGGGAGCCCACTGTATGGGAGAACATACTTGCCAATGATACATCTGCTAAGGCAGGGGTCCTCAAACTACGGCCCGCGTGCCACATGCAAATAAAAATATTGTATTTGTTCCTGTTTTGTTGTTTTACTTCAAAATAAGATATGGCCCTAACCGGTTTGGCTCAGTGGATAGAGTGTCAGCCTGCGGACTGAAAGGTCCCAGGTTCGATTCCGGTCAAGGGCATGTACCTTGGTTGCGGGCACATCCCCAGTGGGGGGTGTGCAGGAGGCAGCTGATCGATGTTTCTCTCTCATCGATGTTTCTAACTCTCTATCCCTCTCCCTTCCTCTCTGTAAAAAATCAATAAAATATATTAAAAATAAATAAATAAATAAACAAAATAAGATATGTGCAGTGTGCATAGGAATTTGTTCATAGTTTTTTTTTAAACTATAGTCCGGCCCTCCAACAGTCTGAGGGACAGTGAACTGGCCCCCTGGTTAAAAAGTTTGAGGACCCCTGTGCTAAGGGAATAATTTCCAAAATATGTAGACTGCTTTTAAATCTTAGGCGAGCTCTGAAGTCAGTGTTTGAGTCCTGAACAGAATTATGGGCAGGTGAAGGGGCAACTTTAGAATCCCAACCCAATGACACTGGGATTTGAACCTTCCCGGAGGACAGCAGCAGTCCCCCGCTGATGAAGATGCTGGAAACATCTGGCCCAGTGCAGAGGATATCAAACCTGGCTGCGAATTAAAGTCACCTTAGGTCACTTTATAAAAATACTGATGCCAGCCCAACTCCCAGAGATACTGATCTCTTTGGTCTCACATAGTGTAGAGCAGCGGTTCTCAACCTTTAGTGTGACTGGCAGTCTCCCAGAGGAGTTGTTAAAACACAAGTTGCTGAACCCCACCCTCAGAGTTGCTCATTCAGTAGGTTTGGGAGAGGGCCCCAAAATTTACATTTTAATAAGTTCTGAAGTAATGCTGATACTGCTGCTCTAGAGACTTCTCTTTGAAAACCACTGGTGTGGAAGAATGTGGCATTTTGAGTAAGAAACAGGATTGTAGTCTTGGTCTTATTAGCTGTCACCACCTTTTTTTATTTTTGTCAGGTTTTATTGAAGTATAATTTAAATACTGTAATATAAACCTTTAAAGTGAACAGTTCTATGAATTTTGACACATACTCATCTATGCACCAAGGTATAGGACAGTTGCATCATCCCCCAAAGTCTCTGTGTGCCCTCCTCCCATTCCAGGCCCTGACAACTCTTGATCTGATTTCTAGCCCTATAGTTTAGTCTTTCCAGAACGACATACAAATGGAATCACACAACATGTAGCATTTTTAAATCTGGCTTTCACTTTGCCTAATGTATTTGAGATTCCTCCAGGTTGATGTGTATATCAGTAGTTTATTCCTTCTAGTTTCTAAATAGTTTTGCATTGTATCGGTGTATCACAGTTTGTTTATCCATCCACCTGTTGAAATATTTGGTTTGTTTCTAGTTTTTTTATGACAAAAACACTTTTTGTGTGAACATCAGTTTTTATTTCTCTTGTGCTTGAGTAAATATTGAGTGGTATTTTAGGGATGCATTTATGTTGATTAGAAACTGCTACATTGTTTTCCAAAGTGGCTGTGCCATTTTGCATCCCATGTATTTAACATTTATGATTCTCAATTTTTTAAGGTGCGTGTGTTAATAGTGTCTGTTCTTCATTTTATATTACATTTTATTATAGAAACTTTCAAACACATTCAAAAATAGAAAGAATATAATTGAGCTATTCTTTGTATCCCTGTGTACCCATCACCCAACTTCAACAATTATTACATAGCCAGTCTTCATTTAAATATACTCCTGTCTAAATAATCTTTCAGTTATTGATATCTGATTTAAGTGCCATTGTGATAAGAGAATACTTGGTATGATTTGAATCCTTTTAAATTTATTGAGACTTGTTTTATGGATCAGACTATGTTCTGTCCTGGTAAATGATTCCGGGTACTTAAAAAAGAATGATTAACCTGGTCAAGTTGAATGAACGTTCCATAAATGTCAATTAGGTCAAGTTGTTTGATAGTGTTGTTCAAATCTTCTGTGTCCTTACTAATTTTCTCCCTACTTGTTCTATCAATTATTGAGAGAGGGTGTTGAAATCTCTGACTATATTTATAGATATACCTAGTTCTTCTTTCAGTTCTATAAGATTTTGCTGCTTATATTGTGAATCTCTTTTATTAGACACATAAATATTTAGGGTTCTTAAGTCCTCCTAATGAATCGATCCCTTTTTCATTATGAAATTATCCTTTTTATCCCTAGTAATATTCTTTGCTCTAAACTCTACCTAAACTGATATTAATATAGCTGCTTAACTTTCTTTTGATTAATGTTAGTTTGGAACATTTTTTTCCATTCTTTAGTTTTAACCTATTTGTGTCTTTATGTTCAAAGTAAATATGCTCTGTATATAGTTGGGTCTTACTTTTTTTATTCCATTTGACACTGCCTTTTAATTGGGGGACTTAAATAACTTATATTTAATCCAATTACTGATATAGCTATGTTCAGATTTACCATCTTGCTGTTTGTTTTCTAATAGTCACATCTGTTTTTGTTCCTCTTTTTCTGCCTTCTTTTAGATTAATTATTTGTTATGATTTCATTTTATCCCTATTTGGTTTATAACTTTTTGTATTTTTAGCACAGTTTATAGTATACATCTTAAAGTTAATAAGTCTGACTTTAAGTACATTACATCTCTTCATGTATAGTATATGAACAGTATACTTTCTTTTTTTGTCAAAATCAATTTCCATCCTTTCAAAAATTTGATTTTATAGTATTCATTTTGAATAAATTTTTTAATTACAGTTGACATACATTATTATATTAGTTTCAGGTGTACAACATAGTGATTAGACATTTATATATCTTATGAAGTGATCACCCTAATAAGTTTAGCACCCGGCTGACACCATATGTAGTTATTACAATATTATTGACTATTTCCTCTATACTGTACTTTTGAACAGTAAACTTTCATTTCCTTTCTCTTGGCTTTTGTGCTGTTGTGTCATATATTCTACATTTTATATATATAAATATATATGTTTAAATATATGTATAGCTATATTATATACATATGTAAATATATATTATAACACATGTTGGTGTAAAACATGATGCAATATATTGTTTTTATTTTTGCTTTAAACAGTCAGTTATCTTTTAAAGAAATTTTAAATAAGGAAAAATGTAATATATTAACTATTTTCAGTGTTCTTCATTCTGTTTCATAGTCAAGCATCCATCTGAGTTGATTTTCTTCTGCCTGAAGCCCCTTCTTTAATTTTTCTGTAGTACTGATCTGATGCTGATAAATTCTTTCAGTTGTTGTACATTTTTAACCTCTTTGTTTCATCTTTGTTTTTCAAATATATTTTTGAAGAGTATAGAATTCTATATTGGCAATGTTTTTCTTACATGTCCTCAATATGTACTGCTCTAGGGTGATCTGGCTGGTCTTAGTTTCCAACAAGAAATCTCTCCTCATTTTTATTTTTGTTCCTATTCACACAGTGTATCTTTTTTTCTCTATTAGCCTTTCAGATTTTTTTCTGCATCATTAGTTTTAAGCATTTTTATTATAATGGATTTCAGTGTAGTGTCCTTCATGTATCTTGTGCCTTAGGGCTTATTAAAATTCTTGGATCTCTGGTCAAAAACTTTTCAGCCATTATTTTTTAAAATATTTTTTCCATTCCTCTTTTCCTCTTCTCTGGGACACCAATCACATGTATATTTGGCTGTTTCAAATTGTGTCACAGCTCAATATCAGTTCTTTTAAAAATATTTTTTATTTTTTTCCTGTTTAATTTTAGATAGTTCTATTACTGTGTCCTCAGGTTCACTAATCTTTTTATCTGTCATGTCTAATATGTTCTTAATTTTATCTAGTGTATTTTTCTTCTCTGACATTATAGTTTTCATCTCTACAGGTTTGTTTGGGGTCTCTTTTCTATCTTCCATAATGCTTTCTGTTTTCTTGACCATTGATTATATGGACCATATCTATAATAGCAATTTCAGTGTACTTGCCTACAAATTCTTTGTCCTCTCTCATTTATATATGTGTTTCCATTAATTGATTTTTATCCTCATTATGAGTTATATTTTCCTACTTCTTTGCATGCTTGGCAGTTGTTGTTTTTTTATTGGATGGCAGACATTTTGAACTTTGGATATTACATGCTGTATTTTTTTTGTATGTTTTTAAATATTTTTGAGCATTGGGATAAAGGTAAATTTGAGAACAGTTTGATTCTTTCTAGACTTACTTTTATGCTTTGTTAGGGAAACCAAAGCAGCCTTTACTCTAGGGTTAATTTGATACCATTAGTAAAGCATTTCTGAATATTCATCCTGATGCTTTATGTATTTCAAAATTTCTTGAATTATTCCAGCCCTGCGTGTCCTCCAAGAATTGTCTGCCTGCTCCTCTTTGGTGGTTCTTTTCCCAGCCTTGGGTCATTTCCTCACAAACATGCTCGATAGTACTCAGCCGAGCACTCAAGGTGAAGCCCCTGTTTATCTCTGAGCATCTCTCTGTATGTGGTTCTTTTCCCTCTGGGGTTCTGCCTGTGAATTCTAGCCTCCTTGGCCTCCTCAAATTTTTAACTCTGTCTCCTCAACTCTGGGAGATCACCAAGTCCGGTTTGGGGCCCCCCTTCCTGTGTTGCAGCCTAGAAACTCTAAGCTGTAAGCCAGCATAATTGTAGGATTCATTGTATTTGTTTCCCTTTTCTTAAGAATCACTGTCCTGTGCTGCCTATTGTCCAGTGTCTGAAAACTGTTTTTTTTTTTCATTTGTTTTTTGTTGTGGTGGTTGTTTAAGGTGAAAGGTTCAATCTGGTCTCTGATACTCCATCATCACTTGATGCAGAAGACTGACTTCTATATTGTTTCATTTATTACCAGAGTAAATTCTCTATTCACATAATGAATAATGAGGATGTTGCCTTTTCTACAGGGATTAAATAAAATAGTATACATGAAAAGTACCCTATAGATGATAATGTGTAAAGTGCTACAAAGATATTTGCCATTGCCATTACCTAGGAGAGTACCTCGTTTTCCCATAGTTTTGGATGTCTTTATAGGAATAAGGCTTAAAAGACCAAAAAATGGAGATTTGGTTTTTGAGAAATTACCAATGCCTCCATGCATAGTAGTATGCCATGTTGTGTATTTTTCTGTGCTGTATTAATTCATGCATTCATTGATTCGATAGATATTTATTAGACATCCATTGTTTTAGATACTGGATATCTCTGCCCTCAAGGAGTTTAAATTCTCTCTTAGCATATTTTCTTCTGTTTATGTCTCAACTATCCCAGTTTCTCCTATCACTGTCTGGACATGTGTCTCATTCTGTCTGTGGGCCTCTGTCTGAGGGCTCATCTCATTCTACCTTCGCTCCTATGTTTTCTTTCCATAGTTTATCTGGTCTTTCCACATTGTTATATTATTTGCTTCATTCAATCCAGTTGTCATATATTTCTGTCTTCTCTATACTTATCTTCTTTTTCTTCTTTTTGGGTGAATGTCAGAGTAAAACAAAAGACCTTCCAAATGCTTACCGGGCTTTAAAAGATCTGTGCTACCACTTCCCTCTTTGAACCCCTGAACCTCTTCTTCATTATCCTCTATCCACTAGGCCTCCTTGCCATTACTGTTTTTAGAAAACACCAGGCATGACCCTACTTCAGGGTGCTTGCACTTGCTATTCTTCCACATATCTACGTCTTCCCCCTCACTTCCTTCAAGTCTTTGCTCAGTTGTTGTCTTTTCCATGAGCCCTTTCTGGCCTCACTCTATTTTAAAGTGTCATGCCTTCTACTACTTCTTCTGTTCCCTACCTTATTTTTCTTGGTAACACTTATCTTCTAGATTATACTATAAAATCTGCTTCTTTTCTTCTCTGTTGTTGCACTAGCATATAAATTCTATGAAACTCGGGATTTCTTTATTGCTGATAGGAGCAATAGGACACTGCCTGCCTGACACTAATAAGGAGTTGAGTAAATATTTGTTGAATGAATGAGTCTCCTTAGTAAAGTGCTTTTTTGTTTGTTATATTACATTTATTAAATACTAGAGGCCTGTTGCACAAAGAGATTCGTGCAATAGGCCTTCCCTTCCCCTGGCTGCTGGCACCAGTTTTCCTCCGGCACCCGGGACCTAGGCCTTCGCTCCGGCGAGAGCCTTCAGTCTTCGCACCTCCACTTCACGCCTATGTATGCAAAATAACCGCCATCTTTGTTGGGTTAATTTGCATATTCTTCTGATTGGCTGGTGAGTGTAGTGGAGGGATGGTCAGTTTACTTTTTTGTCTATTATTAGGTAAAACTAGAGGCGCGGTGCACAAAATTTGTGCATGGAGGGGATTTCTCTCAGCCCAGCCTGCACCCTCTCTAATTGGGGTTCCCTTGGGGGATGTCTGACTGCTGGTTTAGGCCCAATCCCTGTGGGACTCGCAATCTGGGACTGCAGGTTCCTAACCGCTCACCTGCCTGCCTGCCTGATCACCCCTAACTGCCTCTGACTGCCTCTGCCTCCGGGCCTCTCTCTGGGCCTGATCCATAGCCTCTGTGGCAGCAGAGGATCAGGCCCCACCTCTCTCTCTCTCTCTCTCTCTCTCTCTCTCTCTCTCTCTCTCTCTCCAGGCCTCGCCAGCAGCCATGGTGGCTGCTGATTAGGCCCTGCCTCTCTCTCCAGGCCTCTCTCCGGGCCTGATCTGCAGCCACTGAGGCAACAGTGAGGTCATTAGGCCTCCGCCCAGCCCAGGCCAGAGGCTAACAACTTCACCACCCCTGCTTTACCTCCCCCTCACCCCCATGAACCCCTCCGCTACCCCACACCCCCACCCCCCACACCCCCACCTGGTGACTGGTCATCCGTCTGGTCATTTAGGATGTGAGGGCCCCTGGTCTTTTATAATGTAGATACTTCTTTCATATACTTTATTTAAAAAATAAATGGTTGGAGCATTTTATATATTTTCTTTAGAAATCCCTTAAATTGCTTTATTTAGCTTATTAACGTATTTTGTCCTATAGGTATGCAACCATCACGATAAAAGGTTCTCCGTCCCTGATTACAGATATACCTTCAGGCATGAATCCATGTAGAATTAGGAAACATTCTAGTAGTAATGAATAATTTCAACCTTATAGATAACCTAGGAGGAGGTGGAATTCCTGGAAGGGGGACCCCAAACAGGACCTAGACTTTAAATTCCATTCAGAAATCCAAGGATAATCCAAAAACAAACAAACCAACAAATTATTCGAAATATAATATTCCTCTTATTCTGAGAAAAAGTTAGAAAAGTTAGTACTGTATTTGAATTAAAATATTTTATACAACTCTCCTAGAAAATACTTTAAAATGAGTCCATGTAAAATTTTCTATTAGGTTATATATGCCTGTCTACCCCACTCCCTTCATCATAATTTGAAAGTCTAATAAACTCTAAAAACCGAAAGGTTTTGCTAAATTTACCACAGACTCATTTAGTGGAAAAACCCAATCTGTTCTGAAGGGACAGCTGGTTATAATCCTTATTTTCCCATTTGGTGAGTCTACTTTATATATTTCTGCAGAAATACCAACGTGTTTGACTATGGTGTGGGCCCCAGTGATTGAGAACCTGTGTGTGTGTTTTTTAAATTCTCTGTGCTCAAGTGAAACCATATATTCCAGTCATTGACTGCCTAACCTTTGGTTGTTTTTTATTTATCCAGCTTTGCAAACCTAGGTATACTTCATGTGACAAAGAAAAAAGTATTTGAAACACTGGAAGCACGAATGACAGATGCGTGCATTAGGGGCTATAATCCCGGACTTTTGGTGCATCCTGAACTTGCCTATTTGCAAGCAGAAGGTGGAGGAGACCGGCAGCTCACAGGTGAGTGTCACTCTCCCATCCTTGCTTTTTTGAGAGCTCAGGCTCTTATTTCTCGTGTGTAGACTATGTCCTCATCTGGATGCCTCAAGTTTCTCTTTCTCTCAATCTGTACCCCAAGCTGCTCCCACTCTTTTCCTGCTCAGAAACCTTTGATGACATCCTGCTACCTCTAGAATAAAATCTGTACCTCCATAGCCTGGCATACAAAGCCCTCACAGTCTGGCCCCGCCCACCTTTCTAGCCTCATCTTCAGTCCCACCTGCCCCTACCTCTGCCCACCTCTGCCCCCTGAACAGTCATGCACCTCCATACCTTTGTATGTGTATTTCTCTACTTAAAACCACCTTTCCCTTTTCATTCTGTCAAAACCAATTCATTATTCAAGACTTAGTTTAAAAACATCTCCTCTCTTTTATCTCCCCCAGCTCACCCTCTTATAAGGAATCTTTCTTTCTTTGGATACTTCAGGCACATTATAAACTCTTGTCTTTGTCATTAAAATGCTATGATTTTATGTTTTCCTGCCTTCGCTCATATTTTTTTCTTTCAACCTCAAACCTTGTCCCATCACCTGTACCATTTCTGCTTTTATATGTTCTCCTTTAGTCTGGCCAGATGAGCTCACATTCAGATGATCCAATCATCATTTTCCACTATGTTCCATCTTCTGATATCCAGACTCTAACCCTCCTCATCATCTTTGACCCTCCTCCACTATGTGCTGCATGTCCAGCTAGTAGTCCATCTATGCTGTGCTCTCTCTCGTGCTCCACTCCATTTTTGCTGCTCTGTTTTGTCTCTCCCCACTTCTAATCCAGTTTACACCCAATGGTCAGATGGATCTCACCACTACTTAGTGCAGGGGTGGGCAACCCCTGGCACACGTGCCAAACATGGCACGCCAGTAACTTTTGCTGATGCGCGAAACCCTCTCTTATAATCTTCCATTTACAATTTTTTTCTTAATATCGACTTTTTTATTTTTCAGATAAATTCAGTGTAGGTGCATCTTAGATAAATAAATAATTTTACATAACAAGTTATCTTAAAGACCATAGACATGGATTGACAAGAGAGGGGAAGAGCAATTTCAGTAGTGTTGAAAACAAACTATTGAGGACTTGGAATGCCATTCCAGAAAATTTTTTCTGTTTAAAAAACTTTGCAACAGCGTTACTCTCCATGTTTTCATCCACATACGCTTGTGAATCTTTGTTCTCAATGATGAATTTTGTTAAGTCTCATAATAGGAGTAGCCTGACGGATGAAAGTAGTAGCTCGTGCATATCTCTGAAGGTCACGAAATATAAACCTGATGTCAAATCTCTGTCATCAGTGATGCAGCAGCAAAAGTCCCACTGATAATATCAAACGGAGTCATAAAGTTTTCTGTCGGACTATCAGTATACATGTATACATTAAAAAATAAATGTATTTTTCATCATCAATACTGTGTTTTTGTCGCTCGAATGAATTTTATTATTTGTTCAAGGTTCTTCACATACATACACCTTAAGAGATATCAAGTAGGCGTAACATGTTCTCAAAAAATTAGGGTTGGCACGCAGAAGAATGTTGAGTCAGAGATTTTGCTGGTTTTGGCACACACTCACAAAAAGGTTGCCCACCCCTGACTTAGTGTCTCCCAAGAGCTGGCCCCAGTCTGTATTCCCAACTCGATTTCCCACCATGTTCCTTCATGTCAAACTGAACTACTGCATAAGACACCATGGTTTCTCACTTCCTCACCTTGCCACGTTCTTTCTGTGCTTGAATCTTCCCTCTTTCTAGAATGCCCTTATTCACCCTCTTCATAAGTGCAAGTCCTACCATCTCTTCAAGTTTTAGAGCAAACGTCTCTTCTGCTCCAAAGCCTTTGGGTTCTCCCCTCCTTTGGAATTCCATATCACTTCATCTGTAGCTCTTGGACTGTCCTCATCACCTGAATTATCACCTTTTATGATATAAGATAATTATGATTATATCCATCAGCATGAAAGTTCCATCAGGGGGAAGGAAGGAGCCAAATGTAGTTGAGTCATTTAGTTGCTTCAAAAGTACTTTCTGAGTACCTACTATGTGCAAAGGAGGGTGCTAGGCACTGTGGAATGAACACAGTCTCTGTGCTCAAAGAGTTTTGGGATACTTAATTTTCACATTTCACTAAACCACTGATGCACAGTGGTTTATTCCGTTCTAGTCCATCACATTGTTTGTATCTTCAGCTCTTACTGTAGAGAGAAAAGGGAGAGTTTGTGGAGAGAGAGGAAAGGAGAGGCACTTTGCTACGTGGAGGACAGATTTTACCGTAATCCACAGGAAATGCAAGTCTTCTTTAGATGGCTTTAATTTTGGATGACATATATGGGATAAATTTAAAATTTTTATTAACAACATGAAGAATTAAAAAAATGTTTTTTTCATTTCAAGCTTATGTTATTGGGCTTGATAAAAGCACTCCATCTAAAATGTTCTCGCTTCACCCTTGCCCTGTGCTGTATGGTCCTAGATCGGGAAAAGGAGATCATCCGCCAGGCAGCTCTTCAGCAGGCGAAGGAGATGGACCTCAGCGTGGTGCGGCTCATGTTTACAGCTTTCCTCCCCGACAGCACCGGCAGCTTCACCAGGCCCCTGGAACCCGTGGTATCAGATGCCATCTACGACAGCAGTGAGTGCTTGGCTTTTCGTGGGAGGCAGCTCCGTAGAATGTCAAGAACAGACTTGCAGCCTGCTCTGGCAGTTACTTACTAGCTCTGAGTCCCCGGGCAAGTAATTAATTACTTGGAACCTCATGTTTATCATCTACAAAACGGGAATACTAAAATCTAATGTAAAAAGTTGATGTCGGGGTGGAGGGGGTCAGGAGGGAAGAGAGGAGACATCCGTAATACTTTCAGCAATAAAGATAAATTAGGAAAAAGGTTGAAATGTTAAAAGGTGCTCAATAAATGTAGTTATCCTCTCTCAGATGTGCATTTTAGTCTTTCACGTGTAATGCCAAAACTCTCATTCCTTACCAAGGCCTTGCTATGAGGGTATAGTGTTTGTGCTCTTAGATGAGAAAAGTATCTTAATTTTTTCCATTGGGAGTCTGAACAAAAGTTAATAAAAGACAGCTATTTTTCTTACCCACCTAATTCTCACATTTTTGATAGCCTTATCAAGATAGAAACTTCAGGTTAACTGAGAGAGCAGCATAGATAGTATGTGGCTTCAAATTTCTATTTTAGTCTGTGGTTCCTAGAATTTTTAAAGAGTTTTACAATGCTCTTCAAATTTACCATACAAATTTGTGTAGTAAAATTTTTGGTATGTGTGAGATTTATGAAACAGATATTCCCAGAAAGCCTGCAAGTGCGCCATGTAGGCTCATTGACAGTTTCTAGGGTTTGGCCTGAGTAGGAAACTCCAGGCTCCCAGGACAACTAACTGATTTCTCTAATTTAAACACGTTTGAAAGGAAGTGAAAGAGTTATAAAATGATGTAGACTCATATATCAAAGTTCATCTTAAAATGCAGGTGTTGGGGGAACAAGAAAAAAGGAAGCTTTATACCATTACCACACAAAACTTTTGCCCCTAACCACACAGAATTCTAATTTAGTTTGGGGAAAAGAAATATAACATCTCCATTTTTCCTTTTTGTAGAATAAAAGTTAATAGGTTAAGAAAATGGTGTTTCTCCTAAACTTATAGGACTCTTGTAAATGGTACATCAGTATCATGGAAATAAGCTTGGGCTGAGTCTTGACCTAATTGAAATTCCACCAACCCATGGCTTCGTTCCTCCCGGAACGTCAGAAGAGCTCTTTCTTTCTGTCTCAGTTTCCTTGACTGTGTTAGTGGGAGAAACCGAGACTGCTCCTCTCGGCCTCCTCTATTTGGGTGGTAATGAATGACCCATACCCAAGAGTGCTCTGCAGACTTCAGAAGGCATTTTTGTTTCATTTGTATCCTTGCTAAAACAATCTGAGTGAAAGCATCCATTTAAATTTTCATTTGGTTAATCTGTGCTCAGGGCGGGGTCCCTCATAAGAGATCGGCTTATGAGGATAAACCAGGTGCTTGTGGAGCTGAGGCTAACCCAGGGTGGTTTTTGTTTCCCTCCTGTGGACAGAAGCCCCCAACGCGTCCAACTTGAAAATTGTACGAATGGACAGGACAGCTGGATGCGTAACTGGAGGGGAAGAGATTTATCTTCTCTGTGACAAAGTTCAGAAAGGTAAATATATGACGTGACCCCAAGATGTGAAATATTTTGAGTGTGTCTGTGAGTCACTTTCTGACAGTGGAGATCCCTTGAACATTTCACATTTCACCTCTTCCAACTGTATCTGTATTTTTTTAAACCCAACTAATTCATTTAAAATTTTTCAACAGAAGTAAAGAGAAATTCTAAAATGGTGGTAATCAGTGACATGTCCATGTTTTTATGCTTCAAAGTTTAGTATCTGAACTTAGTTAAACTAACAGAAATGAGAAATAGTCCATGCTTCACACACACACACACACACACACACACACACACACTAATGTTTGTGTCTATTACATGCTGTGCCATGAGTCAGCTCTGACTCCCGGCCATCCTATGAATGAGCGATGTCCACAGTGTCCCGTCCTCAACAGCCCCGCTCGGCTCCTGGAGACTCATGCCTGTGGCTTCTTTCATGGAGTCAGTCCATCTCATGTTTGTTCTTCCTCTTCTCCGGCTGCCATCTGGCTTTCCAGCATTGTTGTCTTTTTCAAAGAATCTGCCCTGAGTTGTGTTGTCATTTTTGCCTCCAGTGAGTTTCAGGCTTAATTTGCTGGGAGAGCTTCTCCAGCTGCTCTCACAGGACATTGTGATGTCAGCTAAGGAAAAGAAAGAATAATTTTGACCTTCAGAAAAGGTTCTTGACATTAATCGTGTGAAATATAGATTAATCAATTAGAAAAAGCTTACAGAGATTTTATTATTTTCTCAAACTTCACTCATTTTTAAAATAAAATGATTGAAAGTATAGTATAATAAAGATCTGCTCACTACAAAGTGAGGGGCATTTTTAAAGTAAGCAGATAGACAACTGGAAATAGAGCCCCTAAATAAGTGAATTGTGGCTTTAAAAAGAAGAAAATTCTCATTTGAGGCTAAATGCTCTGAGGTAAAAAGTCTCAAAAAATAAATCAGACTTTAAGGTAAATGTATATGTCTTTATCCAAAAAAAAAAATTACACTTTCCCTGCTTATCCTGGTTGTCAACCTTTTTTTTAAACCCATTCTATTCAAGTAATACACATTTCCAGATTCCTGGGCAAGCCAGGGAGATGCCAACCTGGGTTACACTGTCATATTTCTGCAGAAGTAAAATCCATGACTGAAGTGTGAAATGTCGGCATTCTAAATTTAATCTGAAGGGACTTGACGAACTTAATATTTTTAACAGTTTTCCAGTAAGGATTAATAAAGTATTATAGTGAGGCAGTATAGGAGAATGTTTAATAGTAGAATATTTAAGTCAGAAACTATACTGTCTGTGTTCAAATCCTGGTTTCTCCATTTACTACTCTTCAATTTTGGATAAATTACTTAACCTCTCCGGACCTTAGCTTTTCTTCTGCAAAATGAAGATATTAATAGCACATCTACAAAATTATTGTGAGAATTAAATCAGTTAATATATACATATAAATCACTTAGAACTGTGTCTGCCATATAATAAATTTATATAAATTAGATATTATTATGTAAGTCTTTATTGGGTTGAACCACATTTCGGGATTCTGATATTCCTCACTATCCTTCATCTTTCTCAGGAGTGGATTGGTTTAGAGATGGAGAAGTGGGAAGGTCAAAGATTGAGTAAGAGAAAACTCAAATTGAATAGGTAACTCTGTCATTGTAAATGAAACCTGGGGCCCATTACTATGGTAACTAATAAAAAATTCAGTGATTTGTACCAATTTTAAATTATTAAAAAGTCAATTTCTTATTAATTACAGTACTTTCAAAAATTTAAGTACATAGTAGGTAGAATCTGGAACCAACTTTTTTCCAGCATGTGTATAAATATAATTACACTATGTGAAATTATACACCTGACTGTGCCTGTTTGCAGATGACATCCAGATTCGATTTTATGAAGAGGAGGAAAATGGTGGAATCTGGGAAGGATTTGGAGATTTTTCCCCAACAGACGTACATAGACAAGTAAGTGGATGATGATGATATGTTGAAATTTACTAAATAGTTTTACTAAATTTACTAAATAGTTTCCATATATGAGAAAGGAAAAATTATAAATATTTATTTAACTTTCATAAAAGAGTACTATATTTAAGATTCTTATAGGTCGTTTAGAAAAGGTATCTACCATAAATTTATGGGAAAGGTTCTATAACAAAACACCATAGACTGGGTGGATTAAACAACAGAAATTTATTTTCTCACAGTTCTGGAGGCTAGAAGTTCCAGATCAAGATTTGACAGGGTCGGTTTCTGGTGAGAGCTCTCTTCCTGGCTTCCAGATGCTGCCTTCTCAATGTGTCCTCTCAGGGTAGAGAGAGTAAGCTCTCTGGTGTCTCTTCTTATAAGGACACTAATCAGGGCCCTGCCCTATGACCTCATTTAACCTTAATTTTATCCATAAAAGGCCGGATATCCAAGTGCTGCTACATTAGACATACGAATTTGGGGGAGATGGACACAATCAGTTCATAGCAATGTTCTACTAGAATAATTATGGCGAAGCGTGCTACAAGGGTATTCTAATAAAAAGCATTGAAAGGAAGAGTCTTCTAGTTGAGGCTAATGTTATCATGTGTATATGACTAAGAGATGAAAATGCTAAATCCCATCTTAATGATTACTCTGAGTGACTGAGGAATACTATTTTCACACACACACACACGGACACAAACCAAATATCCATCAATACGTGGCCAATTAAATAATGTTGTATCTATGTGATGGAATATTATGCATTTATTAAAAATAATGAGTACTCTATGAACTAATATGAAAACATCTCGAAGATACAACATTAAAACATTTTAAAAGATAAATATAACACAACGTGTGTATTTAAAAGATTCTATGTTCATGTTTGCACATCCATAAAGAAACTCTGGAAGAATACAAAAGAAATTAATAAATTCTTTGTGTTTACCTCTGGGGAGTTGAGTGGGTAGCAAGGAAACAGTAAGAATTGCTTGAATGGGGGATAGGAATGGCAAGAAGAAATTTCTATGTGTGCCATTATATACCTTTTTATATTTAAAAAAAATCTTTATTTCTATGAATATATTATAGTCCAAAAGTCAAACTTATAAGTAAAAATGCCAGAGGTGTTACAGAATGCCCTGTATATGCCCTGAGCCTTGGCCAGTCTCACCTCAGAATAAACTGGCCCTGTGGTGATGTCTTCCTTGAAGGGTTTAGTTACCTGTCTTCATCAACAGGCCTGTAGGCTGATAATAGTACCACCTTCCTCATCTCCCTCATCCCAAAACCAGTCTTTCTGATGTTGCCGCAGATAATCTTGGAAGCTTTTAAGGCTGATTTAAAAGAGGAAAAGGTGTCTGCAGTGTATTTTTTTCACATGGTTATGTACAAGTGAAGACATCTGAATTATTAGATAAATGAAATAATAAAGATCTGTAATACATCGGCACAACCTTGCTTCAGTTTCACAATGGCAGTTTAGATAAAATGAATGGGTATAGAATTCTGAGTTTGTAATTTTCTCTAGGGTACTGTATTTTCTTTTGTACACTGTATCTAAACATTGTGCATAAAGAGTGTGTTTAATAAGTATAATTCTTAGAAAAAAAAGTAATCCTACCTTAACATTTGGACCTTTGTATCCTGCAGTTTGCCATCGTCTTCAAAACACCGAAGTATAAAGACGTCAATATTACCAAACCAGCCTCCGTGTTCGTCCAACTTCGGAGGAAATCTGACTTAGAAACGAGCGAACCAAAACCTTTTCTGTACTACCCTGAAATCAAAGGTAACTTGGTTGTCTATACTCTGGCTCCTGTTTCAATAAGAGGACAAGCTTATTATTAGCAAATATCAATTAGTCACCTCCTTTCAACCACTTCCTAGTAACTGTCCCCTGGGTCCAGGGTACTTATTTTTTAGAGGAGAGAGAAGTTAATATACTATGTTGGGGTCATGGAATTAAGTCCAGCCTTTTTAAAATAATGTTATCTTCACCAAGCTTATATGAGATTTAGACATTTGAGAATTTGCAACTATCATTTATTGAGTAATTCGGGGTTCAGGCAGCAGAGATGACAAGATAAGGCTCCCTGTGTCGGAGAGTCAGCCACTCTACCCACAGGCCTCAGGCAGACAAACAGAAGACTCAGCCTCCATGCGGTGCAGAACTATAAAAATGAATAAACCACTGTTCTTTTCCTCACAAAAGACACACCAGGACGGGGAGAGCATAGTCCCCTTAAAAAGTTATAGTGCGAATTAATTATTTTCATAAGTGAAGCGTCTACAAACACGTAGACTGCTGAAGGAAGAGAGCCCTTGCTTCTAAAGCCACTTAGAAGAAGCCTTCTTCAAGGTCCTTAAAATTGGGGATATACTTCAGTATCTGGGTGTGAAAGGAAAAAGGGACAGTGTTCCCTAGGCTTCAGAAATTTGAGGAGCTGAAACAATTTATATCTGTTCAGAGAAAAGTGAGCATTATGAGCACTGAAACGGACTCCTGAGGCCAAGGAAGGCCGGACAGGAAGGCCAGGGCCAGGCTCTGACGTGCTGGGATTGGCAGCTAAAGAACTTTGTATTGATTCTGGAGAGGGGAACGACCTGGCCTGTTTGAATTTGGAATGATGGCTCTGACTTCTTTATATAAACACTGGGAAAACTATCTGGGCAGCAGTGAGTCAGAAGAGTAATGCAAAAACCCAAGTGAGAAGTGGTGAGATTATTAAAGGTAGTAGTGCAAAGAATGAGAGGAGAAGGTGGGTGTAAAAGGCAGTTCTGTGATGGTGTCAAGAGGACCCAGATGCTGGTTGAGTAGGAGGTGAGGGAATAATTCAGAAGTCATAGATGGTCCTAGGAAGTTAAGTTGTTGCGCTTTAGGTTCTCGTGGCAAATTCCTAATAGGCCAATTAAGAGAGAGGAATGGGCCCTAACCGGTTTGGCTCAGTGGATAGAGCGTCAGCCTGCAGACTGAAGGGTCTCAGGTTCGATTCCGGTCAAGGGCAAGGGCATGTACCTTGGTTGCGGGCACGTCCCCAGTGGGGGGTGTGCAGGAGGCAGCTGATCGATGTTTCTAGCTCTCTATTCTTCTCCCTTCCTCTCTGTAAAAAATCAATAAAATCTTTTTTTAAAAAAAGAGAGAGAGAGGAGTGGAACTCAAGAGAGAGTGGGGTGGGAAACTCAGGATTGACTGTAACAGGTATTTCTTTTTCTGGTGCCCACTGACCCCTGAGGGGTCCATGACGAGACATGTACTTTAATATAACTAGCTTTTTTGTGGTCCTATCTAGTATTTTACCTGTTGAAAACTGATTCTAAGAAGGGATCCAAAGACTTCACAGACTGCAAACTGGGCCATGGCACAAACAAAATTGGAAACCCCTGGACTAAAGGGAAGTGAGACCAGAGAGGGAGTTTAGTACATGATTGTCCCAGGGCACCAGTGCTGCCCGAGGTTGGAAATCACGAAGGCACCTTCGCCACAATCCACACGTGTGTTGGATCCTCTGATAGTAACATGATGGGTGATTTTAAGGAGGACTTTCTTTTCCTAGACTTCATGTTGTGGCAGGAGCATTTAGATGCTTCCGGAGTTCTTGTTTCTTCTCTGAGGTTGTGACCTCTCCACTGATGAGTCACATTTATAGTGCGTTCCGTGACTGGTGATTTGAAAACACTGTCAGCAGCAGAGCCCTTTCCCTTCACGTGAAATTCCATGCACCATCCCAATATATAAACCTGATAGGCTCTGGCAAAACAGAGGTAGCCGCTCTGCCCACTTCACCTTTCCCGGACGCTCTCTAACCGTTCTTCACTTCCCCACCCAGGAGCTGCCTGGGGTCTTCTGAATGCTTCAGTCAATGTAAAACTTGGAAATCACTGCTTTAGATTAAACATCCCTATTTAAAAGTAGACAAATTTTCTTTTTACTTTCTGAGAAAAGAAAATAGATTTCTTGCCCTGAAATGTCTTCAAAATAATGACAGTTTTTCTAACACAGAAAATTGTGTTTAAAGGGGAAACCCAGATATGTATGAGCCTAGAAATATTAAAAGCTGAGCTTGGTTTCTAGGCTGCATGTCTCCCTTTCCCAGTGGTATCTAGGCATCAGAAGACTATGATACAGGAGGCACGTGTGCAGACTATTATTTTCATTGCTTCCCTGTCGTGGTAGGAGCTATCTGATGGTGGGCTTAGAGAACAGGGTGTCTGGAAAGTTCAAAATCCCACCCAAATGCTTCAAGCACTTACCTTCCAGGCTACCATTGACTAAAAGCTCCATGCAATACAAACAAAAAGAGAAGAACCATCTGGCCCTGGCCGGTTTGGCTCAGTAGATAGAGCATCGGCCTGCAGACTGAAAGGTCCCAGGTTAAGTTCCGGTCAAGGGCATGTAGCTCCGTTGCAGGCTCAATCCCTGGCCCTGGTTGGGGCGCCAAATGAGGCAACCAATTGAGGTGTCTCTCTCACATTGATGTTTCTCTCTGTGTGTCCCTCCCACTCCTTCCACTCTCTCTAAGAATCATTGGAAAAATATCCTCGGCTGAGGATTAACAAAACAAAGTTTTTTAAAAAAGAACCATCTAGAAAAATCAGAGTTAGCAGTTGAGCTGCACAGAAAGAATGCATACATTGTGATTGAGTCATTGTGAGATAAGAACTTTATATTGAAGATAACAAATTACCTTAGCCTCTAAAACCTTCTGGATTATAAAATCCCAAAGTGAAATAATCACAAGGAGAGCCAATAACACCAGGCATGTGACTAATCAGAAAAATGGCAGGCCAGTTCACATAAGAGTAAATGTATGAAAATGATCCAAACTATGCAACCCATTTCTCAGAAGTCATTGTACACACTTTCCACTGCCCCCATCCCCTGCAGTCACCTTCTACCTCATTGTCTAAATTTATATTCTTCATTATTTTTATCAGTATGTAAAATTGTCTTCTCTACTAATTTATGTGTCTATTGTCTTCTTCCTGCCTCCAGCAAGAGAAATACTCTTTGAGTCACAGATTTGGCTTTTCATGTTAATTGCTACACCTCCAGCATCTAGAACAGTATGTGTCACATAATAGATGCTCATTGAATATCTGAGAGCTGACTTACTGATTGATTATCCAAGCTTCCAGCCTCATCCAAAAGGCCAGTAATTTGTGGAGTGCCATCCAGTAGGAGATTAGATTTAAAAAATAATAACATATTCTTCTCATTATTCAGAACCATCCAGCCTTGAACTCTGCATCCTCTATGTCATTGGCATTGTCCTTCATAAAAACTCCATGGAGATGTTTGAGTCCAGGGGAGACAGTTAAAATAATCAAGAGATGGATGATTGGCAAGGGCAAAAAAATAGGTGAGGAACGGCTATGCAAAAGCAAAGGAAGACCATGTGACTTTTCAGTCTGAAAAGATGGAGCTTAGGAAGAAACAATATAACCTTTAAATATATGTTTATGTTAAATTATGTTTTCCAAAGAATAGCAGCTTACTAAAATGGAAAGCTCACTAGACTTTGGACCTGATCTTTACTCTGCCCCGACCTCAAACAGGTCCTTTAATCATCTTAGCTTCGGTTCCTCTACTGTAAAAGAAGGGCTTATAGTGAGTGGCCTTCTAGGCTTAGGTCCCTTCTAGAATTAGGTCCCTTCTAGAATTAGGTTGATGTCTCATAGTGCATCCCATGATGCCACTGTCGGAGGCAGACCACAAGGATACATGAGCCCAGTGTGAAAATCTTCATGTGATCTTCAATTCCATGGACATTTAGACTGTAGATTTTTTTAAATAAAAAGCTTGTCACATGGAATTATCTGTATCAATTTCTTGTCATTGAGATTTTTAGTGGTTATAGGGTAAATAGTTTTTTAAGTTGACCCTTAAAATTTTAGAGTGAAATGTAACCAGTGGACATCTGCTTTATAAGTCAAAAAAAATACATAGCAAATACAAAATGATCTCTGTGCTAGGAAGCACATCAGTAGATATCATTTCTTTCTAAAGATGAATAAGTTGCCTGTGTCCCTCTCCTGTTTCATATTCCTAATGAAATAATATTCTCTGTGAGTGCAACAGTTTATAGGATGAGTAAATAAGTGTGACGATTAGTTATTGTACAACTGGTGGAAAATTTGATAAATCTGTCCAAACCCTTTGGTAAGGAAATTGTTGGTGTTTCTCCACTTTGAGTCAGCTCTTTCTGTGGAAGCACGGTTTCTTCAGAGTTGACCCTCCTTGGCTGTTTTTCTTCCCAACAAATCCGGAAATGATCAGTTTTTAAACGATGATTTTCTAAGTGCGCTTTGCTCCCCTACTTTCCCCTGCTTCATCTTTCATCTGCACTCGGATGATCGAGAGAACATCAGTAAACAGCAGCATTCTTCCTAGCCCTGAGATGATGGAAACAGCTGCAGGATTAGAAAGAAGGGAAGATACTTATTTCTGCACATAAACAGCATCCACAACTGACATTGAAAAATCAGAAATAGGACAATTGGCTGCTGATGGGAAAAAAGGATACCACGTTGACTGTGTATTCCATTTAAATAAAAATCTTTTATTTTTATTCCTTCAGCCCGAAAGAGAGAAGGGAGGAAACAAATTAATAGTAGGAAAATCAGAGAAGAGAAAGGGAAACAGAAAGAAGAAACAAGAATGGAACAATAGACTACAGAGGTAGTGCCAGGACTCCGAGGGGCAGTGGAGCTGTTAAGAAGCACTGATAGTGAGAAGCAAAAGAAAAATAGAGCAACTACACGAGGAATGAGGGAAGGGTCTAACGAGTACCTAGACCTGGACAGTCACTATATTTTAGTCCAGTAGTGGTCACAGACCTTTAGCCTTCCTCTCTCATCCATCACCCCAAGGGTGACAGACCCCTCTTTCACTGTACTTCTGGGCGCCACCTATTTTCATTATCATGGTAACCAAGGAACAGTCTCCGTCAACTTATGTCTGCACTGTCTCTGTCTCTCACTTTGACTCTTTTTTATTATTGATTTTAGAGAAAGGAAGGAAGAGAGAAGGAGAGAGAGCGAAACATTGATGTGAGAGAGAAACATCCATCGGTTGCCTCCCACACATTCCCTGACTGGGAATCAAACCCACACCCTGGGTATGTGCCCTAACCAGGAATGGAACCTGCCACCTTTTGGTGTATGAAATGATGCTCCAACCCACTGAACCACACCTGTCAGGGCTTACTTTGACCCGTTTATTTTCTCCGATATACCAGTGACAGATGAATTTCCTCCAATACCAGCACCACACATCTTTCCCCAGTTCAAAAACGTTGGCTGGCTCTCCTGCCTGTAAGTTAAACCCCTTCAGTTCACCCTCCAGGTGCTCCACAGTGTGGTCCCTATCAGGGCTGTCTCTCAAGAATTCCTCATACTAAACTTTCACTGCAGCTAAACTGCCCTACTGCTGTCCTCGTACATACACAGTGCACACTCTTTCCTTCGTTATTGCCCTCTGTATCCTCTTCCCAGAACACCCTTCTGTTGCCCTCTCCTGACAAAAAGTTGATTCTAGGAGACTTTTTCTGAATTTTCCAGCCCACTGGCACTTCCCTGGGGCCCTTCCTTCCTAAAAACATTGGTTTGCACCATGCATTCAACATGTATCGAATTGTAGTGCTATCTCTCAGTTTCCCCCACGGCCTTCACATTATATCGGGAGGTTCTTGACAGCAAAGACATAATGTCCTACTTCTCTGTATGCCCAAAACTTAGCTCATGGGAGATACGTAATTAACATTAGCTGGTTAGCCAGAGCTATTCTGTATGACCAAGTGAAAATGCTCAGTAATGTTTTTCTTACTCAGTATCTTAATCTTTGATGGCCAATTTAGTGTCTCACTAATTTGTATGACTTTGGAGACTTGAGAGACTGTTGCAGAGGGGACTTGGGTGTGTGCTGTTCTGTGGTCTCTCTCAGGCTGGGTCTCGGTCTTCGTATCACTGGAATAAATATAATGCTTCTTGAAATTTGGCATCTCTTCCTCCTTGGGTGCTTTCTGTTTCCCTTTAAGATGTTTAAAAATACCATTGGAATCAATATTCTTTCTGTGGCTAGTAGTGGAACTGAATCAATTTTTTCTCCTCTGGTTTCTCTTCCTTTAACGACAGATAAAGAGGAAGTTCAGAGGAAGCGGCAGAAACTCATGCCCAATTTCTCGGATAGTTTCGGTGGTGGTGGCGGTGCCGGGGCTGGAGGTGGAGGCATGTACGGCAGTGGCGGTGGAGGAGGGGGCGCTGGAACCACCGGTCCAGGTATGAACCAGGTCTATTCTTTCTAAAGCTTTTTCACATCGGAGAGGGGAGAATTTTCTTTCTCTAGATTTCCCAGTTTATCTGTGGGTGGAGTGGCTATGACATTATTGAGTGTGATACATTAAATTAAAATTTCCCAACAAATATAACTTTTTCAAAAAAGTGCCATTTCATTTTACAACATGTAGATAATACCAAAAACTCTAAAAAGAAAAAAAGCCACCCAAGGCCAGTTAGCCAAAGAAGACCTCTGTTAACATTTTGGTATATTCCCTCTTTTTATTTTTTGTCCTGTCATAGTTGTTTTGGTATTCTTTGCAAACATTGAAAATTATAGAAAGTTTCAAAATACATAAAATCCTACTATCCAAGGCATGACTTCTAATATTTTCTGTTCCTAGATTATAGTCTATATTTATGCATTTTCCCGAGTACAGCTGTGCATATCCTTTTTACGCACAGTATTTTAATCCATTTACTTGTATTAGCTGTTATTATCATCACATTCATGATTGTATGTAGAGAATCTTTATGCTGCTTTTCTCTAATGGGTTGCCATAGCCATTTCCCCAAGGTAATATCAACTTCACATAAGCATATCTTTTAAGCATCAGTTTAATGACTATAATAGTTCATCAAGTGAACAGACTATAATATGACTTTCTTGACTATTGTCACCTTTTTCTATGTAAAATGTTATACTGAACTCTTCTATCCACGTTGCTTTTCTTTTATTGCAGATTTTTTTAAAATATATTTTATTGATTTTTTACAGAGAGGAAGGGAGAGAGATAGAGAGTTAGAAACATCGATGAGAGAGAAACATCGATCAGGTGCCTCCTGCACATCTCCCACTGGGGATGTGCCTGCAACCAAGGTACATGCCCTTGACCGGAATTGAACCCGGGACCCTCCAGTCCACAGGCCGACGATCTATCACTGAGCCAAACCGGTTTCGGCAATTGCAGATTTTTTAAAGATTAGATTCTTTGAAGTAAAATTACTAGGTCAAAGAGTATAGCACAGGGGTCCTCAAACTTTTTAAACAGGGGGCCAGTTCACTGTCCCTCAGACCGTTGGAGGGCCGGACTATAGTTTAAAAAAAAAACTATGAACAAATTCCTATGCACACTGCACATATCTTATTTTGAAGTAAAACAACAAAACGGGAACAAATACAATATTTGTATTTGCATGTGGCCCGCGGGCCGTAGTTTGAAGACCCCTGGTATAGCATCTAAGACCAGCTGCTTTCCCAAAGACTCTTACCAGTTTATGCTTCTACCAAAATTGCCTGAGAATAAGCAGATAGCCCTGTTTCTGTTGAGAAGTCAGTATATTTTTCTGTGTTTTGGTTGGTTCCATGCTCTCCTCCAGCGGTTATTTTCCTGTCTTCTGTGTCGGCAAGTCTGCCTCGGGGTGGTGACCACTCATCGTTAGCCTCTCTCCTGCACCGTGAGGGAGGTTTTCTCCAGCACGGACTCCCCTGTGCTGCCCCGAGCCTGGGCACTGCCTGACCTGCCCAGGTGCCAATTTGTCAGAATGGAACTCTGCTCATCCATGACCTCCCCCCGCCATGATGCATCTTGCTAACTCCCAACTGTGTCCAGCAAATGCCCTCCCACACCCAAGCCTGTGCTCACCTGGATGGGGGACATTGCGGTTGCTGAGTCTTTGTAAAAAAATAAACCTCATGAGGGCTCCTTTGTTTTACTTGCCATTTCAGGGTATGGCTTCCCCCACTATGGATTTCCAACATACAGTGGAATTACCTTCCACCCTGGAACCACTAAATCTAATGCTGGGATGAAGCATGGTAAGTAATACTTTTTTTTTTAATACTGAGGAAAGAAGAAAAAACTTAATGCCAAATAGGATTTTTATCCTTTTTTATCATTATTTATCACAACAGCATTATCATCTTGAAAAAAAAATGATGAATGCAAATAAGCTAAGAAGATGCTTTTTAAAAAAACTTTTTATTTCCTGAGGAGAATTCTCTTGATGCTATGTTTATACTTATATTTTTACTTTGTAAGTGGCGTGAATGGGGGGGAAAGAAAAGGACATTAAAAAGGGACATATTGAGACTTGACTACCTATAATAATAAAAGGGTAGTAATATGCTAATTAGACTGGACAGCCAAACGGCCTTCCGGACGTCCTTCCAGACGACCTTCTGGACGATGCCACGGGGGCCAAGGCAGAGGCGGCTGCTACAGCGGGCGGGTGGCCAAGGCAGAGGCAGTTAGGGGTGATCAGGCAGGCAGGCAAGCAGTTAGGGGTGATAAGGCAGGCAGGCTAGCAGTTAGGGGTGATCAGGCAGGCAGGCAGAGTGGTTAGGGGCAATCAGTCAGGTAGGTGAGTGGTTAGGGGTAATGAAGCAGGCAGACAGAGTGGTTAGGAGTGATGAGGCAGGCATGCAGAGTGGTTAGGGGTGACAAGGCAGGCAGGCAGATTGGTTAGAGGTGATCAGGCAGGCAGGAAAGCAATTAAGGACAATCAGGCAGGCAGGCGAGCAGTTAGAGGTAATCAGGCAGGCAGGCAGAGGGGTTAGGGGCAATCAGACAGGCAGGCAGAATGGTTAGTGGCGATAAGGCAGGCAGGCAAGTGGTTAGGAGCGATCAGGCAGGCAGAGGGGTTAGGGACAATGAGACAAGCAGGCAGAGTGGTTAGGGGTAATCAGGCAGGCAGGCAGGTGAGTGGTTAGGAGCCAGTGGTCCTGGATTGCAAGAGGATTCAGGCCGGGCTGAGGGACCCCCCGCCCCCCGCACACGAATTTCATGTACCAGGCCTCTAGTCCTATATAATAAAAGTCTAATATGCAAATTGACCGAATGGCAGAGCAACTGATTGCTATGACATGCACTGACCACCAAGGGGCAGACGCTCAATGCAGGAGCTGCCCCCTAGTGGTCAGTGTGTTCCCAGAGGGGGAACACCGCTCAGCCAGAAGCCAGGCTTACAGCTGGCGAGCGCAGTATTGGTGGCAGGAGCCTCTCCCTCCTCTGCCGCAGTGCTAAGGAGCAGCGAGCCAGTCAAGCGGTAAGGAGCAGTGAGCAGGCAGGCGATAAGGAGCATGGAGTCCTGGACTGTGAGAGGGCGCAGGCTGGGCTGAGAAACTGCCCCTCCCCCCAAGTGCATGAATTTTGTGCACCAGGCCTCTAGTTCAAACATAAAAAAGTTATCAAACTTAGCTATTCTCTCTTTTTTTCAAACATTATACTTTTGTAGACATTGTGAATTTTATAGGGATGGCCTTTTCCCATCAATGCTTCCCCTAATCAGCAGCTGTCACACCATGTATTCATAGTTTATGTTACATGTCCATTCTAGTGCTCCCATTGAAGACATAATACAACGAAGTCTTCCCTTCTACTGCATGCTGTTTTATGTCCACTGCTTTAACATGTTTTAAGTAATCTTCATGATTGCATTGTAAGGAAAATATTAGCATCTCCATTTAACAATCAGAGAACACTGAGGTTGGGAAGTGTTCATTCATTCACTGAAAGATATATCTGTTAGTGGCAGAACCAGGATTTGAACCAGGTCTGCCCATAAAACATAGGTGTTCTCTCCTCGGACCTGTCAGACAACATAGTTGGACCTGAAAGAGCATAATCCGAAATGATGCACTGGGTCACTCCCACACTGAAGAATGTGAATTGAGATCACATCTTTACAACTCACTTGGTTAATTAGCAATAGGAAAGAAAGAAGTTCTCTGCTTTCAAGAACTTTAAAAATTCTACTTTCCAGCAATTCCCAGAAGAGCTTTATTTCATTTTGTCCCTTACAAATAAACAGAAGAGATGTAAGTTTTTAGAAGTGAAAAAAAATGGGTTTTAACATCTTAAAAGTTCTCATCACAAGAAAAAAATATTTATAACTGTGTATGCTGACAGATGTTAACTAGATTTATTGTAATGATCATTTTGCAATATATGCAAATATCAAATCATTATATTGTAAAATGTTTTTAGAAGAGTTTAAAATAGCTACAAAGCATGTTACTTATGTCCATTTTAAAAAGAATTTTAAATTATCTGACCTCCATTGAAACAATGAATTATAATTTAACAAATAGATTTTATTGAGAAAAAGTCAGTGTCTTTTCTTTTATTTTAGGAATCATGGACACCTCATCTAAAAATGGCCCTGAAGGTTATGACGAGAGTGACGGCAGAGGGGCTATAAGTCTCTCTGGGAAAGTCACTGAAACCACAGAACCAGATAAGGGGTCCGGCCAGAGGGACGAGGAGGGTACTCTGACGTATCCGGTGGGAGTAAAGAAAGAGAATTCCAGGTTTCCGGGTAAGTGAGCAGGCAGATGATTACACTGCATGGTGGGTGAGGGGATGAGTCGGTGCGAGGTGTAAAAGTTGTTTCCAGAAAACAGATTTGTTTTTTCTGTTACTGTAAAGATGACATAGCCATGTCTAGTTCAGTGTGCTCTCCAGAGTCCTGTGTGCCTTTTGAAAAGCACCTGTCAGGTCATTGTATTCACACTGGGATGTCCATTCTCCCAGTGTTGTCTTGGACTATACAAAGTACTGAAATTTACATGCGCATTCTCCAGTCATAATCACACAGGTTTATGGTATCTGAGACAGAACCTAATTCATTTCTACCACAGATAACAGAGACAAGTAGTTTCTATAAGTTGCATAGTCTCCCTTCTCTAGCTTGTAGCTTGACTGTCATACTAAAGTGGAACTTTGCCTCAAAATAAGAACGTTTCCTTTTATCCTGGTGCCCTTGTTGAAGAATCAGGATTAGGAGGGACAGTGTGCTTTTGTGTGTATTTTGAACCAATGGTCATTAGAGTCTAGGTCAGGATTCTAGGTCATCCCAGATTATACTCATAATGTAAAGGGAAAGATAGTAAATATTTAGACTTGGGGGCCACATATGGTCTCTGTCACCCCATTTTTACACCCCTTTAAAACGAACAAGCCCTGCTTAACTAGGGCCATGTAAGAACAGGCCACGCCCAGGGTTGGCCCCCACGGGCCACAAGGTGCCTTCCCTGACCTTCAGGAAGAAATGTACCAAACACCAGTGGCTCCTGAAAATCTCTCTGTGTTTGGCAGGGACTGTGGTTTTTGACACTTGCCTAATGAGCGAGTTGCTCAAGACTCCAGTGAAGGATCAATTATTTCACCAAGAGATTAAGTATTTATAATGATGGCCAAATCCAATCAACTTTATTTGGAGATGGATTGTTCCTCTTGAAATGACAGACATTTCTAAACTTCTTTCCCCCTAAGAAACGGTAGATCGATTTTTCAGACCAGCCTCTGTGTGTGCCAGTGAGCCAGTGTCCAGCTGTGCTTTCTCTCGTGAATACAACCCAGAAGCACTGCAAGGAGCATTGGTGCTGATGGTTTTGCCCTCCAGCATGCCAGACCTGTAGAGCAAGTCCAGGACACTCAGTTGTGATTTTGGTCATTGCCTTGCAGACAACCTCTTTCTGGAGAAGGCGCTGGAGCTCGCCAAGCGGCATGCCAACGCCCTGTTTGACTACGCGGTGACCGGAGACGTGAAGATGCTGCTGGCTGTCCAGCGCCATCTCACTGCCGTACAGGATGAGAATGGGGACTGGTAAGTCCGGACTTCTGTATACAAGGCTTGCTTTAGGGCAGGGAAGAGAGCTAATGAAGGTGTGCGTGCTGGCTGGAGAAAAGGAGGATTGAGCAAAATGACTGGATCCTGTAACTGGAACACTGTCTTTCAAGGAAAAGAATGTGTCAGTAAGGTTGAGTGGCATAATTTGCTTCTTCTGTCCTCTGGCTCTCACCGTCTGGACTCTAGAATCACTGGAATACTCACCTAAGAGCACAGCATTCTGGGCAAGGAAACTAAATTGTGTGGGGGGGGGGGGCAGTAATTTTTTAAGAGCCTTTATTTATGGAAATAAAATTTGGAATAATATTTAGTAAGTATATATGAAGAGTAATAATATTTGCTTTAATATTATTTGCTTTGGAATAATAATAAAATGTGGTCCTACCAAATCCCTAAAGCACTTGTTATCCCAACAGTATATTTATAATGCTAGTTACTCGAAAGAAAGCCCCATAAAGACATCACATCCTATGGTCATACCACTCTGAACACTCCCGATCTTGTCTGATCTGGGAAGCTTAAGCAGGGTGAGGCCTGGCTAGGACTTAGATGGGAGATAGCCAAGAAAGTCTGGGTGCTGTAGTCTTTAAAAATAAAAGACAGCATAACAACAAAATGATTAAGACGCAAATGTCATTCTTTCCTGGTTACTGGTTCCTTCTCTACTGCCTCTGTTAACGGTCACCAGTCTGTGACTGGCTTGGGCTCATGACCGCTCTAACCCACATTGCACGGGAGTCTGACATTCCCAACACCATGCCTCCCATTCCTGCTGTGACTGGGCTTGTATTTGCAGAGCCACCTGGCTTCTTTCTAAAACGGTTCTCTTCGTCCTCTCATTGAGACTTCTAAAATGATCTCAGCAGCCTATAAAAGTAACAAGACAGCAGCCCTCAGATTCAATCAAATGCTTTATCTAAAACCTTCCTAAAATAGTGTTGACAGTGAAATCCTTTTCTGTGAAAGGGCTCCTGAGTGCTGTGTTTTAAACCTCAGCTTCAAAACCGAACCCAAGGCTTTAGGAAAGTGCCAATCTCAGGTTTTCAGAGACCTTTGTTCTCATTCCTTGCAGCGTAACCAAGGATGTGGTATAACCACTGGCCTTGTTATACAGTATGAGAGGAACCGGCGCACCCTTCTTTGTGTAATGTCATGAACAGCAGAATGTTTTTCAACTGGGTTAAGTTCTCCAGTTAGCACTCAATAGCGAATAACCACAAGAGAAAGCAGTCAACCCAGGCAGGACAGCAGCATTTACAGTGACATTTTTAGGGACCTGCTGAATGGATGAGCCTAGGAAAGACGAGCACATACCAGTTAGAAAGAGACCGCTGGCGTGGGAAGGGGGGTTGTGGGAAGGGTACAAGGCGCACGAATTCAAGTGGGTGCACTGAGGGGGAGGCAGACACATGTGTAAGGACTCCGGGCATCTATAGAGGCGCTGAGGAGGTGGCCTTCCCTGCCCAAGCAGGAAATCAAGACTTAGGGTCCCCTCCTAGGACCCCAGACATACCCATGCCAGCAGGCTCTCAGGGGCTTGACACAGCCAGAGGCCAGAAGGCTGAGACTTGGGGAGACCAAAGAGGAGTCCCCAAAAGAATGTAGACAAGGGATGCCTTTTGCCCTTCAGAGCTCAGGCCTCTTGTGTTCACTGAGCTTGTCATATGCAGCTAATAATCTGAATCCTGTGGCTATTAGTCATCACAGAAAATACAATAAAGACAAAAAAATCATAAAAACTTCTGGTATTGGGGAAATTCCCATGAGGGTGTGAGGATTTGGGGAGGAAGGGGAAGTGACTTCTGCTATGAAGTGCTGAGCTGCACATGGAAATTTTTAGGCCGTTTTTGAAGTGTGGCCTTTTTCTTGGTATGTGTGCATCATGTGTGCGTCAGACTTCAGGCCGTTTTCAGAAGTCTTCTTCCAGCCTCTCATTCAAGAGACAGTAGTGAAACTCTGAAATCATTCATTGAAAAATCTCTCTCAAGTAATGGAGTCACAGTTTAGTTTCTGAGGCCCTTCTGTGCCGATGTCAATCCTAAGGATGATACCCTGGCTGTAGCTAAGAAAAAGGCCTGGATGAAATGACACCTATTATCTTTATATTAGAGCAGATCCAGTCTGTGCCTCCAATCGCAGATGTACTGCCACCGTGTGACACTTTGAGTGTGCCCTGCATCACAGTCTGCCCTTACTTGAGCGTATTCATCCTCTTAGATGTTCACCTACAACCCCTCAGAGCAATGCACACATACCCCTAAAACAGGATTAAGAGATGACTTCGGAGCAAGACTGACCTGAGCTTCAATCCCAGCTTCCCCACTCTAGCTCCGTGACCCAGGTTGAATTCTGTTAAACCTATGAGTCCCAGTTTCGTCATCTGAAAAATGGGGATAATATTACCTCTCTCGTCCGATTGTTGTTATGATAAAGGAGATAATGTATGTCAGGTGTTTAGCAGTCTGGTAAATAGATGCTCTAAACAAACAGTAGCCACTTTTATTGTTGTTATCAAATTAATTTTAATAATAAGTTTTTTAACAATTAAAAAAATGGAGTGATGCTTGGCAACCGCCAACATTTTTTACCTTGTTAGTGTAAGCTTCTAGGTTTCCTCTGTCATCCTTAGTATAGTGCCTAAACTATAGAGCTGTGCCAGGCCTGTCAGGCTGACCCAGATAGAACCGGCCTCCGAGGCCAGAGAGGGAGAGAGATGTAGAGAAAATTGTAGTTGTGCAGCCAAGTGGTAAACTTGAGAGGAGACAACGCTTTCTGCCTAGGAAGTTGGGGAAGTCTTCTCCAAGGATGTAAGGTTTGAACTGGAGTGTGAAGATGGAGAGGCACTGTCCACACAGAGAAGAGAGGAGCAAAACCATTTCAGGCCAAGGGAATATCTGCGAGGGAAAAATATATTCAAGGATTCCTTCAAAAGTTTGCTTCGCCTGGCCAGCAAGGCTTAATGGTTGAGTATTGACCTATGAACCAGGAGGTCAATGGGTTGATTCCCGGAGAGGGCAAGTGCCTGGGTTGCGGGCTCGATCCCATGTGGGGCGTGCAGGAGGCAACTGATCAGTGATTGGCATCATTAGTGTTTCTATCTCTCTTTCCCTCCCCTTCCTCTCTGAAATCAATGAAAATATACTTCATTTTTTTAAAAAAGTTTGCCTCAAGAGTCTTCTACTCATTAAAAGCCTGACTTCAAGATCTTAAAAAGCCACCACAATGTACTTTGCAGGATGGCAGGCAGGTGAAGTACTAGTAGCTACATTTCCTGAACAGATCCGAGTTCAGGCACCTGACGTGCATTGTCTACATGTCAGGGAAAGTTAGAGGAGAAAGTGCCCTGAAGCCATAGCACAAGGCAGAGTGGGGATCTGAACTCAGCTCTCTGCCTCAAAGCCCAGGTGCCTTTCTGCCTCAGGGGAGTATCAAACCTGCAAGCCCCCAAAGACGAGGCAGGCACCATAAATGAGTGTAGGAGCCCTGGGTAGGCAGAAGAGCACCCCCACCTCAGATTCAGACATTTTATTGATTCAGAACATTTGGGGGCTAAAGAAAACTAGGTATAAGAGCCAGATGCAGTCTCCAAGTCTAATCATATCTTGGAAATCTTTTTTTTTCCATTTACATTTTAGCTGATTGTTGCCATTATATTTTTGTTCCAGTGTCTTACACTTAGCAATCATCCACCTGCATGCTCAGCTTGTGAGGGATCTGCTGGAAGTCACGTCTGGTTTGGTTTTGGATGACATTATCAACATGAGAAATGACCTCTACCAGGTAAGCAGAACTATCAAGGATTCAAGTGAAAAATCTATGGTGTGTGTGTGTGTGTGTGTGTGTGTGTGTGTGTGTGGTGTGTTATTTCTAAGAATGTTAGCAGTAGCGAACCATACAACAAAACATCTTTGCAGGTAAGATCCTCAAAGCCTATCACTGAGGAATGTTCTTTAATGAATTAGGATGCTTTGATCTGGTGTACTAGCAATCACCCCACAGTGAAAGGTCACATCTGCTACAGGAAGGTGAACTTTAAACTTTAGAAGCCGTCAAAGAGTCCATCCATTTTAGAGGGAGAACCTAGTATAAATGCATCACGTCTGTCAAGAAAAATAAAACTGAAAAAGATTTAGTTTGCAAAGCCAATAGTTTACGAGAATTTTGAAGTCTGCTGAAACACATTTTGACAACCCTTAAATTACATGTATATCAAACAAAAGGTGCTGATGCAATCAGAATACAAAAAGATGAAAAGACTGCCTGAGGAAGAAAAAATGTCTTTCAAAAACAGAAAGACAGCTCAGAAGCCACTTGAGGAACTCCATTAGAGATGCCTTCAGAGTTGCAGAGAGAGGTTAGGTGGAGCCTCCTGAGTCTGCCTGCTGAGCGCGCATGCACATGTCAGGTGAGGAAAGAGTAAACCTGCTTGAACAGAACCAAAGCCTGGGTGCTGGGAGCCCTAAGACCTGGACCAGTCTCCCTGGCTAAGGGACCTACAGCTGCACTAGCATGGGGAGAGGGGGCTTCCACTTTCCAGGGCTGCTCCCACCTCTCTCCCCTGGGGGCTGTCCTGGCCCCACCAGGCTTCTGTCCCAGTCTGTTGGTCTCACCCTTGCTCAGCTGTCCTGTTTTTTCCCTGCCTTCACTCAACCCAAAGTGACTACCCAGTCCTTGGCCTAGACGGTGTGCTGGGATGCCTGATTCAAGCATCTCTCTCACTCTGAAAGTACAGACTTCGTTGGCACACAAGTATTTACATGATAAAGGGCTAGTTCTCAATTTTTAAAGCAGAAGATATGAATCCTTTTTATTTCCTTAAAGCAAAAGTACTAAAATGTTTACGTGTAGCTGTCAATAGATTTTTGCCTGTGAGTAAGTGTTTCCTGAGAAGGCAAAATTACAAGTTCCCATTGGACGTAAGGCTTCTTCTCTGGCTGCTGGGCTTCATGTCAAAGGACAAGTGAAGTTAGGGATTCCTCGCTGACTCATGATATAAAATAACTAGGGTGAGGTCTAATTTCAGATACACTACATATAAAGGATATCTTTCATGCCGTTTTGAGGGTTGTTAGTATTTGGAAAGTCATTTGGCCATAAAGCTTGAGTCTCTGAGGCTTTTGGAATGACTGTGCCTTTTCACCATCCACTTGTACAAGTCAGACTAGGTACGGGACGTTGTCACTTTGCAGTCCTCCTTTCAAAGACTGCTAACTTCACTGCTTGTAAGTCAGATTCAAGGAATTACTTGTTTTTCTGTTTATAAATAGGACCTGCAAAGGACACAGTACAACAGGATCCGTAGTTGTGATTTATTACGTGCTAACCTCCTTACTAGATCATTTGGTTACATATATTGAGATTCCCGTGTGCTAGAGACAAAACCTTGAAACCACCACCTGTGGCACTTCTGAGCCTTTTTAAAAAATATATATTTATTATTTTTTAATATATATTTTTATTCTTGACAGTATTACAGATGTCCCCCATCCCCCCTCCTCCTTTGCCCCACTCCAACCAGCCCCTGCCCCACCACAATACTGTCTTTGTCTATGGGCTATGCATGCATCCATAGAAGTTCACATAATCTCTTCCCATTCCCCATCCTTCCCCTCTGAGATCTGTTGGTCTGCATCAAACTAAAAAGCTTCTGCACAGCGAAAGAAATCATCAAAATGAAAAGGGAATCCACTGTATGGGAGAACATATTCACCAATGACACATCTGATAAAGGGTTAATTTCCAAAATCTATAAATAGCTCATACAACTCAACAAAAGGAAGACAAACAATCCAATTTTAAAATGAGCAAAGGACCTGAATAGACACTTCTCCAAAGAGGGCATACAGATGGCTAAGTGACATGAAAAAATGCTCAACATCACTAATCATCAGAGAGATACGAATTAAGATGACAATGAGGTTATCACCTCACACCTGCCAGAATGGCTACCACCAATAAACCAATAAACAAGTGCTGGCAAGGGTGTGAAGGAAAAGGAACCCTAAGTGCATTGCTGGTAGGAATGCAGACTGGTGCAGCCACCATGGAAAACAGTATGGAGTTTCCTCAAAAACTTAAAAATGGAACTGCCATTTGACCCAGCGATCCCACTTCTGAGCCTTCTGATTCATGGACTCTCAGGAGAATACAGGCCTATTTTTTCCCTCCCTTCCCACTACTCTTGCTAGTGGGCAAAGATTCTGGATCTCCTGTATGCTTTCTACATCTCAAACACACACCCAACAGCAACTTCGATTTGAGAGCTAGAAACCACTGAGACTTGGACTCTTGTTTAGCTACTGCAAAGGTTCTGTATTAACTATTCTTGATGAGAAATTGAGCAGTTCTCTAAGTATTTGGATTATTTGGCAATTGTCTTAAACATTGTCCCAAAATACTTTTCTCTAATCTTAGTACATTTCTTTGGCCATCTGTCATGATCAAATCTCTCTCCCCACCCACCCTCTAGAGACACACGCAGAATAACCCAAGTCCATAGAGCTAAGGTTTCTCTGAAAATATTTCTGTAATCTATTCCTTTCAACCCTACTTCCTCTCCCCTTCCTCTCACTCCAACGTAGACAACCACTCCAGCGTGTTTGATGTGGGTTGTTTTATTTGCATATGTTCCTATAAAACATTAGTGGGGCTTTTTGTGCCTGTAGTTTTTGTTTTCAATTGTGATAAATATAATATATATTCATAGTTTTTAAAATGGCACAGAAGGATGTACATTCCTTGGAGAATCCCAAGTTGCCTTCCCTGGCAACATGCAAGTTTCCCAGCCCCACTCCCAAATAGAACTATTATGTTTGTAAGTATTTTCCCATGTATCAGCTACATAAACATATAAGCTTTATTTTTTTTTATTTTTCAATTACAGTTGATATATACTATTATACACTATTATAGTGACATACACTATTTCAGGTGTACAACATAGTGATTAGACTTTTATATAATTTACAAAATGATCACCCTGAAAATTCTAGTACCCATTTAACACCATGCATAGTTATTGTAACACTAGAGGCCTGGCGCACGAAATTTGTGCACGGATACAGTCCCTAGGCCTGACCTGCAATCAGGGCCATCTTCCCTAGCTGCCTGCAGCCAGCCCTGCTCACTGCCGCCACCCACCCCCAGTTCCCTGTTCGCCATCGGGTGATCAGAGCCTGATGGCCGGGGGATGGGTCCAATAGGTCGGCCGTTCCCACCTGCTTGCTTGCCCCGCCCCTGCCACGGGTTGCCCTCTCTGTGTGGGGCAACTGGTGGGGTGGGAGCCTTACCCTGGCACCACCTGCATCCCCTGCCACCCACCCCCAGTTCCCCATTTGCCATCGGGCAATCGGAGCCTGCTGGCCAGAGAAAGGGACCAAGAGGTGGTCAGTTCACCTCATAGTGACTGGTCAAACGGTTATCTGATTGTTCCACCGTTAGGGTCAATTTTCATATTACTCTTTTATTACATAGGACTAGAGGCCCGGTGTATGAATTCATGCACTGGTGGGGTCCCTCGACCTGACCTGTGCCCTCTTGCAATCCGGGACCCCTCAGGGAATGTTGGAGAGCCAGTTTTGGCCCAGTCCCCACAGGCCAGGCCGAGGGACCCCACTGGTGCATGGGCACCTGGCCTCTAGTATGCATATAAGATCTTTGGTAAATCTCTTCCCACCCTCCACCCTCCCCCTTTCCCTCTGAGATTCATCAGTCTGTTCCATGTTTCCATGCCTGTGGTTTCTGCTCCTGTGTTGAGCATCTGCCCCCTGGTGGTCAGTGCGCATCATAGCTACCAGCCGGTCATCTGGTTGTAACGGTCGCTTAGGCTTTTATATATATAGATAATTGACTATATTCTCTATGCTGTACTTACTTACATCCCCATGACTGTTTTTAAAACTGGCAGGTATATACCTTAATTCCTTAAATAGGTAGATATTTTAGTATGTTCTCATATATAGTCTACATTATATTATACATATGGATCCTGCTCTGCATTAACCTTTTCCTTCATTTGTACTGGATGTAATTAAAGATTCATACGTGGTTGCAAAAAATGTACCGGAAGGTCCCATGTACCCTTCACCCAGTTTCCCCAATGGTAACATCTTGCATATCTATAGTTCAGTATCAAAACCAGGAAACTGACATTGATACAATCCACAGATCTTATTTGGGCTTCAGTTTTACGTGTACTAGTGTGTGTGTGTGTGTGTGTGTGTGTGTGTGTGTGTGTGTGCATAGTTCTTCATGAATGTCTTTTTTAAATGCAAAATTGACTTTGTGCTGTACATGTCCCTAGATTTCTGCCCTCTCTGTTTATGGGATTCACCCATACACCTGTGTGCAGAGCTGGTTTGTTGTTTCTAGTTCCTGAGGAGAATCCCATAGTGTCCATCTTCCACCTGTAATGTACCTGTTTCCCAGCAGTGGACACTTAGCCAGCTTCTTGCTTCCTACCTCCATAGACGATACTGTGATCAGTATCCTCACCCAGGCCCCCTATGGATTTGTATCACTCAGACATACATGCAGGAGTTGGGCTGCTGGGGCATTTGTCTGCTTGGCTCTGAGGAATGTTTGCATACATCCACAGGCCAACAGGCATAGCATCACTTCTCTGTTTATGGGTCCCCATATTGTGTGATTCCTGGGTCCCCATATTGTGTGATTGTGTAAGAGGTAATCCTGGGTTTAAGATCTAGAGCCTGAAATATCATAGAAAACTTTTGGTGGGACCATGGGAGAAAACATTGAAAAAAACAAAACAATTCCTCTCATGGTAAAAGAATTTGTATGATATGCAAAAGAATTATATTGATACTACAAGTAATTCCTAATCTCTGAATGCTATAAGATCTTACTATTTCAGATCTTCTATTCTCATTCTATTTTCTTTTCCCGTCTCCCCAAATAGCATTCTGATTAATGAACAGCTTTTATTTATTTACTTGTTTATTTTTCAAGAGGAAGGCTTTTAGCCAAGAGCCTACGTACGTAAAGTTTTGAGGATATCATTCCATTTCAAGCCATGACATAGTCCTAAAAGACCAAAAGAATGGGGGGGGGATTGAAATATGTCAAAATATCCTGTCTTGTTTCTACTGTATTAAATAATCAGTGTAATTGAGACTTAGACAGCTGAGATCTTCCATCCAAGTTCCCACGTGCTGTGGTCACCTGCACCAGCCAGGACATTTAGCTGGCGCTGCTACAGTAGCTGCTTACTGAGAGGGAAGTTTAAGCAAATTGTCACTAGACAGGCTGGATTTCACAGGCTCCTGTGAAATAGAACAATTTGTATAAAAATATATTGCTGCCCCGCCAATATGGCTCAGTGGTTGAGCGTCGACCTATGAACCAGGAGGTCACAGTTCAATTCCCAGTCAGGGTACATGCCCAGGTTGCAGCTTGATCCCCAGTGGGATCATCATTGATGTTTCTATCTCTCCCTCCCCCTTCCTCTCTAAAATCAATAAAAATATATTTTTAAATTATATAGATAGATTAGGTAGGTAGGTAGGTAGGTAGGTAGATAGATAGATAGATGATAGATTGCTATTCTCTGTCAGTGATGTCAATTCCATGAAAGATACTTTTGTAATTCTGTTTGTCCTATGCATATTTAAAAAACCCAGTTTTCAAAACATTTGCATTCGCTGAGGTCCTACTTCAGGGGCAGGGGAATCACACGGATTCTTCACCTACCTATTAGGTGTCAGCAGGTCAGCTTGTTTGTTCATCTGAGCCCTCTTAGTGAGGTGGTGCTATTGTCCAAGTTATAAAGCAGATAGTCCTTTGATACCTTTTATGGGGTCTAGAAAGTTCTGTTGATTGATCTCATGGAGGCCAGTCCATGGAACAATATTTTTGAATTTAACTGAATTTATTTCCCTTATCAATATAACATCACCTTTGTTCATTGGTTTCTGTTGAGTGGTTCATTTAAACTTCAGTAAAATGTAGCCTTGATTTGATTTGTTAACATGTGGAATTATAAGCTGAATTAGAATCCTACTAGAATTTCAAGAATACTAAATTTACTAATAGATGAGTTAATAGATCAGCAATCGGTAAGCTGGAATGAGAAACAAGAAAGCTATTGAGAATGGTAAATGGAAAAATAATCTTAATAAGTGGCTAAAAGTCCAGTTTATATACTTCATTCCTAAATGAGATGCAACAGGGAGTAGTAATTCCTTTGCAAAGGTGAGGAGTTAGCTGATCTGGGAATGAAAAATGACCCACTGCGGTGACGGCTGCCAGGCCCGTGGGTTGTAAGTGCTTGCTGCTGACAGTGTTATCTCCTGCCCCTTCTCCACCTTCCCAGACGCCCTTGCACTTGGCCGTGATCACCAAGCAGGAGGCTGTGGTAGAGGACTTGCTGAGGGCTGGGGCCGACCTGAGCCTTCTGGACCGCTTGGGAAACTCTGTTTTGCACCTTGCTGCCAAAGAAGGACAGGAAACGATCCTTGGTATTTTACTCAAGCACAGGAAAGCAGCTCTGCTGATCAACCACCCCAACGGGGAAGGTAAGAGAAAACCCACACATCATGGTATAACCGTCACTATCTGCGTTCTAAATAGTTAGTCGGTGTTTGATAAACGTGTGCTATTATTTGATTTGCACCCGAAGTGCTTTTAACCTTAGTCACCTGGAGTTATCCTCTCTGTGAGGATTTCTGTGGCTCACCAGAGCCGATTCCTTCAGAGATTACTTGGGAGAGTTAGTCAGGAGAAGGAATGAGCAGAGGCCCGACAATACTGGGCGTGAACTGGAGAAAGCATCATTTATTCTGAGAATGTTTATTTGCCCACGGTGTCTCCTGAGAACATAAAGGGAGACTGGGTTCCCATGCAGAACAGTTGACTTACAGCGCCTGGAAAGACTGTCTGGAACAGAGGCTCTCTCAGCACTAGACGTGCTGCAACCCATCAGCCTTCCCCACCCCCAACACCCCCTACCTCCCACCCCGTGGATCAGTCTGGTCATTTCCTTCAGCTGCACGGAGGGCCGTCCTGGGACCGCCTTCCCGCCCTGTGACTGTCCCTGTGCTTGGGCCGCAGGTCTGAACGCCATTCACGTAGCCGTGATGAGCAACAGCATGCCCTGTCTGCTGCTGCTGGTGGCTGCAGGGGCGGATGTCAACGCGCAGGAGCAGAAGTCGGGCCGCACCGCGCTGCACCTGGCTGTGGAGCACGACAACATCTCCTTGGCCGGCTGCCTGCTCCTGGAGGTAAAGGATGCACTTGTTTGCCTTTGCGCTAAATTCCAAGGGTATTTAGGAAAATCTTTTCAAAAACCGGTGTTGGTGACAGCCTTTCTCCCCACATTCCACTCTTAGTTCACGTCTACGCAAGGCTTCAGAGCCGCAGCCTCAGACATTCCTGTCGCCCCTGCCCGGGAGCTCTCACTGGGGATTATTTCAGTGGCAGAGCCTGCCCCACAGGCACCTGTCCTAGGAATACAACTCAAGGAGCCATGAGACGGGTCAGGGGGGCGAGCGAACCTTCAACTAACCATTTTCTGTGTGGGCCGGGTTGTAGGGTGATGCCGATGTAGACAGTACCACCTATGATGGAACGACACCCCTGCACATAGCGGCCGGGAGAGGCTCCACCCGGATGGCGGCTCTTCTCAAAGCAGCAGGTAAGGCAGCCGGGCAGTCAGCTGTGGAAAATGGTATCAGCAATGCAAACCCAGCTACAGTCCAGCAGCCCTTTCGCCTTCTGTAAGCCACAGCCCTGCTGCTGAAAGGCTCGGGTGAGAAGTTCTATGGCAAATCTCACTTTAGCGGCCATGAAGCGCTGTTCGCACTAGTCATCCTGGGCTTCGTCCTGAGAGTCGTGTCAGTTTTTACCCTCTAATGCACCCGTTTGTTGTGGGTGTGGGTGGGTTAGTGGACTCCCATGACAGGAGATCTTAAACACAAATTTAATTCCTTATAGAATTCTGAGCAGTACAGTCTCATCACATCAGGAGTCCCCAGAAGGAAAAACATATTGGTATAAGACAGTGATGGCGAACCTATGACACGCGTGTCAGAGGTGACACGTGAACTCATTTTTTTGGTTGATTTTTCTTTGTTAAATGGCATTTAAATATATAAAATAAATATCAAAAATATAAGTCTTTGTTTTACTATGGTTGCAAATATCAAAAAATTTCTATATGTGACATGGCACCAGAGTTAAGTTAGGGTTTTTCAAAATGCTGACATGCCGAGCTCAAAAGGTTCACCATCACTGGTATAAGAAATAATTTAAAGATTTCCTTTTACAAGAAAGGTCTCTTAGAAGTTGAAGTAAGAGGAAAAAACAAACGGGACATGTATTGATAGTATATTGGGTACTATCATGTGTGAGGCACTAAAAATTAGTAGCGTTTATTGACTCTGTACCAGGCACTGTGCCAGGCATTGCACCTGCACTGTCTCATTTAACCTTAGTTAACCCACAATAGCCCCTTGAGACAAATCCCATTAGTATTATCCCCATTTTATAGCCGAGGAAACAGACTAGAGAAACTTTTTCATCTCAGTCTCAGAGTCCCAGGAACTGGCAGAGCTCTGACTCATGCCTTGTCATTCTAAACTTCCAAACTTTATTCTCCCTACTGTGTTTCTCTCCCCTACCTTCTCAAGGATCTGCAGCTGTTATTCCATTTAATCCTCTACTCCTATGAAGTATAGAGAAATTAGTCCTGCTCATTCCTGAATCTCTATTGCCTTGAATACTTAGAATCTCCAAGACCGTTTAATGAAATTGGTATTTCATATCTGCCCAGATAGTTCTGATTTACTTGAGAGGTTATTAAAAATTTTTAGAAAGTAAATGCTTTATTAATTCAAGAAAACAGAGCAGGTTAAATACCTTCTTAAAAAGTTGAGTCTAGAAAGATGTAGGAACTTCTTTGGGGCACCACATTTTTCTGACAAGTAAAATCATATCCCACATAAATGTGCTGGCTTCAGCAGCAAGCATCCCAGCAGCCTTTTCTTTTCTCGTTTGTCTAGTTCACCTTTCTCTTGAATAAGCCTCTAGTTTGGCAAGTCAGTGGTTATATTTAAGAAATACCTTCAGACAAGGAGCTATAACCCTTTCAGAAATGCTTTATCTTGAATTCTCAGTATCCCATGGAAGGAGTGGCAAGTAACTGTGTCTTTAGTAGATAAATGAGGAAACTCAGATGAAAAACCTGGTCCTGGACCTGGAGAGTATCATGCTAAGTGAAAGAAGTCAGTCAGAGAAAGACAAGTATCACAGAATCTCACTCATATGTGGAATCTAAGTAACAAAATAAACTGGTGAACGGAGTGGATCCAGAGATATGGAAGCATGGAACAGAGTGCGGACTCTCAGAGGGAAGGGGGGGGAAGGTGGGTGGGTGGGTAGGAAGTAATCAACCAAGAACTTTGTATGCATATATGCATGGCTCATGGCCACAGACAATGGGGCAGTGAGGGCTCGGCTGATGGGGCTGGGTGAGTGGCCGGGCGGGGGGGGGCGTTAAAGGGAAAGGTGGGCTATGTAATACTTTCAACAATGAAGAATTTATTTTTAAAAAAGGAAAACTTAGTCTTGGGCTCAAAGTCATGAAGCAGGTCACTTAAGGAACCCAACATAACTCAGCTCTTCTGGTCTTCGGTCCTGTAATTGTTCATCTGAATTTCTCCATTGTTTTCATTGTCAGATGACACTGCCTCATAAATCAGGCTAGGACTGGGATAATGAAATAAGAAATAGCATCAAGATTCTCCTTTGGCCCTAACCAGTTTGGCTCAGTGGATAGAGCGTCGGCCTGCGGACTGAAAGGTCCCAGGTTCAATTTCGGTCAAGGGCATATACCTTGGTTGCGGGCACATCCCCAGTAGGAGATGTGCAGGAGGCAGCTGATCAGTGTTTCTCTCTCATCGATGTTTCTAACTCTCTATCCCTCTCCCTTCCTCTCTATAAAAGAATCAATAAAATATATTTTTTAAAAAAAGAAAAAGATTCTCCTTTGACTCCCATGAGACACTCCCTATTATTTTTTTAATCTTTATTGAAAGTATTACAGATGTCCCCTTTTTCCCCATGGACCCATTCTGGCCCTCACCTGCTCCTCCCCACCCCCCAGGCCTTGACCACATTATTGTCTGTGTCCATGGGTTATGCATGGGTTATGCATATGTGCATACAGTTCTTTGGTTAATCACTTCCCACACCCCCACCCACCCCTGCCTTCCCTCTGAGGTTCAACAGTCTGTTCCATGCTTCTATGTCTCTGGATCTAGCACTCCCTATTATTTCAGTTAGCACAAGTCAAATGTTCTCCCAGCAAGATAAAAACAAGTTCCTCTTCCCATAAGGGTGTGCTTCACTTGCTGCTGTCCTTAGACATTAAGCTAAACTCTCATTAAAAGAGTTGCTAAGCCTTTGAGAAATAACTTGAGCTCTAATCTTTGAGTTATTCTTGGTGTTTCTTGCTGTGGGCTAAGAAACAGACTAGATTTTCTAGGATCAACCCTAAATTCTTCAATCACTATCCATCCTAGCAGAGGTGTTTTTTGGTGTTTTTGTTCAGTGATCAGGGCCCTGGCATGCTGTACCCAAGAATAAAACTGAACATGTTGTCACTAGACAGCAAGCGTCTTTGTTCTTTTGAGCAACTAGGAGAGGAAGTTGAGACATGCACATAAATACGAACCTTGGGACCCTCATCCTGAGGGTGCACCCCAGCACCTGTAAACTGCCATTGTTGGTCCCCAAATTAAAGATATATCATTCAGCCTATCCTATGGAGTTCAGTGTGAGAGTCAGAGTATTCCAAGTCTTTTGTTTTGAAAGTGTCCTTGGATATATAGCGTATCATCAGATACCTTTACAATCAAAATAAATTAGAATTGCCGAAACCGGTTTGGCTCAGTGGATAGAACGTCGGCCTGCGGACTGAAAGGTCCCAGGTTCGATTCCGGTCAAGGGCATGTACCTGGGTTGCAGGCACATCCCCAGTGGGAGATGTGCAGGAGGCAGCTGATCGATGTTTCTCTCTCATCGATGTTTCCAACTCTCTATCTCTCTCCCTTTCTCTCTGTAAAAAAATCAATAAAATATATTTTTAAAAAATAAATAAATAAATTAGAATTTAAGAGATGGTGTCTAGATATTTCAGTAGAAATGTTTATATGTGTACTAGAGGCCCAGTGAATGAAATTCGTGCATGGCGGGGGGGGGGGGGGTCCTCTCAGCCCCGCCTGCGCCCTCTCGCAGTCCAGGACCCCTCAGGGGATGTCCGACTGCCGGCTTGTGGTTGGATGGCCTTCTGCTGCTGCACAGGCTGCTGTTTGAGCTTCAGCAGTTGCTGCACGTGCACGGGCTGGGCCATCACAGTCTGTCCTGCGAACACTATTGAGTGGGTGAGTCAAGTGCGGAGGCAGGCTCACCCTGAGTTCCCTGCACTTCCCTGAGACACTGAGTTGTTCAGACTGACTGCCTTCTACAGAGAACGGCACCGGGATCGGGCCTAAACCGGCAGTCGGACATCCCCCAAGGGATGTAGCAGTGAGCCAAGCAGCAGGCAGCCAGGGAGGAGCCCGAATCGGGGCCGGGTGCCGCGCCACTCGTGCTCATCCCGGCCCACTGCACGTGCTGCCACTGCATGGTAGTGCTGCCGCAGTGTCGGGGGAGGCTCCCGATGCCATAGCAGTTGCCCTCACCAGCCATGAGCCCGACTTCTGGCTGAGCGGCACTCCCTCTGTGGGAGTGCACTGACCACCAGGGGGCAGCTCCTGCATTGAGCATCTGCCCCCCTGGTTGTCAGTGTGCATCATAGCGACTGGTCATTCTGGTCGTTCCGCCATAACGGTCGCTTAGGCTTTTATATATATATATATCAATAAGTAATGTTTTATATATGTATATAATCTGACCCCTGTGGGCAATTGGAAATTAAAGAGGTGCGGGGTTACCTAATGCTATGTAACTTGACTTTGCAGGAGCAGATCCTCTGCTGGAGAACTTTGAGCCTCTCTATGACCTAGATGACTCGTGGGAAAGGGATGGAGATGATGAAGGGGTTGTGCCTGGAACCACACCTCTCGATATGGCCACCAACTGGCAGGTGAGGGTAGCTCTAGTCTGTTTACGGCAGCTCCAGTGGGGGCTGAAGGTTCGGGAATGTAAGAACAGAGGCTCTGCCTGGGTCTTTATTCTCCAAAGCCCTTGCCTTTTACTTTTTAAGAAAGTCTCCTTATCATGAGCTGGTTTTGTTGTTTGGAGATCTGTATGCCCCCAACAACAATCTGTGTGCTTATCTTGAAAAGCTTATCCATGAGAGATCTAGGTCAGCAGAGTTCTGAGTGTGAAGTGTATGCCTAATCTGATCCGAGTTAAGTTGTGAGAGAGGGTTAGACCAGAGAAAACACAAAATTCACATTAGGAGTTATCCATTCTGAACTGACACCAGAATTGCCTTTGTCTTCATTTCTGAAGCTGGAATAAATGCTATGGTTTGCTTGAACTTTGGTAAGTGATTTCTCCAACATAGAAGGAAACTGGGGATTCTTCTGAGGAGTTCAATAACATGAGCAGAGTAAACAGACTTAAAGCCTTCCTCAAACCGCCACTGAGCTTTAAAGGTGAAAAGCAGGCACTAGATCTTCCTGGTGAGAAGAGCCAGAGGGAGGAGGTGGGCAGCACACAGATCTCCAACACTATGAAATCAACTGCCTCAGGGGAGGCGCTGCTCCACCTCCAAAAACAGCTCCTGTGGCCCATGTGGACTGGGCTGAGGGACCCCGGCAGAGACCACACGGTTCTCCTTTTACACCGAGCACCTGGCTTTCCCAGAAGCCTCGCCACAGAATGCAGAAAGATAACCCAGTTCAGTGACCCAAGCCTTCCTTCCCCGGGCAGCCAGCAGCCACGTGACTGCAGAGGACACAGAAAGGCCTCCATCGCTGTGGGATTTTTTTAGTTTAAATTAAAGACTTTTCTGGCCCCTCAGTTAGGATATAGAGGCTAGAAGGCTAACACCAGCCTTATGAGCATTTCTGTACCTCTGTTTGAGCAAGTTTATGAAACTCATTCTCGTAGCCTTTTCCTAAGGAGGGGGTCGGCAAGGGGACACAGGTGCACAGCTCTGAGGAAGGGCAGCCCCCCTACCCCCCACCCCAGCTCTAGCAGAGACCTCACTGACCAATGACTGACCAAGGCATGGCTGGCTTGGCAGCCTGCACTGCCTTTGGCCCTTGCTCTCTGTGAGGCTGGGTTGAGTCCTCCAACCCTTCTCAGGCAGCTCCTGTGGAACACAGCCCCCCAGCCCCAAAGTCCCAAAGGGTCCGCGTACCCCTGGGCCATGGCACTGACTGCTCTCTCCACACTTCCATCTTCAGGGTACCAGAACCTCCCAAGAAGGACACTCTGAGTTCTTATTTAAAAAAAAAAAAAAAATTCCCTTGTGGTCCCTTTAATGTGCAATTGTTCCCTGTGTTTTTCTCCCACCAGGTATTTGACATATTAAATGGGAAACCATACGAGCCCGAGTTTACAGCTGACGATTTACTGGCACAAGGTGAGGTCTCTTACCCGGTGTTGTCTCCACACCGTGACTTGGAGGGGGTGGGGAGAGCTGGCATTATCCGGAATGTCCTGTAAAAGGCACAGTGGTTATTTCAGAATAAGAAGGTCCTGGAGGTATGAAAGGGAATAGCCAGTTGTAATCTACTAAAACACATGCTGCTGGTACTCAGCGGGGCTTCTGCCAGCTCTCAGGTAAAGGAGCTTGGTGGCCTCCAGGGGGCACTGGAGGGTGAGCAGTGTGGCAGCCACCACGCCCTGCAGACTGTCTCGGTCCAGCCAGGACAGCCGTGTTTCTTCTTCATTTCCTTCAGGAGACATGAAGCAGCTGAATGAAGATGCAAAGTTGCAGCTCTACCAGTTGCTAGAATTTCCCGATCCAGACAAAAACTGGGCCACTCTGGCACAGAAATTAGGTCTGGGGATACTCAATAATGCCTTCCGGCTGAGTCCTGCTCCTTCTAAAACTCTCATGGACAATTATGAGGTAACGCATCGCCTGACCTTGCTGACCATGTGCATTTGACTTTGCTCTGTTGATGTCACTGTTGGGCACAGCCCCTTCCCTTTCTCTTAATTCTGAAGAGAATCCATCCTTACCCATGTCCTGAGGGTGGCCCCAGCCAAGATCAAAACCCTCCTTCCTGGAAGGCTATTTTCAGATGCCTGGAGATTTTATGCAAAAATGACACGTAGGGCTTGGGCCTGGTAGCTACGTGGGTTGCAGCGTCGTCCCAATGCGCCAGGGTTGCCGGCTCAATCCCCGGTCGGGGCACGTACAGGAGACAACCAATGAATGCATGGATCCATAGAACAACAAATCAATGTTTCTCTCTCCCCCTCTCTAACATAATTTTCTTTAAAGGAATTTTTTTAAAATGCTACCTAGAGGGTCAGGATGGTCACAGAACTTCGATGTCCCTAGATCAGCGGTTCTCAACCTGTGGGTCGCGACCCCTTTGGCGGTGGAACAACCCTTTCACAGGGTCGCCTAAGACCATCCTGCATATCAGATATTTACTTTAAGATTCATAACAGTAGCAACATTACAGTTATGAAGTAGCAACGAAAATAATTTTATGGTTGGGGTCACAACAATAAGGAATTGTATTTAAAGGGCCAGAAGGTTGAGAACCACTGCCCAAGATAAACACAACAGACTATAATCAATAGTCATGCCTTTCCTCTCCCAAGAGAATGCCTGATCCCTTACCAGGACATGGAATAGGCTGTCTGTGAGGTGACTCCTAGTGGAGCCATTATCTGGTGACATTTTCATTTCTAAAAGTAAAAGATCAAAAAACACGGGGAGGAATTATTTTCTTTTGAAAGTTGTGTTGATAGCTCTTGTTGTTTCTCAGTGGTTTTCAGGGCTTCGGTTTCCACAGGGATACTGCATACACTTAGCTCTAGGTAGTTTCCCTGCCTCAGCACACACACACCTCTCTCTCTCTCTCCCCCGCCCCCCTTCTCCACCCCCTCACCCCTCTCCACCCCCAACCCCCGTACTATAAAGCACTGCTCTGTAATTTCCTGAGTGCTTTGAGCTGAAACAGGAAACTTGACTCAGAGACAGTGTTTTCTTAGACGCCCTCTGCGCCGACCTCTCCAGGACCACCTGGCTCTGGTGGTGGAGGAAGCAGCTTGGAGAGGGAAGGGTGTGGTGTGGTGTTCACAGCTGCCTGGCTGCTCCCTGCACCAGTTTTCACACGAGAACATACTCTTCCTTCCTTTCTTTCCTGCAGGTCTCTGGAGGGACAATACGAGAGCTGCTGGAGGCCCTGAGACAGATGGGCTACACTGAGGCCATCGAGGTGATCCAGGCAGCCTTCTGCACCTCGGGGACGGCAGCCCCCGGCCCCGCGAAGACCACCACGCAGGCCCACTCCCGGCCTCTCTCACCTGCCTCCACAAGACAGCAGATAGGTAAAGAGAAAAAGACAGAAAAGGCGTTGAGATATGTTCCTGCTTCTCGGGCCAGTGTGTTCATTCGCTTGGGATATGGCCGGTCCTCCCACCATTATCTCCTGAATATACTGTCCCGGTGTCTGCCTCCTCCCCGCCGGGGGCTCACAGTTCTCCCTCCTGCCCCCCTGACACCGCTGCTCAGGAAAAGGGCTGTCCCCAGGGGTGGTCACAGTTACATGTGAGTTACTTAGGTTCGCAACAAATCCTCAGAACAACATGTGGGGGGTTAAGGTAAATAGTATTTCTCTCATATTTTAAATGTAAAAGAGACGGAGAGAGAAATGCACAGGAACCAGCACTGGCACCCAGCGGCAACACTGCTTCTCCCCGCCCCCTCACCCCTCAGCCTCCCCCACGCTCAGGACATGGGCCTTGTTTCCCACCCCTCCCCGCCCCGCAGCCTCCCCCACGCTCAGGACATGGGCCTTGTCTCCCATCGCTCTTGGCTCCATCTGTCAGCCACATAAAACGTGTAACGTGATGGACTCTCTCACAGCCCAAAGGTCCTGTATTTCCCTTTGTTCTCCCACTTTCTAAGCAACCATTTCATGCTTTTTCTTTCTAACCCCCAACATCCCTTCCCCTGCACTCCTGGTTTCTCCCTCCCACTGGATCACCACCTAGCAAGCATGCTGTGGTTCCCCTCATCTTTTCAAAATAAAACAAAAGCACTCCTTGTATCCCACTTCCCCTTTACCTACAATCCCTCTGCTCTCCACGCAGCAGAGCTGCTCAGGAGAATTTCCCAGGGCGTTCTTTCCGCCTTCTCTCCTCCCCTTGACCCCTGCAGTCGGGGCCCATCCCCCCTCCACCAGGTCTGCTCATCTGGTGATGCCCAGCATCTGGTCACCTGCTCACCATCCTTCTCGTCTTCTCCACTGCTCTCAGCACACATGCCAGTTGGCCATTCCCTCCCTGCTTCACAGTCTCCCCTCTTGGCTTTCCCATCGCACACACACCTTGGTGCCTCCTCCGCACACCTCTTGGAAACTCACAGCCCTGCAGAGCCCAGTCCTGGGCCCTTCTTACTCGCCCTTACTTACAGGAGACTGTAGTTCCCACTTGAACCGAGTATTGGCCATGTCAGTCAGAAGCCCTGCCGCGCTCCAGGAGGTCCAGACAAAAGCCTAAGCGTTCCTATGAATGCACCCTGGTCCAAACCTCCATACAGCCAGCCATCTCGTTTCTTCCTCTCTGCAACCACCACCCTCGTCCAGTCCCCTGTCACTGCTTGTCTCCATTCCTGCAGCAGCTCCCGATCAGTCTCCGGTTTCCCTCAGTCCATTCTTCACACAACAGGAAGTTTTAAAAATCAGTGAGAGCCCTGGCCGGTGTGGCTCCGTTGATTGAACGCCGTCCCATGGACCAGAAGGTCACTGGTTGGATTCCCCGCCAGGGCACATGCCGTGGATGGGGGCTCGATCCCCAGGAGGAGGCATGAAGGAGGCAGCTGATTGCTGTTTCTCTCTCACATCTGTGTTTTTCTCTCTCCCTCTCCCTTCCTCTCTAAAATCAATAGAAACCTATTTTTAAAACCTTAGTGAGATTATGGTACTCCTGTTGTATACTCTTCAATTCATTCATCTATTCAACAAATCCACTGCACACAGCACTGTTGGAGGCTTCGAGCAATAAAGGCAGGTCCCTTCTTAATCCGTTCTCTGTTTTACACATGGCTTTCCTCTGCCCTTCCCCCCACCCCTCTGCCTGCAGCTCCGTTTTCCTTATGCTCTCGCCTGGCTCACTAGCCCACCCAGCCTTAGGGCCATGGAACCTGCTCTTCCCCTTCCCTGCAAAGAGCCTCCTTGCCTTGCTCCTTCTTGCCACTCAGTTTTGGCACCAGTGTCACCTTGTCAGGGGCCCTTCCAGGGAGGTCGGGATGGGAATAATGTAACCACCAGGAAAACCACCCACGTCTCCTGCCTTATGACCTGATGTTCCTTCCACACAAAGGAATGGGTGCTGTATGTTAAAAAGCATTAAGCCTTTGATTTGAAGTTATTATTAAAATACTTCACAGACCCCAACACATAAGAGAAACCCAATAAAGATTGGATGCTTGGATAAATCAATCGGTAACAAGACAATAGCCATGTCACTGCCATTAGAGTCTTCAGTTCAATATTGGAATTTAATATATAAGATGGCATTTTGATTCGGGTATATTAGACTTCTGTTCCTTTGATCACTCTCTCTATACAGGAAATAATTCACATTGTTCATTCAAATCCATAAAGACACTTCTCAACAAGGAGATTTTGACCTAATTGTCCAGTATAGACTCGTTTTCATCAAAATCACTTTATTTTTTGCTACCAAAATTTCTTTGAGTCAGTGTATAGTGCTTAATAACATATGAGGTCCAGAAAGGGCCTCTTATTTTTAGTTCCTACTTTTTTCACCAATTTACTTTCAGCAGTTTCCCCTACTTCAGCTATAAAATAGGTAATACAGTGGTTGGAAAAATACACCTGATTTCTAAGAAAGAAAGGTACATGTTGAGTCAAGAGAATTCAAAAAGGATTCTGATAAACATGAGACTAGGTTGTAAGAGAGACGTGAAAACATTTGGCTCATTTTAGTATCCTCACAGTTTTGGTATCTTCACAGTTTTTCTCTTACTCTGGGTGCTTTTGGCCCCTCACCCCACTGAAGGGCAGTGACAAGCCGTCGGTGTAGGTGGAATGTAGTGACTTGTAGAAGCTAATGGGCAAAAATAGCCCACATGCCTTTTCGGTGGAAGCTTTGAGCGGGGCTGGAATGAAAGGTATGAAAAGAAAGGCTTGGCCTGGTTCCCAGCTTCGCCCTAGTGACTGACTCCCTGCTTTTCCCCTCAGACGAGCTGCGAGACGACAGCATCTGTGACAGCGGCGTGGAGACATCCTTCCGCAAACTCAGCTTCACAGACTCTCTGACCGGCGGCAGCTCACTGCTCACGCTTAACAAAATGCCCCACGATTACGGGCAGGAAGGACCTATCGAAGGCAAAATTTAGCCCTCGCAATTTCCAACACCCTGTGTAACCAAAGTTCTGCAATTCCATTGGGTTTGCCGAAAGAAGGAAGGGAAGTGCGTCCGTGGGTGCTCCGAGGAACACCGGCCGGCCTGGGTGGTTCTGGACTTGACTCCAGGCCTCGGAAAGAAACCTGGCTGCCTCTTATGGTTCTTGAAAGAATTTCAGTTCGGCTCACTGGCAGGTAGCAGCTAGCAGCCACAGCCACAGCCTTTGGTGGGGCTGGTGCCTCTGGGAGGGGAGGCGCCTTGTGGGGCCTTACCAGCTGCTTTCCCTGCCGTCACTGCTGCCCCTCTGCTGCGAGCCCGCTGTCACTGAAAGGCTAACGGTCCCCACCCGGTGTTCTTCCTAGCTGTCCACGGCACAGTCGTGCTTTCAGATTAAGAATTAAGAGAATTCTTAATATTTTATCAAGGATATTTTAAATGGGGTATTTTGAAATGAGGGTCAGTGTATAATTAAAAAAATGCTTCCTGCTTTTTCTAATGGGGTTTATCTCTGTGATTTGAAAAACAACATACACCTGGGATGTGTCAATATTTAAACATGGTTATAATCAGTGCTGAAAATGGTATTTTTCCCCTTTTCTGCATTTTGCTATTGTAAATATGTTTTTAGATCAAATACTTTAAAAGAAAAAAATGTTGGATTTATAAATGCTATTTTTTATTTTACTTTTATAATAAAAGGAAAAGCAAATGGATGGCCTCGTCTTATTGGATCTAGACAGATACTGTTTGTGTACCCACAAGACCATTCCACAGCCTGGTTTTCACATTCACGTTCCCCTGGAGAGTCGATATTTTGATCTAGAAATAAACAAAGCTATCAAAAGAAGAGTGTGCGAACTGGCAATGAAAGCTCTGGGTCTGTTAAATCCTTGCTTGGCTCGTCCCATTTAGGCTGTATCGCCTCCCTTCCTCCATCTCATGCCCAACCCTTCCTCCTCACATCCCAGGGTGCTCTCATGCCTTCGTGGTGCACAGAGGATTGGAATTGCAGCATCCCAGAGGGTCTTGCACAAGGAACCTGCCAGCGTGGCGCTCTGCTGCACTGCTCTCCGCTCAAAGAACTGGAAATGAGGGAGCGGAGAAATGAAAAGTGAGTGAGGTGCCGTGGTGGCCACTGGGACGTGAAACCAAGATCCCTCTTTCACGGGGGACTTGTTGGCCCGGCGCTGGGAGCACACTTGGCAGAGGGCCTCAGCTGCACAGAGGTCACGCAGGGCACACCCACTTCCATGGCGGTTCCATATGACGCTGATTGACGTGGTGTATGAAAGCCCGTCCAACCCAGGACACCGTTGAAGGGCTGTTGGACCTCAGAGCTCCCTCCAGGTGGCTGAGGTGCTGTTTGGGTCTGCATCCCAGCTTAAGGCTGCCCTCTGCCCGGTACTCTTTTTGTTCCCCTCCTTCCCACAGGGTAGAGCCCCGGGCACTCCCAAATGAACATCCTGCATGTGGGTCTCCGTCTGAGCCAGCTTCCCAGGGAACGCAACCCGCACAGACGCCAGGAACTAGTGCTGACCAATTGTTCACAGCATGTGAAGTCATTTATGTGTGAAAGCCCCCCAATGAGGTATGTGCAGTTATCAGTTTGCAGACCAGGAAATTGAGGCTTCAGGAGTTCGAGTAGGCAATGGCGAAGCTGCTTCTGAGTTTACACCCAGGTCCACTTCGCTCCAGAGCTCATGGGTTGGAGAATTATCTTGGTAGGATTAGAAAGTGGATTAAAATAATTGAGTCCAACCCTAGCTGGTTTGGCTCAGTGGATAGAGTGTCGGCCTTCGGACTGAAAGGTCCCAGGTTCGATTCCGGTCAAGGGCATGTGCCTTGGTTGTGGGCACATCCCCAGTGGGAGGTGTGCAGGAGGCAGCTGATCGATGTTTCTAACTATCCCTCTCCCTTCCTCTCTGTAAAAAATCAATAAAATATATATTTTTTTTAAAATAATTGAGTCCAAAAGTAGACCCCAAAATATATAGGAATTTAGTATATGATAAAGTAAAATGTCAAATCAATGAGGAAAAGATGATTAATCAGTAAGTGATGTTCCACACTCATAAATTGTTTGGAAAAAAAATCCATCTGAACTCCGGTGTTCCTCCTTTCATCAAAATAATTTCCAAGTCTATCAGAAATTAAACCATAAAAATACTAGAAACCACCCTCGCCGGTTTGGCTCAATGGATGGAGCTTCGGCCTTCGGACTGAGGGGTCCCGGGTTCGATTCCGGTCAAGAGCATGTACCTTGGTTGCGGGCACATTCCCGGTGGGGGGTGTGCAGGAGGCAGCTGATCGATGTTTCTCTCTCATCGATGTTTCTAACTCTCTATCCCTCTCCCTTTCTCTCTGAAATCAATAAAGATATATTTAAAAAGTTAAAATAAAAATACTAGAAATACTAAAAAAAATGGACAAATAACCTTGAAACAGAGAAGGCCTTTCTAAGCAAGACTATTCAATGGTGTAAAAAAGTTCATTTTACAGTGTGTCCCAAATGAGTGAATTTTTAAAAAATTCTTCTATTTTCTATTACGCTGCCATTTCTCCATACATCCCAATTAATTATTCCAGTTTTTGAAAGTTGTATCTTTAAATTAAAAAAAAGAAATAGATCTGACTTTAATTCTCCAACAAACCCATGCCCCCACTCCCCCATAGCTCCTCCGTGTGTCAGGTCGTCCCTTCCCATCTGGCCAGAATGCGGCCTCCTGACTCACAGTACAACGCTGACACTCCTCCCACGGACGAGAGGAGGCCCACCCCTCCCTGTGAACCCAGGAGGACCTGGGTCAAGAATAAAAGTGATTTTCAAGCTCAGGTTGGAAAATGCAACGCAACTTCTGCCTCGTCCCCCCCCCCACCCCCAAGTCACTCCCTCTTGGAACCCAGTTACCGTGGCCACATGGAGCTGTCAGCCAACAGCCTTCACTGAGGCCACAGCCAGCGCCAAATCCAACCCGCAGATGTGTGGGGCGGGGAAGGAGTAAGATGATTCCAGCCTCCAGCCATTGAGTCACACCTGACTAGCCTTCAAGCTACCTCAGCTGACCTTGCCCGAGTCGAGTCAGGCTGCTCAGCCCCGCCCGAGCCCTACCCACATGGCAGATCATGAGTAAATGAAGTAATGGCTGATGGTGTAAGCCCTGGGTGCAGAGTGGATTGTTGCCACTCTCCAGGTCTCTAACCTGGCAGTGCCCCCACCAGAAGGCCACTTTAAAGAGAAGCTGACTTCAAGAGGAACAACTAAGCAGCTCATGCTGAGACTAAAAATAACATCCCCCTTTTTAATAGGAAGCTGCATTTCTCTTCAGTTCCAGAAGCTTCCTCTTCCTCCCCCGCCCAGATCTCAGTGCTGACCTGAGCCTCCGCATGCTGCTCTGAAGAAAAGGCAGGTGATGCCAGCTGTGCCTCTGAGGCAGGAGTCTTTCGTTTTGTACCAGCAGATGGGGATGCGTGCCAGAAGGCGCCCGGCTCAGGTGGGAAGCTGCAATGGGCTGAACTAACCCTGCCCTGGAAGCTCGTCTCTCTGCAGGAAGCCACTTAAAAATAGCTTCCTCAGAACCTCCGTCTCCTCGTCTCCTCATGATGTCCCCGTACTCTGCAGGCCTAACCTAGGCTTTTTCAGGATCAGCCGTCTTTCTTTTTTGGCAGAAGGAAGCCCTGCGGCTGCCCATTCACCCATCTGAGTCCCCTGCAGGAGTCACAGGTGGTGCGGATGTCCTGGCCTCCAGCAGGGAGTGCAGCCCCACGGGGCCGGCCCTTCTGCAGCTTAGCAGAGGGAAGGGAGGGAAGGAGCCAGTCGGATTTGAGCGTTTATTGAAAGGACGAGGGCTAGGCCCTCCACCTTGCCCCAGGGTAAGGGCTAGGCCCTCCACCTTGCCCCAGGGTAAGGGCTAGGCCCTCCACCTTGCCCCAGGGTAAGGGCTACGTCCTCCATCTTACCTTGGCCACGTGCTTGGCAAGAAGGTTCTTCCCGGAAGTCTAAGACTCTGCTAGCCACACCCAGGAACAAGACATCGACTTGCGCCTGGCCAATCGGCAAAGCACAATCCTTTCTCCTCCCCTTACTCCAACCCCCCCTATATAACCGGTCTCTAGGAGGGGTTCTGTCTCTCAGCCACTTGGTTTGCCATTGTGTCGGTGAGTCTGGTGGACGGGGAGCCGAGCTAGCTTGAAATACAGATTCTTATGCTTTTGCATCGGATTGACTGGCTCCCTGATGTGGTTTCTTGGGAATCTTGAAATCTGGGCATAACATTTATAACATGCCACCCCCTTTGCATGAATGATCTCTACTATTCTCAAGACAACCTCATCAGGTACATAGTAAGCCCCAATTTTACAATAAGGAAACATCATCGAGATAGTAACTAACTCACCCAAGGTTCAAATCCAGATCTATTTGATTCCGCAGCTTATTCTTTAATGATGTCTGAAGTCCTTTGAAGAAAAGATGCTGCATTTAAAAGAGAAAGAAAATCCATACGAATCTGTACAAAGATAATGGACTTATACTCCAACCAAAAGGAAAAAGAGAGTATTACTAAAAGCATGTGTTGCTTACATGTCAACATGACCTGCTTTTCTTCCCTAATAACAGGCTATGAATTTTTCATAGACTGGACACCCGTGGTTACATCACTTTCTCCTTATTTTGTGCTTTTGGTGGAATTTTCCTTCTGATTTGTGCTTCCCCGGGTAATAGACTTAGGGAGGCACAGGAGTCAAAAGATGAAACTAAAATTCTGTTTATTTTCTTGAGGATCACAGAACTTGGAGCTGGACAGGATCTCAAAGCTCACCTAAATAACTCACCCCTGTGGCCGTCTTTGTTAAACACCCACAGTGTGTAATCATCTCATACAGCCCTCCCTGCAGTCCTGCTGTTTGTTTAAACACCAGTCCCAGCGACAACAAGTTCCTGTCCACTGGTTTCCTAGGTCATCGGTTGGCTTAGGGGTTGGGGGAGACACTGAGGAGGGGTTTAAAATTAAACAAATGTCATTCTCCATTATTATGGATTCCAGTATGTCTACAACAGCCTGCTTCCATTACCCTGGGCAAGGGCCCAGTTGCACAAATTGTTGCAGCGTCTTAGAATGAGAGGGATATAGGGGCTGCTTCTCACTTCTGTTAACTAGCTTTTCTATGTCACTGTCTCTTTTCAAAATGATTATTTCATTGAAATATCACAACAGCCCTCAAAGAACAAGATTTCTTAAGCATCTGTTGCATGTGAGGCACTACAATGGGTGGTCATCGTTCATTATTTTATATTACTTGTTCAAAAACCCTGTGAAGTAAGAATTTTGTCTCCATATTACAGATGAGGAAACTGAGGCACACACGAAACATTTAACTGCAGGATCTGCAGATACCAATGGACCATGTGCTGATGAAGCACACTTGCAGCAAGCGACAGGGCGGGTAGGGTGTCTCTCTTCCACTTCGCCATGAAGGGAACCGGGCTGGCAGTCACGCTTCCTCCCACCCTTCGCTCCCAAGGTCTTGTTAGAGGTCATGGTCCCAGTGAGCTGGAAGGACAATGGAGCATAGAGGAGTGCAGATAGGAGTCACTTCCTCTCACACTGCCCTGGAGGAAAACTTTAGTCCCAGGCCACACTAAGAGCAGGGAGGCTATGAGGGTTACTTTTGTTCTCATTATTAGGAGGAGGGTTGATTTTGGTGAACAGGTTCCAGTCTCTGCACCAATCAACATTCCTTACCTGAATGATGGAGGCTGAACCTGAAGGTTCTTGCTGGTTCCAACTGGTATGCAAACACCCACTCACTCTGAAAGTCGTCTGCAATCATGGTAAATGGCCTTCTCCAAAGGCAAGTTCATTTCCCAGGATGAAGAATGGAAGTTACGTTGTAAGGACAAAGCCAGTTTCTCGTAAGGAAATCCTCAGAGATGACCAAGGGTATTAGGTCGGGTAAAATGGGGAAGTACAGTGAAGACTTGTTGCCCTGGCACTGACTCAAGGAACACGCCTGCTCTGCAGCCTCCAAGGGACCTCGGGCTTGTTGGTGTCCAGGCTACGGTCTGCCAGGGGCCATGGCCCTTGAGATCCCCCCATAGGAGAGGGGCAAGCCAGGTCATCCTTCTGTGACCTGCAGAGAACGGGCAGGACTTTGATTCCCAATCTTCAGATGAATGGGAGCGGGACAGAAGTTGGGTCTTGGGTAAATACTATTCTCCAGACCAGAAGACTTGCAGATAACACAGAATTCTAGAAGCCCCCCGTCCCAGGACTCCTTCCTGGGACCCAGGAGGCAGAGTTGGTGCTGAAGTTGCTGAGATGGAACCTGGAGGCATACAATTCATGGGGGGGGGGGGGGGGAAGGGGCGGGTGTCAAACTTGGGATGGTTATGAGTTGATGCTGGGTACCATTCAACCAGGTTGTTTGGTTTATTCTCTGGCAAAAAGAGAGAGAGTTGGGTTGTTGTTTTTTTCCATTTTGAAACTGTTTTTGTCGTTCCCCTTCCCTTTCCTTAGGTAAGCATCCACAACTTATTTTTGCTTGAAAAATTTAAGTGAGAAGCTTCATGCCATGGACTTTTATTTTCTTTTGCAGAACACCTTGTTTATCACTTTGTTCACATATAAATGTTCCCTAATGCTTTTGAAATAAATGTTCTTTTGTAACTTTGATTTTAAAAAAAAACTTTTTAAAAATACTAAACCTTTAAATATGAATGTTTTCATTTACAAAATACTTTCGAATACAGTGGGGCCTTGACTTATGAGTTTAATTCGTTCCGAGACCGAGCTCGTTAAGGAACTCGTTAAGGAGCTCGTTAACTCAAATTGCTCTATCAACTCAATGCAAAAAATCGGTGGAGAGACAGCTGGTATCTCAAAAAACTCGTTAGTCGGGACACTCGTAAGTCAAGGCCCCACTGTATTCTCATAACAATCTGAGAGCTACACAGGGAGGGGTCTTACTCCTGCCATCACCCACGGAATGACAAGCATGTGATGCCCCGACGTCCCTGGGCTAGTGTGAAGCGTGAGGACTGGACTCAGCCTTCAGTGCTCACCTGCGCTCCTGGCCTCGCTCTGCAGTCCACTGCCACCCCAGAGGGGCTGGTCACACAGATGTGCCCAGGAGAGGGACTGCACAGCGGGCCCAGCACTGGCTCTGAGGGCTGGCACAGCAGCCGGAAGCCAGCATCCCTCAGCAAATGAACTGAGCGGCGGGGCACACATGGCCCTGGGCACCGGTCCCTGCGAGCTCCCAGGAGCAGCCCAGCGGATCTGCTGGTTTTCCTCTTCCCACCCCTCTCCTTCCTCCCGCTCTCCTCCCTTTGCCTTGGGGCCCTCAGCAGCTGTTTTCCCACATCGGCCTGGTTCTGCCCAGCAATTCAAGCCAGGGCTCCCCGCCTCTCCCAGGACTATCAGCAGAGTCCTGCTCCAGCGGAAACGACCTGGCCCAACATCACAGAACCAGAACCCACTGCACGGGAACCACCCCTCTGCCTCCCCCTGCCCCCACTGCCTCCCCCTGCCCCTCAAGGGGCAAGACAGCCCCAAAGGACAGCTCCAGTCTTCTTTAGGTGCAACCCCCACCCCCTCCTGTCACTGCCCTGGACCACAGTGCCCGGGCCACTTTGCCTCCCCAGGAGGGATGGGCATGCTGAGGAGGCCCTCAGCCTGGAGGAGCGGGCCCTCAGCGCGATGCCAAGGCAGCCCCTGCCGTCTGCTGTGCCCCTGCTGAGCTGGGAAGGTCACAGCCAGCAGCTGGCCTGACTGCCTTCCTCCCTCGCCAAAGGCAGGTCTGGAATGATGATGAGCATATGCACACAGCAGATGGGCCAGGGACCTTGTTGGTTCTGAAAGGCAGAGACTCCAGGCTTAAACCTTCGGGAAAGAACGTGGGGTAGCAAGTCATCCACCGGCCACAGGCCAACCCTCCGAGAGAAGAGGCCCTGCTGAGCCAGGAAGCCCCTCTGTCACGCCCTCCTCTCCCCGACATCACTTCTTCCTTCAAATGGTGCCTCAGCCTCAGTCCTACTGCCCTCTGTTACTGCTCCTTCGAAGCACTCAGCTGACTCCTCCCCCATCAATCGTCCATTCCAGAGGCTTTGTGCTGTTTTCAAGGTCCATAGTGATTAAATTAGGATTAAAAATCATTCAGATGCCACCCTTTGCCAAGGTAGCAACACGGAAAGGAAAGGAAGTAAACGGAAGGCAGAGAGTAGAAAGTGTTGCTGTGCAGGGCTGACCCTGTGCACACTCAGCTGGAGGGGAAATCAGAGCTCCCTACACACCTGCTCTCCCTCCCTTCCTCTCTCTCTCTCTCTCTCCTCGTTCTCTTTCTTGTTCTCTCTGTCCCTTTCTTTTTCTCTCCTCCTTTCTTCCTCTTCTTTATGTCTTCCTTTCTCTTTCCCCATCTCCCTTTCTGTTTCTCTTCCTTGATGTTTCCCTCTCTTTCTCTCTCTCCCCCTTTCTCTTTCTTTCTCTTTCCCCCTTTCTCTCTCTCTCTCTCTCTCTCTCTCTCTCTCTCTCTCTCTCTCTCTCTTTATCTATCTCTCTCTCTCTCTCTCTCTCCCAGAGAATCAAACTTCTCCACTGCTCCTGGAAGTGGGGTTCTTAAGACAGCTTTAGAAAATGGATTTTCTAAGATTCACACAGGAGAATGGGGTGTGGTAACAGGCTTTAACTGTGTGGAGTTCCATTCCTCAGGTTCCAAAGTCCCATGTCCCTTAACCAGTCCTGAAAGCTGGGGTTCCAGGGTTCAGAGCTTCCGTTCCATGTTGCAGTTAAAGTCCAGCATCAGGCTGAAGTCCATTAGTCCATTGTGTGGAGTCCACATGGCTGTGGGCCACGCGGGCAAATTGCAGGGGAATGTGCCCCCTGCAACAGGAGACCCAGGAACCCGGCGTGTCAGAGAGAGATCGGCTCCTTTGTCCAGAAGTTTAAATATTCAGGTTACGTGCCCCTGCAATGGCCACACCTATTCTGGCCGCTGCCGCACTTCCAGGTGTGACTGACAGCTATGCATCTTCCCCCCTCACTCGGACCTCACTAGGCATGCGTCTATACTGCCTTTGTCCAGTTCTTTCCCCCGGGAAAGACTTGGAGAGTGTTAAATCAGCAAAGCTGTATAAATGGCATGCCTATGTTATCTAGTCCTCCCTTTACTCCTTCCCTGTTAAATAATAACCAGATTATTACAACGGTATCATTTTCTCCCTTTCTCTTTCTTTGACTTCCCTTTTCTTTCTTTCCCCCTCTCTCTTTCTGTTTCTTTATTTCTCTCTCTCCCTTTCTCTTTGACTTCCTCTCTCTCTCTCTCTCTCTCTCTCTCTCTCTCTCTCTCTCCCCCTCCCCCCCCCCCCAGCCTTCCCTTTCTTTCAAGAAAGACTCCTGCATTCCAGCGCACTGGCACCCAGCTCTCTGAAGCCCAGAGAGGGGGTGGAGTGGGAGTGGAGGCCCTGCAAGCTCTTCCTTAGACTTAGCCTCCCTGCCTTACGCTGGGGAAGCCTTCTGGAACCAGGGCCCTGGCCCGGGGCAGCCCCTGCACCAGACAGCAGCCTCATTTCCTGTGCGCAGGAGGCCTCTGCTGGAAGAAGCAGAACTTTACACCATCACCCAACAGCTGGCATGCCTTGCTACTCAATTTTTTTTTGCTTTAATAAAATTGGAAAGAGGCTTAGAAAAAAAAGGAATTAGAAACTTCAGCTGTCTGCCTGAATTTTCCTCCTTCAATTCAGGTTGGCAAAGAAAATGGAAGACTCCTAGGCCTGATCATTCTAGCCACTGCCGACCTCATTCTTTGAGGAATAATCATCATAAGCCAGCATTTACTACCCATTTACCCATCCTAGGCATTGTTCTTCCTTAATTTAATCCTGACAACCCTGTGAGATAGTTACTATCAACCCATCTTAAAGATAAGGAAACTGAGGCTTACAGACTGATTTGTCCAAGTTCTGTAAGTGTTAGAGCCAAACTTGCATATTGGAAGTTCAATGTCAGAGCATGAGTCTGTGGCCACTAGATTACATGTGGCTTTCATGTACACACACACACACACACACACACACACACACAATTGGGAACTTTGACACAATCTAGTTCATTGTATTTACAAGGTTGACTGGTTAAAAATCTTTTGGTTCAAGCACCTACAATGCAGAAAGGGAAGCATGCCAATCACCCAACATTGACTGGTTTCCCATATAAAAGAGCAGCTTTCCTCCTTCACCCACCTGGGCAAGTCAGGCCTCCAGAGCCTTTCTCACTAGACACACCACTGAGTCATCCAAGGTCAGTGAAGTGGACGGCCAGGCATCCCTGGGCTGAAAGAAAACCCAGGCACCACACTGCCCTCTCAAAGGCCCAGCTGTGCCTGATCTCCAAGCCACACCTTAATCCACTCATAGTCAGGACACCTGGATTAAACAAATAGGGGCTTTCTTTTATTTTTTATTTTTTAAATATATTTTTATTGATTTCAGAGAGGAATGGAAAAGGAGAGAGATAGAAACATCAATAATGAGAGAAGATCATTGATTGGCTGCCTCCTGCATGCCCCACACTGGGGATCAAGCCTGTAACCCGGGCATGTGCCCTGACCAGGAACCGAACTGTGATCTCCTGGTTCATGGATCAATGCTCAACCACTGAGCCATGCCAGCGGGCTCTTTTGTAATATAATTACAAGAAGATCAGAGATAGTTAGATCTAGATTTTGTATGAAATCTTTCTTTTTTGATGTAAGCAAGTAATTCAACTTCTTAAAACACTGTTTTGGCCAACAGATCATCTGCTGGCCAAATACGACCTGACCCACACTTTTTCTACAACTGCACCTTCAGGATGACCAGGCAGCGTGATGAGCCTGTGAATCCATGTCCTCACGTCTCCCCCTCTCATTCCCACCAGCTCCCCTAGCTGACACTGCTCCCATCGCCAATGCCTCAGCAGGTTCCAGTTCTGCCCACATCCTTGGGCATTTTTTGAAGACTTAACACAGAAGCAATGATAACTACACTAGCTACCATTTGTTGTCTAGTTATTGTGTGCTGTCAGTATCTAATAAATGTCATCTCATTTAGTGCTCACAACTAATCTATGAGTTATTATTGCCCCGTTTTTAAAGATAAAGAAACCAAGGCACAGAAAGACTCAACAACTTACTAGTATATGCAAAGCCCAACAGCCTACTAGCGGTGACTCTGGAATGCCAACATAAGTGTATCTGATTTCAATGCCCAGACCTTTTACTGCTATATCAATCGGGGTGCTTTAGGTTATAAAATCAGAATACCTGGCTACCACTGGATGACATGATAGGGCCAGAGTATTTTTTATAAGAAGTCCAGAGTCAGATAATTATAGGGTTAGTTCAACTGCTCAACATCTCTGACATTCCTCCACATCAACAATGTTTCCTCAAGGTCGTGAAAGGCTGCAGCAGCTCCAAATATCAGGTCCTCACACAGAACCTTGTCAACTTCACCCAAGAGGAGAGGGTCCTGCTCAGGTCTCTTTCATATCAGGCAGCAAAACCCATCCCAACAACTCCACATTAAGTGTCAACTTATGTTTCATTTGTCAGAATTGAATAATATGCCTAATAATATGGGGCACATGCCCCACAGGAGGCAATTTGATGTTTAAGGGGGGCAATTCGAGAATGAGTTATTAACAGTGAATTTTTTGCATTTCCAGTGGCCTCATATACAGTATATAAAGATACTAGGTGTGCTGGTTACTAATGTGGATTTTTTTCAATAGATGGGGTTACACATATGTTGATATATGTGCAATTTGATATGTATGCTGTTTTGTTGTATTGACAACAAGCTTCAAAACTTCATATGTCAAATTTTCTGAAGGTGTTAACATAGATATTTTTATTCTTGAAAATGTCGAATTTCATGCCCCAAAAAAAAGAGCATTTGTGGGAAGTTTTAATTCATTACTTTATTTTGAAGAAAATTGCTGCTGAAAGTTATCATATACTTCGGGAAGCTTATAGTGAACATGCACCATCTCAAGATACTTGTGAACGCTGGTTTAAACACTTTAAAAGTCAAGATTTCGATGTGAAAGACAAAGAATGTTTGGGTCAACTGAAAAAGTTTGAAGACCAACAATTACAAACATTATTGGATGAAGATGCTTGTCAAACTCAAAAACAACTTGCAGAAGATTAAACGTTGCTCAGCAAACAATTTCAGATCATTTACAAGCAATGGGAAAGATTTTAAAGGAAGGAAAATGGGTGCCACATCAACTGAACAAAAGACAAATGGAAAACCGAAAAGTCATCAGTAAAATGTATGCTATCAAATCGCACATATATTAACATATGTGTAACCCCATTTATTTAAAAAAATCCGCATTAGTAACTGGTACACCTGTTTTGAAACTTTATTTGCTATTTTTCATATCACTTCATATTATTATTATTTTTAACAATTTCTTAGTGATTTCTTCCTCAGTACTTCAACTGTGCTTTTGTTCTTTTATTTTTCTCTTTCATGGATGCCATGTTCTTTTGGAAGCTTGTTTAGATCAACTTAAGGGCCTTTTAGGCTTCCTCCACATAAATAGGAGTTCACTTTTTGAATAAGAATTGTATGTCATAGGAGGGCATCAGGATTTTAGAGATGCTGACGTGGGGCATGGCCAAAAACAGGTTGGGAACCACTGCCCTAGACCAGTGGTCGGCAAACTCATTAGTCAACAGAGCCAAATATCAACAGTACAACCATTGAAATTTCTTTGGAGAGCCAAATTTTTTAAACTTAAACTATATAGGTAGGTACATTGTTATTAACTTAATTAGGGTACTCCTAAGGCTTAGGAAGAGCCACACTCAAGGGGCCAAAAAGCCGCATGTGGCTCCTGAGCCGCAGTTTGCCGACCACGACCCTAGACCAATCACTTGCGAAGCAGAATAGAATTCGTACAGCCGATTATGATTTAGTGCCGGGGGCTGAACACAGAGCCACCTCTATTAACCAAGCAGAGAAGCACATGGCTGGGGAGTGGCTGGCCAATACTGTCTGCTCCAACTGCTGGGAACGTGGGAATTGTCTCCCAGGAGCCAGTAAGTTGTACAAACACCATAACCGTAACACAAAGAATAAGAAGAGAGGGTTGTTCCCACACACACTCTGAGGTAGAGATGAGTACTAGTTCTCAACCAGAAATTTCCATGCTCCTGACATCCCCTTTCCCAGGAATTCTGAATCACTGGGTGTTGCTGTCATTCTTGGTATTCGCTTGTTGCAGAAGACCGGAGAAAAACCAAGCCACGCTTAGAGAAAGGGAGTTACATTTTATTATTAAATTCTGTGCAGGCCCAGAGAAAACTGTGTCTTTCAAATTCTGGGTCCCCCAACATGGAGGAAACTTCTCTATTTATACTTTTTCCAGTCCTTTGTCTCCCAAATTTGGAATGAGACTTCCGGGCCTTCTGAGAAAGAAGACCTGTGTGCTGGGAAGGGGCCATGAGACCATATCTCAAGGCCTGGCCTGGCCTGGTGTCAGCACTGACAACTCTGTCTGGGGCATAGTTTACGGCCTCTCTGGAATGGGAGTAGTCTTATTTTCCTTATTATTTAAGCAAGCAGGCACTTACAGAAGCCATACTATCAGGGTTAAAATTTCAAACAGCAGTTTTTATATATATAAGATGGATGCTTCACGCCCACTGCAGGGCATCATGTGAGAGAAGTTGGTGCTCACATAAATCCTCTGTAAGGCCTGAGGCCTGACCTAAGGGGTTCAGCTGTGTTGCTGTCACAAACATTTCTTTTGTGGCAGGATTCAGTAACCCTAGTGGCCAGAGATAAGGAGAGGTGGTGACAACACACGGCCCGAGGAGGCAATGCCCTTCCTTCTGCAAAGCCCGTTTACTGTCTGGCCCCTATTCGAGGGCTCCAAGATGTCTTGGCAGGTTGACCCACACGCAGCTTATCGGTCCCAAGCTCAGGGCCCAGCCTCACCGACTGGTCGGTCTTGTGCTTTTCCTTCCCTCTGTACGAATTACAGCCAAGGTCCTTCACAACTCCTTCCATAGCTGAAAACACTTTTTCATTTATTTTTTTATCACAAGCTTTCAAACATTTTCCCCCAAAGTGTTGGAAAAGATGGCTTTATCTAACATTGCTCCCCTTCACTGTCACCTTTGCCGACAGGACTCGCCGCCAGCTTTAACAGGCAGTCCATGAGCGCAGAGACGGGCCAGTCTTTCTTCACGGAGAAACCCCAGGGACAGGAACAGGGCCTGCCCTGAGTGGCCCTCAATAAATGCTTGGTAAATGAATGAATACATCCTTAAGTTAAACAGTCTTCAGACTCAGAACACTGGTTCTGTCTGTGACTTTTAGGGTTTTGCACAGCATCACTCCGGTTCATAGCCTCCTATACGTCAGTTAGAAAACAAGAGTTGCCCCCACTGACTTGGAAATATTTCTAAATACCTTGTCTGCATGACCCTTCTCATTTTATGTGCTTACTGAATTGATAAGATTGCATTCACAGTCAATGTAGACTCTAGGGATATTTTTTAACGCTTTGAATTTCCCACAAACAATGCCTACTTGTCTTTCTCCCTAAATCTTACCCAGTTGGGGAATAAGTTTCATATCTGAGAGCCAGAGGTAGCCCAAGAGAATGTTCCTCCTGTCACTTCAGGAATGCTTGGGAAACATATCTTTATTTCTCCTGCTCTCCAGTTCCCTTTCATTCCAACTGAGGACAAAGCCTTCCTATTTATTTCCAAGTGACTTCCCATGGTTTGAAAACCTCTCATAATGAAAAGTCAAGTAAGAGAAAAAAAATAAGAAGTTACGGTGAATATGAATGAGAATATTACCATTTCTATTGTATTCTTCATTCTAAAATGGGAAGATGTAATCCTGTGAACTGGTCTCTCTCTCTCTCTCTGAACCCCGTCTTCCCAATTGCTCTATAAACATTTGCATAACTGCTAACAGGAAAGCCTTCCCAGAAATCCAAACCCAAGAGTAAGTACATCAGACTGTTCCAGAAAATGCGGTAAAAATGAATCTATTAACATGGCAGATATGACTAACCATGGTGCCACACATGAACTGTGGGAGAATGTGCTGAAAGTTACTATTCTCTTGCAGAAATAATGGGTATATAGCACATCTCTCTCCTTTTATAAGTTGTAGCCAGCATATATTTATGCCCACTCATTAATGTATTCTTCATTTAAAAATTCATTCTTCTCTGATATCCTTTTCCACTCTTAAAATTCTTTTTAAAGACATTCGCCTTTATTCGCTTCATTTTTGCTACAGCTTCATGAACTGATTGAGTGACAATGACTATTATGTTTAAAAAGTACTACCACCATGTACTTAGCACTTACTTGGTTCCAGACTCTGTTTAGTCCTCCCTTTGATGGTTAGAGATTATTATCTCCATTTTACAGATGAGAAAACTAAAGTCCAGAAGGTCAAGGACTTGCCCAAGGTCACACAGACAACAAGCCTCAGACCCTGGATTCTGATCCAGGGAGTGTGGCCAGAAGCCCTGCAATCTCTGGGGCAACAAGGTCACACTCCAGTATGCCGCTTCCATTCACATCCCTTCAGCTAAATGTTTTTATTTATCCCTTAAAACAAACTTACAAGGTGAGCGTATTCCCATTTTACCAGGAGAAAGCTGAACATAGAAGTGAAATAACTTGATCAAGCTCACAGAACTAGAAAGGGCAGAATTGTGATGTAAATTCTGGCCCAACAACTTCAAAGCCTCACAGGGTACCTAACAGAGAATATTCTCTAGTTTTATGGAGAGGAGTGTCCTCCTGTCCCCCAGCAACAGTGTGATAAAACAGGATTTCAACAGTGACAAGAAAATGATGTACCAGTAATATTTACCGAGTAAGAATCTTCTGAGTTATATCCCTAAGTCCCAGTCCCTCATAAGGTTCATACACTGAGTGGCCAGATTATTATGACCACCTGACGTTTGTAGGCAAATTAGCCGAAGGCCTGTTCGAACACCTTTGCTGTCTGCAGTTACCAAGATAAAACGTCTCCAATTCGCACAGGAACACAAGGATTGGACAATTGAGCATTGGAAAAAAGTCATGTGGTCCGATGAATCACATTTCCAGTTGCATCATGCAGATGGCAGAGTGAGAATTTGGCAGAAACAGCATGAAAGATGCACCCCACACGCATGAGTACAACCCTACAAGCTGGTGGGGGCAGTGTTATGGTTTGGGGCATGTTTTCCTGGCATGATTTGGGCCCTTTAATTCATGTGGAACAATGTCTGAATAGCACAACATACCTAAGTATCATTGCTGATCAAGTTCATCCTATCATGTTGATGGCGTATCCCAATGGAGATGGCTTCTTCCAACAAGACAATGCACCATGCTACAGTGATCGTATTGTGCAGGAGTGGTTTCAAGAACATGAGGGAAACTTTACCTTGCTTAGGTGGCCCCCACAATCACCAGATCTCAATCCAATTGAGCATTTGTGGGACGAAGTTAAAAGAGCCATCAGGCAGCTGAGCTGGTTCCACAACCATCAAATCTCACAGAACTGGACAGTGCTATTCATCAGGCATGGTGTCAGATTCCTCACATCACCTTTCAGCATCTCGTGGAGTCAATGCCAAGAAGAATCGCCGCAGTATTGAAGGCAAAAGGTGGCCCAACAAAGTCCTGATGGGGCGGTCATAATAATCTGGCCACGCAGTGTATACACACACACACACACACACACACTAGAGGCCCGATGCATAGATTTGTGCATATTCAAAGGAAATTAATTAGAAAAAATATTTTAGAGGCCAAGGAGGGATTGTGGGAGGGCTCCAGGGGACGTCCAGCCCGTTTTGCCCAGTCCCAATCGGCTGGACCCCAGCAGCAAGCTAACCTACTGGTCAAAGCGTCTGCCCCCTGGTGGTCAGTGCGCATAAGCGAATGATGGACCGGTCAAACGAATGGTTGGACACTTAGCGTATTAGGCTTTTATTATATAGTATGTATATATGTGTGTGTGTGTATAAATATATATATATTTATATATATTCACATGTATTCACATTCACTGTGAGTCTTCATATATATATATATATATATATATATATATATATATATATAAATAACACATAATATGAGGAAACTCTTGGATATTGAATGAAAGGCCTGGATTGTCTGCATTTATTTTCTTTTTGGTTACTGAACCATATCTCAAACTTCTCAGTATTAAAACCAAATCTATTACCTAATCAGTCTTGATTTTAAAGCCAAACTCTCAATGGTGGTCCATTTCGTAAAAAACTACATGATTCTTCGCAGAGAAAAACCCTCAAATATCTCTGTCAGATTCTCCAAACTCTCCCAATTTATCAACTAGAATAAAAACTTGGCCAGAGCTAAATAGGAATTAATGGTCAGCACAGTATTGGGCACAATGGAATGTTTATGAAATGATTAAATAAGCCAGAGATGAAATAAGCCACTTGATGCAATTTATGTACATTTTAATTTTTTATATGATTTCAAACTTACAGGAAGTTGCAAAAGAGTACAAAAAATCCCTACAAACCTTTACCAAAATTATTACAATTTATTAACAATTTTCCCCATTTGCTTTATCAACGTAATTTTATGAACACGATCATGTGTAATAAAGTAATATGCAGCCTCTTATAATTAATCGATGTAAAATGATTTAAACCCAAACTAAAAAGAACACCACTTTTCCACCAGAGTCAACAGTCTAAATCTAACTCCTCTGAACTGAAAAGCTCCTTGGATTGAGCCAAATCGGAAGCCCTGTGGTCATGTCCCTGTGGATCCCCAGAGGCTGACGTGTGCAGACATCCTTCTCTGGGGAGGGAGGGGCAGTTGGGTTATAACCGGCTCAGGTGGAGGTGAAGGTAGGAGGGGAAACCTAACAGCACCGACCTGGCACAGCTCGCTGGAGGGGCCCCGAGCACACAGCTGCCCTGAGGGGGGCTGTGCACACCGCTGGGGGAGCGATGCACCAGATGCCTGGCACAGGTGGACCTTCCGGCTCCATCCCTTGTCTCTGGCTGCCTGCAGCTCTCGCGGGTGGCTTAGAAGTGCTTTCGAAAGCAGCTGGATTCCCTTAGTAAATATCAGCCAAGGAAGTCACATGAAGAGATTGCTCCAATTCACTCTTGCTGGTGGGCCTCCAGGGGTAAAAATATATAGTCCGCGTCTTCTCCGTCATGAGGAAACCATTGTCACTGAATCTCCCCGGGACGCTCCCTACATCCAACCACACAAAGGGCGCCACGGCCTTCGTTTCCAGATCAAACACAAAGGTGTCCTTGTGCTGAGAGATGATGGCCTGAAAGGAAAAGATAAATGAAGGATGAGGGACGAGCTCTCCGTTCCATAGCCGATGCCTATCAGAGCGTGTTTCTGTGGGCCTACCAGGGAGTCTATTTCCTACAACTTTGGTTCAGCGGCCGCTAAAGTCATATATTCCATGCACTGTGTCAGATACTGAGAAATACATGGAAATGTGTTAAGGCTCTGGGAAATGACCAAATTGTAATCTCAAACCAAGTGCAGAAATGTGAGAGACTATTTCACGAGAAGCTCAAAGCTTTCTATCATTTACAGTGTTTCTCAGGGTATCATCAAGAGAGGAACGTCTTTGCATAACTGCTGGGCCGTTTAATGACTTTCTCGGGATATATCTGGAGCCAGCCGCAGAGCACAACCCCGGAGCTCACCTCCTGGTCCTCCGAAAAGACCCAGAAATCTGGACAGCAGCCTGTCAGGCATGTACAGCAGGTCTAGCATGAGAGCTTTCTCTTCTCCATTACATAGAACTGCAAAGCCACAGTCATGAGCACTTGTAAGATGTGTGAACCCCACACAGTATCAGCAAACAAAAGCACAGTTTAAATCTTGTCATTTGTCACCGAGCAGCACGTGCACAGTGAGGCTGAGCTCAGCCCTAGAGGTGGGGGTTCGCGAGCCTCTCTGAGAGAGTATGGATGAGTGTGACCTGGTCGTCAAAGCTCGGCCTTCATCATGAAAAACGAGTCCTTAGCATGGGTACATGCCACACCATTGGTCTGACATTATATGTTATGTGTGGCATCAAGAATTTCCAAGGAGAATTTTTACTATACATAACTTTAGCCTTACACACTTGTCTGATTGCCATTCAGAGTTCTGAGCTACAAACAATAAAACAAACCTACTGTGGTAGAAGCAGAAATGAAAATTAAGTACATTAGGTAGCTCGCAGATGGTCAGAGATTCAGGCTTGAAGCTAGATGTCAGATTCCCAAATCAATCGTCCACCTGTTCCGGTAAAGCAGTCACAGCACGCGATTCACACAGCTGGCCCTGGCCAGCCCGCACGGCTGCTACGGAGGCCCCGGTCACTGCTGCGCCAAGGCCAAGGCCAAAAGTGACTCTGGTACCTGCTCACTCTCGTTGCCTTCTTCCAACTGGAATCTCATTTCAATGCATCTGACTACGGAGCCTGGGGCTCAAGCTTGCACCCTGGCTTCAGGGAGGCAGAGAAAACAAATTTCTGGCATCCACTTGGGGACAGGACACCCAAGTGCCTGGCCTATGTTAAGCCTGCAATAAATGCTTTATCGTTGTTGTTATTGTATCCCTTTAGGAAAGGCAAGTCTCACTGAAATTCAAATGTGGTAGAAAAAATAAAGAAGTCCTACTTCTCTCCAACCCTGAATTATCCCAAGATAATGAAGGCTTAGCTAAGGAAAGAGAAAGAATTGTTTTCAAAATCCGAGGTCTAGTCTGCTACATAGTGGGGTGCTTTTTTTTTCTTTTCTGGAAAGAAACTACTTAAATATATGTCATTTCCTTCTTATCTGTTGTTACAGATAACTTGGATTTCATTACATGAATCTTTCATTACTGGTAAAGAAGATACATGTTTTTAAAATCAAGGATTAAGAATTTCTATATCATTACTTCTACAGTAAATGTAAAAAATCCTCCCACTTAAGGCTTCTCAATGAAGACACATTTAAAACTCGCTAAAACTAGCCCTAACTGGTTTGGCTCAGTGGATAGAGCGTTGGCCTGTGGACTGAATGGTCCCAGGTTTGATTCCGGTCAAGGGCATGTACCTTGGTTGCAGGCACATCCCCAGTAGGGAGTGTACAGGAGGCAGCTAAATCAATGTTTCTCTCTCATTGATGTTTCTAACTCTCTATCCCTCTCCCTTCCTCTCTGTAAAAAATCAATAAATATATATTTTTTTAAATTCGCTAAAACTAGAGAATGGACCTTTCTAGAAAAATATTTTCAATCACTATGTGTAGGAGGAAAAGGAAGGACAGGGTTTCAACCGACTAAAGAGATTCCAAATTCTCCAGCTGCACAGTTTTCATAACAACACAGCCTGATCATGCCATTGTTTCTCATGGCAAATATAAAGAGATTTGATAATTAAGCTACTTTGCAGCAATAAATCAAGGAGCGTAGAATGAAAATTTTAAAGATTAATAGACTCTACTTAAAATCTCAAAATTAGAGTGCTCCTCCTGGCTCCGATGCTTCCCTGAGCACGTTCCTTGAGCGTGTCAGTCCCTCTAGACTAGTTTGCTTACTTGTAAACACAGAAGATAAAGTGGATGAAAAATGGGGTTCTGTGGGAAGTAACTTCATAGGGTGATCTGATCATAAATTCCTAACTGGGCAGGTCATGGTGGGTGGTCACGCCCACACCTATAACTTCTTTAGTAAAAGGTTTATCTTTGCCTTAAGTAAACCCTGCCCATCATTGCCGTGTATCTAGGTTAACACGCCTTTGAAAAACCAGAAGTGATAGAAGGAGACTCAACTTGGGGTGGTGAACACACCATATAGTACACAGATGATATGTTGTGGAATCACTACTATGCACCTGAAACCTGTACAATTTTGTTAACCAGTATCTATCTATAGGTAGATAGATTAGATTAAAATAAAAAATAAATACAGAAAGAAAGTCCAGAAGTAATAACCTGGAAGGGGTATTAACACTCCAGACAGCACACAATCTTGTTAACTATCCTGTGATACAATCCCTGTGTTGCTTCCTCCCACCTTCATGCAATCTTCCTTGTTCCCTCCTTAATTTCATATGCATAAAAGAAGCTGCAAAGCTGTTATTCTCTGGAGGATTTAAGATCTTGCTCCTCAGCATGGACCATCAATTTGGCTCAAATAAACTCTTACGAAAATTCTCTACAGGTTTGACCAGGTCCTCAAACTACAGCCTGCAGGCCACATGCAAATACAAATATTGTATTTGTTCCCGTTTTGTCTTTTTACTTCAAAATAAGATATGTGCAGTGTGCATAGGAATTTGTTCATAGTTTTTTTTTTAAACTATAGTCCGGCCCTCCAACGGTCTGAGGGACAGTGAACTGGCCCCCTGTTTAAAAAGTTTGAGGACCCCTGTTACATCAACAATAATACTTCGGGGTTGGTGCACTAAAGCCTCAGGACCGAGTTTGGCACTCGGGGGGAGAGAGGAGGGAATCCCTGATGACACTGGTGCCTCTCCCTCCACTGTCCCAAGAGGGAGGGCTGATGGGACAGTAGGAGTAGCAGGAACCAAAAACTTTGACAAATACTGAATTAGAAATAAAAATCATTTGGCCTTTGCTTCTAGTGGGAAGGAGCCAAAATTCCCAGGCCTTGGGGAAACTCTGTTCCAAGGGAAAAGTTTGCAAATAGCAAGATGCAGTGTGCCTGCCCAGGAGCAGGGCAGCTCCCGAGGCCACGGTGACCCCACCAACCGGTGCTTACAGTGATGTCTGCCTTCTGGAGCCCCTCGGCATTCTTCGGTGAGGACAGGAAGTGATAGTTGGTTGAGCTCAAGGGTTTGCTGTTGGCTGACAGGTAAAAGGAAACCACACAGCTTTGCCGTGTACAATGCCCACATCTCTGCAGCATTGCAGACACCGGCTCCTGATAGAGGAGGACAGCCTTCCCTGCTCTCATCACAAGATCCGGGGTCCTGTGAGAGCACACAGGCTCCAGGGAACTCCATCTGTGCACTCTCACCTGTGGAGAAACAATACAGAACGAAAGCAAACGTTCCTGGGTCACTACTTTTTTAAGAGGAAAATAGTCATAATCATTGACGAAAGGCAGAACAGCAGGAATGGTTAAGAGACTATGAAATCCGGGTTTAACCTCCACCCCACCAAGTACTACTAGCTGTGTAACTAAGCAAGTTAATCAGGTTCTCAGAGTCTCTGTTTCTTCCTTTGTAGCATGAGAATAATAGCAGCACTAACTCTGCGGGCTGTTGTGAGAATTCAATGAAGCGATCTATGGGAGGCACAGTACCCAGGCACCGCCATTACTCCATAAGCATGGCCTATGCTCAATGTCCTCCAAACTGTTGCCGCCCAAGACTTGAGTTTCTACCCTTTCTTTTCGCCTAGCACTGTTTTCGATCCAAGTTTACTTTTCCACGTGTGCATTCTCAATAAAGCTATTTCCTGCTTTCCATGATTATCAATAAGCTTACATTTAAGTGGCACTTTATAATTCAGTTGCATCTAATTCTTTTATCCACTACCCATAGGAAGCCTTTTAGAAAATAGGCTGGCCCGCTGACATTTCTCAGTGGTTGAGTGTCAACCTATGAACAAGGAGGTCAGGGTTCAATTCCTGGTCAGGGCACATGCCCAGGTTTCAGGCTCAGTCCCCAGTGCGGGGCATGTAGGAGGCAGCCCATCAATGATTCTCTCTCATCATTGATGTTTCTATCTCTCTCTCCTCCTCCCTTCTTCTCTGAAATCAATAAAAATATATTTTTTAAAAAAGAAGGTAGGCTGGTATCATTTTACAGATGAGGAAACTGAATCACTAAGACATTAGGCTTAAGGTCACAGAATAAACACCAGTTTTACCCTGAAAAGAGATATGCTGACTCTGGGACAGCCCATTTTCTACTCCAGGCGCTGGAAACATTTTGGTACAAATTAATTTCTCTTTTCTGTTTCCCAAAAGAAAAAGCACCAAATAACTAAAGAAATAACCTAAAACTCTCCATCACAGAGAGAAAAGCCAATCAACTTACAGTGAGCGTCACCATGCGGTTCGAGTGAAGGTCTGACACCCCGTAGACAAAAAACACTCCTTTATCCTCAAAACCCACTGGCCACAGTGGCGCGAAGAAATGCTGAGCGATGTAATGAAGCATTTTCCACTTTCCTCCGTATTCTAAAAAACAGTCAGGAAAGTTAGGAGGTGGGCAGGGCCAAGCTGTCAGTCAGAATCATCACCCACACGGCCCAGTGAGTATGAATCTGTCATGATCCTAAGGACTGAGAGGGGAAGGGAGACCCAGAAAGGTCGGGAACCCACGTTTGCTGAGGGCTCTGAGCATTTTGGACGTTACCACGTATTATCCTCACATCTGGGGGATGCACACATCAACATCCATTTTCAAATGAGGAACCAGGGGCTCAAGCAGTTAAGTCAAACATGCCACAGGACCGTCTTTTGGGCCCAGAGCTGACTCCTTGCTTCTGGGAGCTCAAGGCGCCCCTGCTCCTTTTCACTATACACATGTGAAGAAGGAAGCCAGCAGCACCGGCAGGGAGCACCGGTTACGAACAGTCCTTTGTAAGAATGACTTGGGGCTCAGTCTCCTATTCCCATGAGCACAGTCCTCTGAGGGAGACAAAACAAGCTCTGTCACTAATGTGGCCGGCAAGTTCCGACTGCAGAACACCCAGCCGACAGCAATTAATGACAGTGCCTCACATACAGTTACAAGGTGCCGAGGACCTGCAGAATGCTGTGCCCTGTTGGCAAGTCTAGTATGCTAACCCCACAACCTAAAAAATATTTCGCCCTGGCCGGTGTGGCTCAGTTGGTCGTCCCATGTGCCGAAAGGTTGCCAGTTCGATTCCCGGTCAGGGCATATGCCCAGGTTGCAAACTCAATCCCTGGTAGGTACATGGTGAAGGCAGTCGATTGATGTTTCGCTCTCACACGGATGTTTCTCTCCCTCTCCCTCTCCCTTCCTCTATAAATAAATAAGTAAATACTGCCCAAGTGTCTCTAAACAGTATCTCTTCACCCTGTGTTAAGGGCTACTCCCCCCATGCTCTACCTGTGATTCTCATCCAATACCCTTTCGTCTGGTTGGTGATGATGAAGAGTTTAGCCAGATAAACTTGATCAAAACTCCAGTGCCCCTCGAGAGGTGACCTGGCACTAATCAAAGCCTGTGGAGAATGGATTTTAGATTTGTATCCATAGCTGGTTTAAGGCCTTACCCAGCAACATGGCCTTTTTACTTTACGGCTTTGCCTCATTTTTGACCCCAAACTTTTGTTGGTATTAACTGAACTTTGCTTCAAACCACCTCGGGTGAAGGCGAAAGATTTATCATTACTTCTGGATGGTTTTTCATGTACCAAAGAAGAATAATTCAAACTGCAAGTGCCATGCCAGTCATCTCACCTATTGCTAGTTGGACTGCTTCAGTTGAGAACCCTTCCTACTTGGACTTCTGACTACGACCTCCCCTTTCAAGAGATAAATAGGGCAGAATAAAGATGACCTCGTGGTCTTAAACGGGAGTCAAGCAAAGGGACATTTTAACACTTAGTGGGGCCAACCTTCCACATGGTTGAAGTCTCCTAAACGGAAGAAGAGATGCTTAAGTAAATGCTCCTTTGCCTTGAAAAGTCCTCTTAAATAAATTCAAATCTAAGCAACGATTATGACGCGTAACTGAGATCTCCGTGCATGCATCTACCCACCCCGTTAGCCGGCTTTTGTGACATTGCCCAGCACAGAACTCATAGCGAGGCTGCCTCTCAGGCTCCTGGAGAGCCTGTGAAGGTGGGGGTTGGGGTCCAGTTCATTGACCAGCTGCTGGAGAATCTCCTTACCGCGGCCTCTGGGTTTTCTCAGCGCCTCTCCCCACAGGTATTGCTTTCTCTCTCACACACAAGGAATGCTGAGACACTTACCTAGAGAGGCCCAGGAAGGAGCCTGCCAGATGTCATTCAGCTGCCAATACAGTGCCCCCATGGTGTGCCCTTTTCCGTCCACTATCTCGCTGCGACTGCGGCGGTAGAATTCAGTTTCTGTTTTGACACACTGGGCCTGCATCACCTGAGTCGGGGAGAACATTCAAACACAGGTGTGATTGTTTGATGTAGGCTGTCCAGATCTGAGAAAATTATAGACTGTTTGTTTTTAAAGCAAATGGAATAAATCAGAGAATTTGATTAGCATTACATATACCACTATTATACTAGATCTGGAACTACCCCCTTAGCATGAGAGAAGCTATTGTCTGTAAAAGCTGGTTGGTTTGGGAGACTTGGTGTTTGATTCATTATAACAACTGGGTAATCAAAGAAGCAGGACGGTGTAAAGGTTCTTTGCTAACGGTAGTGTAGGCAATGATGGGAAACAAAGACTTACTCCGGAGCAAATGCTATATGTAGTGAAACACTAAGGTTTTTGCAGTGATGGGCTTTACTAACATTTGCAGAGCTGTTTTTTTAAAGCTTTATTAGAAAAAATTCTGTAGGAAAAATACCTTTATTTTGAGTCTGATCCTGACCAATCCCTATCCCCTTTTTTCCTAGTCAAGCAATTGTTTTTAGATCATGACTTTTGAGAATGTAAAATTTCTTAAGAATGCAATTCCTTCATCATGGCAGAAGAGATGGTAAACTGCAGCAATGAGACAAGCAAGTTTAGTTGTTTAAGAGGCAATAACAAATTCATGTAAGACCTTAATTACTGCCATTATCATTGAAAATCAATCTCTTTTATTGCTGCTGCTGCTGCTGAGACTGTGGGTGTCACATGCTCCCAGCTTGGAGTTGTAGTTGGGAAAGGCTCATAAACGAGAGCTCATTAGCCTCTGACACAACATCCAGTCCCTGTAGCAATTACACCTGAGGCCCAGAAAGACAAGAAATCTGTCTTCATCCCAAGATTCCTGCAAAAGCAGCCACTGCTTTATGGGCTGTGTGAGAAGGGAGCACGAGAGGAAGACTGAGGAGGCCCTCATCACACCAATGAGTAACAACAGGGGGAGTGGGGTCCTGGTCACCCCCAGACATTTCAGGAGCTGCTGGCCAAGCACAAGCATCTAATGGCAACCACCATGGACACTCCACTCTGGGTGGCGGCCACATTCTGGAAACCCCAGGACCTGAAGCAAAGTCTGGGCCATTTCTGAAGCCAAAGAACCTGGAACATCCTGACATTACCCCCAGGGACTTGGCTCGGTGCCTCCTCATGAATGGCATAAAAGGAGGGGTTCACTCAAGAAGTTTGGCACAGGAATCACTTCCCTTGGATCCATATTTATAAAGTAGAGTGAATAGGAAAAAAGTAAAACACAGAATTCTGAGGCAGGAACAAAATATCAGTGTATAACAGAGAAAGTAATCAAGTCATCTCTTTCAGGTAAAAATGACCACTTTTTTACAGGACAAAGCTATAACCTATTGAAACAGTCATACTCCTGCTTAGTTAGATGGAATCCAAAGGACAATTAGATATTTTACTGATGTTCTTCATAGAGATGGCCTGCATTGTCTTTTTCTTCCTGGTGAATTTAAGCTTCTTTTCAGGAAAAAGAAATCTGATGACCGTCAAATTATTTACATCGTTCACATTTTTTCCCAATCTTTGTTAACATATATTATAACTCATTTACATTTATAATTTACATTCTACTCTCACTTAATTTTCACATAGATATATTTCCATGCGCTGGCACTTTCTATATATTTCTGTGCTTTAAACAGTTATGTAGTTCTATCATAATTTGAATCATTCTCCAAATATCAAGCCAGTTTTTTTTCTTTAAATAAAAAAGCAAAGAACATTTTATATCCCAATTAATTTCTTCACTTCCTGCATTGCCTCTTTGGATAACATGACAAATTTTAAAGTCCTTGTTCCATATTCCTATATTATGATCCAGTCAAGAGGTTGCTATACACTGGTGGCCTCCAGGCTAAACTTAGCCCCGCATGGGTTTTAATTGGCCTACATGCAGGTGTTTTATGCTTCTTGTTGTTGATGTTGTCATTGTTTAATGTCTTAAGACAGGGCCTCTACACTCTATTTTGCCACGATTCCCAATAATCATACTCCCATCCATTCAAAACTACCTGCCTATAAACATTTGAGTTTTCAGTCCCTAAACTATTTCAATTTTCAGAACTCCCTGCAATAATTATTTCTGTTCCCAAGTTCCTTGTTGTAATTTACCTTTTGTAATTTAATAGGTAAATATTAATAATGCTATAAATTTTTAAATTAAAAAATTTTTAATGCAAGCAGAGCTTCTAACCCTTGCAAGCTCTAACTGGTCACCTATCATACCGTAACTTAGTGTGAAGGGGAGAAATCAAAACTCTTGAGTACTCCGGGCTCTGCATGGTGAAGTACACTCAACAGACAGATGGTGCCGTGCCAATAACATGGACCTGGGTTTACCCAAACCAATGGGTGCCTGTCAGGACTAATGAATGGCATGTTAGTTCAAAAAAAATGCAGAAGGCCACTTCCCACTATTCTTCTAAGGGAAGTTGTACAATCCTAGATCTCTGGACTCTCTCTGGAACTGACTCTTCCCCTTTAAAATTGTACCTATATTTGTACACCCATGCACACTTTCCTAAAGAGGGCAATCTTCACATATTTAAAGATAAATGCTTAGTCATTTCCAAGGTTACTCAGTCCCAATGTTAGCAGACAAATCTTATTTTAGTTTCAAAAATATGCCTATATTCAGCAGCTTGCCTGATTACACTCATGAAATCGGTTTCCTTAGAGAAACAGATGGTATGGTAAAAAGAAATTGGACCAGGACACCAAGACCTAAGGTTCCAATTCCAGCTCTGCTCTGTGATGGAGGTTACCAGCTGTCTATAAAAACCCATCCTCCCCTTCCTTCTGAGTGACAGATTTGTAGGTGACGTGCATGTTCCAGAATCACACTCCAACCCTTGGAACTAGGAGTAGCCATGTGGCTAAGTTCTCCTGACAGATGTGTTTATATCCTTTATATAATTACTTAAAGGTATCTTGACAATAAGAATCTTCCAAGAAAGCCATTGTCCTAAACTAAGATATAATTCACCCTTTGAGTTTACGATTCATTGGGGGGTTTTTCTATATTAAGTTTATTGGAGTGACATTAGTTAATAAAATTATAAAGATTTCCAGTGTACAATATACATCATCTGTACATTGCATTGTGTGTTTACCACCCAAAGTCAAATCTCCCTCTATCACCATATATTTGACCCCCTTTACCCTTTACTACCTTCCCCCACTGTTGTCTGCATCCATCTATGAGTTTCTGTCTGTCTTGTTTGTTCATTTGTTGCTTTCAGTTTTATATCCCACATGTGAGTGAAATCATATGGTTCTTGACTTTTTCCGTCTGACTTATTTCGCTTAGCGTGATATTCTCAAGCTCTATCCATGCTGTCGCAAATAGAAGTATTTCATCTTTTCTTATGGCTGAGTAGTATCCCAGTATTTATATCTACCACATCTTCTTCATCCAATGATCTATCAAGGGACACTGGTTGTTTCCATGTCTTGGCCTCAGTATAGTTACTGGTTGTACATCACCTAATTCCAGCATACTTTCACCACCCCAAAAACAAACACCGTAATGGCTAACAGTCATTCCTCTTTCTTCCCTCTTCTTTGCTTCTGAAAACACTAATCCACTTTGTTTCTATGGATCTGCCTATTCTGAACATTTCATATAAGTGGAATAATGCAATATGTGGCCTTTTGTGACTGGCTTCCTTCACTTACCATGTTTTCAAGGTTCATCCATGGTGTACGTATCAGTATTTTATTCCTTTTTATTGCTGAATAACATTTCATTGTATGGATATGTACCACATTTTTCTTATCCATTCATCAGTTGATACATGTTTGGACTGTTTTAGCTTTTTGGCTATTATGAAAAATGCTATGAACATTTATGTACAAGCTTTGTGTCAATACGTGTTTTCCATTTTCTTGGATATATACCTAAGAGTACAATTTCTGTCCTATGATACTTCAATATTTAACTCTTTGAAAAACTTTTCCACAGCAGTTGTACCGTTTTACATTCCCACCAGCAACATACATATAGGGTCCAATTTCTCCACATACTTACTGTGATGGTTAACTTTCTGTGTAAACTTGACTGAATTAAAGAATGCCCAAATAGCTGGTAAAACATTATTTCTGGGTGTGACTGTGAGGATGTTTCTGGTGATTCAGTAGATTGAGTAAAGAAGATCCACCCTCACCAATGTCAGTGGGCATCATCCAATCAGTTGAGGGCCTGAATAGACAGAGAAAGGGCGAATTCTCTCTCTCTTGTTGAATTGGGGCATCCAACTTCTCCTGTCCTCGGACATTGGAGCTCCTGGTTCTCAGGCCTTCAAATTCCAGGACTTGCACCAATGGCCTCTCAGATCTCAGGCCTTCAGACTCAAACTGAATTACATCACTAGCTTTCCTGGTTTCCCATCTTGCACATGGCAGATTTTAGCACTTCTTAGCCTCCATAACCATGTCAGTCAATAACTATAATAAATCTCCATATATATTAGTATTTTTACTTTCTTTTTTTTGTTCTAGATATCTCACTATCTATGTATCTCACTGTGGTTTTGATTTGCATTTCCTTAGTGACTAATGATATTGAGCATCATTTGGAGCAATACCTAGTCATTTTCTTTGGAGCAATACCTATTCAAATCTCTTACCCATTTTTAAATGGGGTATCTTTTTCATTATTGTGCTGGATTTTTTAATTATATGGTTATTTTTTCCTTTATTCTATGAACAGGTGTTTGACTTTCACATGATGAGCCATTGTTGCATTCCTGGGATGAATTGCAGTTGATTATGGTACATAATTTTTTTATATGCTGCTAGATTTGGATTGCTAGTATTTTGTTGAAGATTTTTCCTGTCTATATTTATAAGGAATATTTATCTATAGTTTGCTTTTCTTGATATGTCTTTATCTAGTTTTGATACCAGGGTAATAATGGCTTAAAAATAAGTTAGGAGGTGGTTTCCCCTCTTCTATTTTTTGGAAGCGTTTGTGAAGGATTGGTGTTAATTCTTATGTTTTTTAGAATTCACTAGTGAAGCCATCTTTGTAAAAGGACATTTTTGTTTTTATTATTTACTCAATTTCTTTAATTATAGATTTTTTTCAGATTTTCTATTTCTTCTTGAGTCAGATTTCATAGCTTGTGTCTAGGAATTTGTCCATTTCATCTAGGTGATATGACTTATTGTCATACAATTGTTTATAGTATTCCTTTATTGCCCTTTTTAGTTCTGTAAGGTCAATAGTAATGCTTCCTTTTTCATTTCTGCTTTAGTAACTTGAGTCTTCTCTCTTTTTTTTCCCCTTGGGCCAGTCTGGCTAAAGTTTTTTTATTTTGCTCATCTTTTCAAAGAACTAACTTTTGGTTTTGTTGATTTTCTCTATTATTCCAATAAGGCCTTTTTTTAATGTACCAAATTTCTGATGTCTATTCTACTTATCTGCTGAAAATAGATGTTTTAATTCAAACAAATACCTCAGTAGTTATAGAATTCCTCTTATCACAATTGTGATGGGATATAATTTTAAAAGAAGAAACCTGCTCCATATATTGCCCTGAGAATTTTGACAAAAATACTCAGTCTTTCTGAGCCTCTGTTTTCTCACATAATAAATGGAAATAGTAACACAGATGTCTGGAGATGTTAGAATTACATGAGAAGGCATATACAAAGGATCTCATCGCCTGGGGCCAGTCATTTAATAGACACTCAAAGAATGCTGATCATCTGCCTGACTGCTAAATTACATGATGCATATAAATATAATGTACTAGTATGTAATAGACTATGTTAGTAATCTCACTTTCATTCCTCTCAAAGCTCAGCGTGGCCTGGATTTTCCATCATGACTCAGTGATGTTGACCAAACAAATAACTATTCTAGAGTAGCAACTGTCATCAACACCTGGGCCCACTGAGGCACAGCCTGCCTTTTGTTCTTCTTGTGATCAAGTTACTTGCAACATGGGGAGATAAAATGGACCCCTAAAGAATATGAATCTCTCAAGGACATCCTCAAGCATCTAGCCCCCATTACACACTCAATAAGTATGTGAAAGGATAAATAAAATCACTAGAGGGGATATGAGCTAAAGACTGTCACTAGCCTAGCTTCCTCTCTAAGAGCCTAGTAAGAGGCCAAGCTGCAGAGTAAGTCACCTAACAGTTAGTTCAGATGTGTCGGTGTAGCTAACCAGTCCTCAGCTAAGCAGTGAGGTATGTGTGACACAGCTGATGAGGGTGTGCCTGGGTATGCAGGCTATGCGGAATACAGTACAACAGCATGTGGTAGAAGAATGAAAGGTGAGGAAAGATTCGTTTGGAATATTAGAAGAATTAAAGAGGTAAGGGCCTCCCGGCATACCTGTGCAGTTTATAAGATAAAGAGAAGATAGGGAAGCATCTAAATGTGAAGAAACTTACTGCACAGTTTCCTCAGGTAAGGTTTGGCTCAGTGGATAGAGCATTGATCTGTGGACTGAAGGGTCCCAGGTTCGATTCCTGGTCAGGGCATATGCCTGGGTTTCGGGCTCGATCCCCAGTGCGGGGCGTGCAGGAGGCAGCTGGTCAATGATTCTCTCTCATCATTGATGTTTCTATCTCTCCCTCTCCCTTCCTCTCTGAAATCAATAAAAAATATTTTTAAAATAAAAGAAAGTTATGAAAAATAATGCTCAATAGGATGTTTTGAAAAAGTGGCGCACAGGCCAGTTCCCTGTTCTTCAGAACAGTATGGCAGTCTGTGAGAAAAACAACAACGGGGGCAGTGGGAACAAAGAAAATGGACCACAGAAGGTTTTACACGGTTAAAGCTGACCGTTCTAAAATTAAGGTAGTAAGAGGGGGAAACACTTTTTACCCCAGCCTTCTCTGTTTGTCTTTCAGTCAAGAAAATCCAGCACTAAAAAACAAAAAAATCCTAATTTGCATTTTTTTTTATCTTACATCCCATCTAATATAGCAGAAAGTCCCAAGGTGGAACCAGCAAAGACAGGTACAGTTGTGAGCCAAGGCCTGATGGAACATTAGTATTCAATTGTCAGACAAAACCATCACCAACAAAAACCAGCAACATAGAAGTACACTTGCCCACCCAGTTCCTAACTACCTCAAATGCTAACGAGTTCAGAAAGAATTCTTTCTGTCAGTTCTCTGAATATGGTTTTGAGGAAACAGAATAAAATATCAGTCATAAAGTGAACAGCTGGGAGGAGGGAAGCCAGCATGAAAAACAACAGCTGAAAAGGTTCACACACACACACACACACACACACACACACACACACGGATAATCTTGTTTCATATATTAAAACTGAGAGACTTTTATAAAATATTCGTTACAAAAAGCTAATAAAAATTAAATGTAACACTTTCAAAGGGTCAGATATCAACCTTATCTTTACACTTGTGTTCTGTGAGGTAATTTCATAAATTACACATCACAATGGCAAAACTTCCCTAACTGATAAGATTATTATTGAAACTTTGAAATTCTCTTAACCAGTTTTTTTGCCTTTTAACAAAGGGTATTCTTTTGGCTTACAGTTTTCTGCTTCAGCTTCTATCTGAGGCTTTGCATTTTCATACGGGGACAAACTGATGAGGGTGAGCATGAGTTTAGATAGAAATTGGTACATTTTTAGGCGCTAAGATGCAAAAATGTAAATGTGATCATGTTTGACAAAAAACTTGTGATCTATCTCAGATCAACTCACATGACGGGGATTAGGCTCTTACCTTTTTTCTCAGAACTTGAAATGGCAAAACAACAAATAACTAAGCAGAGGCTTTAATATAGTTTCACATAGTTCACAGTTTCATGAAATTTTAGCAAATAAAAAAAGTAAAATGGGAACATTCAAATGAAATTATTATCCAAAATTCAGTTCAATAGTTTCGTAAAAAGTTAAGCATAAATTTCCTACATAACTCAGGAATTTCACTCATATATTTCTATGTTAGAGAAATTAAAATACATGCACAAAGATCTGTATGTAAGTATTCATAGCAGTATTATAACAATCAAAAGTTAGCAATGATCCAAATGTCCCTGAACTAATGAGTAGATGAATAAAAAATGGCATATTCATTCAAGAGAATGCCATTTAGCAAGAAGGGGGAATGAGGTATAGCTATATACTGTATCATGGAAGAACTTCAAAAACATTATAGTCAGAAAAAAAAAGTCAAATGCAAAAAGATCACATATTTTACGATTCCAGTTACATGGAGTGCTGAAAAAAGTAAAATCTGTAGAGATAGAAAGCAGATTAATGTTTGCCTGGGGCTGAAGGGGAGAAAAGAGAGTGAGTGCAAATAGGCACAAGGAATCCTTTTGAGATATAAGAAATGTTCTAAAATTGGAACCTGGGACAGTTACAAGACTTGATAAATATAGTAAAAACCACTTCATTGTACACTTAACATGAGTGAATTTTATGGTCTGTCAATTATATTTCAGTAGAGCTGTTTTAGAAAAAGTCTAGGAAGGTGCAAAATGTAACATACACAGATCATAAGTGTACAATCCAGTGATTTTTACACCATGGAACCAGCACCCAGATCAAGATATAACAGTTTTAGTACTCAGGACAGTCTCCTTGTACCCTTTCTTATTCGTAGTTCACCATCCCCCTCCACAAGAGTGGGCACCACTAATTTGTTCTCTATCATCTGGATTCATTTTATCTATATTGAAACTTCAGTGTTTCTTTTGCTCAATATAATGCCTGTGAGATTCATCCAAGTTGATGCTAATATTAGTAGTTCATTGTTTTTTTATTGCTGTGGAGTATTCGCTGTAGTATAAATATACCACCATTTGCTTATAAATTCTTCTGTTAAAGAATATTTAGGTTGTTTCCAGTTTGGGGGTATTATGAATAAAGTTGCTATGAACACTTGTTTTAGATGTCTGTTGACAGACGTATGCACTCAATTTTCTAGGGTACATAGCTAGAAGTAGAAATGCTGACTCAAAAGTAAGCAAATGTTTAGCTTGGGTAGAAATTGCCATAGCATTTCCCAAAGTGGTTAAACAAATTTCCACTCCTACTAACAATGTCTACAAGTTTCAAAAAAAAAGTTTCAGCTGTCCTACCTCCTCACCAACAGTTGGTAATGTCAATCTTTTTAATTTTAGCCATTGTGCTAAAATTACACTGCGAGTGGAGGTATCCTGGCATGGCTTTAATTTGCATTTCCTTGATTAAGAATGGAATTGAGCAGACTTTCCTATACTTTCTGACTATTTGGATATTGTCTTTGGAGAAGTGCCTATTTGAAGCTTTTGTCCATTTTTTAATAGTTTATCTGTCTTTTTCTTATTGCTTTATAGAAGTTCTTTATTGTATAATATACAAATCTTTTATCAGGTATATGTATTACAAGTATTGTTCCCCAATCCGTGGCTAACCTTTTCTCTATCTTAATGGTGCTATTGATATACAAATGTCCATGTTAATGAAGTACAATTTATCATTACTTTCTTTCACAGTTATAGTTGTTACTAGAGGCCCAGTGCACAAAAATTTGTGCACTCGGGGGGTCCCTCAGCCCGGCCTGTGCCCTCTCGCAGTCTGGGACCCCTCAGGGGATGTCCACCTGCTGGCTTAGGCCCACTCCCTGGGGGATCGGGCCTAAGCTGGCAGTCAGACATCCCTCTGGCAGCCCAGGAGCCCTTGGGGGATGTCCACTTGCCCGCGGGGAGCAGGCCTAAGGTGCAGTCGGACATCCTTAGCGCTGCTGAGGAGACAGGAGAGGCTCTCACCACCACCACTATGCTGGCTTGTGGCTGAGCAGAGCTCCCCCTGTGGGAGTGCACTGACCACCAGGGGGCAGCTCCTGATTGAGCATCTGCCCCCTGGTGGTCAGTGTGTGTCATAGTGACCAGTCATTCCCAGTCGGTCTGCTATTAGGGTCAATTTGCATATTACCCTTTTATTACATAGGATAGAGGCCTGGTGCACAGGTGGGGGCCAGCTGCTTTGCCCTGAAGGATGTCCCGGATCAAGGTGGGGGTCCCGCTGGGGTGCCTGGCCAGCTTGGGTGAGGGGCTGATGGCCGTTTTCAGGCTGGCCACACCCCCCGGCGACCCAAGCTCCCAGCCTCTCCTTTTTTTCTTTTTTCTTTTTTTCAGCACCTCCTTGAGCAGAGGCCTGGGCGGGCTGGAAGCAGGTATCTGGGATTTATTTATCTTCTATAATTGAAACTTTGTAGCCTTGAGCGGAGCCCAGGGCCAGCCAGGGAAGGCAGGAAGCTTGGCTTCCTCCATCGCCGGGGGCAACCCAAGCCTCCTGCTCGCTCCAGCTCCGTGGCCGCCACCATCTTAGTTGGGTTAATTTGCATACTCGCTCCTGATTGGCTGGTGGGTATAGTGGAGTGGCGGAGTGATGGTTAATTTGCATCTTTCTCTTTTATTAGTGTAGCTGTCCTGTTTAAGAAATCTTTCCCTATGCCAATATAATAAAGTATTCTCTTATGTTTTCTCCTAGAAGCCTTATTGTACTACCTTTCACAGTGGAATCTTTAATCACTGATCAAATTACTTTTTGTCTATAGTGTCACAGTTCATTTATTTTCCCCTAAAGATACCCACCATCTATAGCACTGTTCACTGATAAGACTATCCCTTCCCACAAGATTGCAGTGGTATTGTGTCCATAAGACAGGAGACTATCTTTTACATGAGTCTGTTTCTTGACTCTATTATGTCCCATTGTTCCATTTTATCCTTGGGAAATGCTACTGTCTTAATTCCTGGAACGTTATAGTAATCCTGAGCTGGGAAACATTTTAATGCATACATTTTTGTAGAAATTTCTGAGCTGTTCTTGTAAGAGAGACAAATGCCAAAAATTAACTATTTCAAGTCTTACATGGCATCATACATCAATTTTGAAGAAGATCAATTCCTTAATCAGTAAAATGAAAAACAGTTTTCACCACATAGTTTTACAAAACTTATATGATCTCTTATGTTAATTGCAGGAGCCTTTTGAACTCCAGATGAGAATGCCTTACCTGGGTAAGGTAAATGGTATCTTTGAATTCACGTAATGGATCTGTGCTATGCGGGAGTTTGAAATGAAGTCCAGCCTGAAAAAGCATTTGTTCGTTACCATTTTCATGATGCTGTCGATGACTTGAAAAGCTGCTGTTGTAAGACCAGTCCACTTTAGATGAAACCTTTTGAGTAAAGAATAAGAGGTACAAACTGAGAAATCAGGAGTACTTTTCTACACATTTCTGATAAACTCTATACACTGGAATAATAGCACAGATGTTTTTTACATCACATTTGTTGGTGGTGAAAGACCAGCCTTGTACAAAATTGAATCACAAAACCAGGATTTGGTACCTATACCCTTTCTTATTCAAACCTAGGAAATTACAATGTGATATTTCCATTGAAGGAAATATCAAAATATCAAAATATTGTTCCTTTTATAAACATTAGTTGTGTGTATTTTTTACCTAAAAAAATTTAATCCTCACATGAGGATATGTTTTTATTGATTTTAGAGATAGAGGGAGAGAGAGAGAGAGAGAGAGAGAGAGAGAGAGAGAGAGAGAAACATCCACGTGAGAGTGAAGCATCGATTGGTTGTCTCTCGCACACACCCTAATTGGGGATCAAACCTGCAACCTGGGTATGTGCCCTGACCCAGAATCAAACACACAACCTTTCGATATATGGGATGACGCTCCAACCAATTGAGTCACACTGGCCACGGCTAGTTATGTGTATTTTTAAATGTCATTTTATCTATTTAAGTAAGCAAATTGTCAAAACTGAATAATGAACTGAAATCAACATTTTGTTAAAACTGTCAATTCTTTAACAGGAATGAAATATCACTATTAAGATGGCAAATGCTTTAGCACTTGCTCATCTGTTTCTCAGTGATTACTAAATATATTTGAAATGTTTAATTTTGGTCAATCGAGCTAATCAATGATTCTCTCTCATCATTGATGTTTCTATGTCTCTCTCTCCCTTCTTTTCTCTGAAATCAACAAAAACATTTAAAAATGAATACAGCACTTTAAAAAATCATTTTTAAATAAAATATGACTTATAATCCCCAGTAATCAGGCATTGCTCAGACCAATCACCTTAAGAGGAAAAAGTTATTCTTTAGGCGTTTATTTATACCAAACTTAAGTAATGTACATTAGCCATATTTAATGTGGAAGTTTTTCCAAATTTTATATAGTTTAGAGACAGTTTAGAGAACATGAATTACTCCTGTAATTTATTTAAAATAGAGACATTAGTATTACAGTCATCTGTACACATCCGAGATGCACATATCAATAATATTTTTTTAATGTTTCTTCCTTTTTAAAGTCTGAAACACACCTCTGGACCTCCCAACCCTCTCTCTGATTGGTAATGATTTGAATGTATCCCATAATCATAACCCTATTCTTCTGTTTTGTGGGAAACTGCCTACCTTCTGACAGTTGTGTTTTGGAAGTCTTGTAAACTTCATCTATAACAATGTTACCAGAAAAAATTAGAAAGTGCCAGGTAAGGTTCTAATTGCTTTTAAGAATATTAATTCATTTAATCCTCATAACAACCATACGAGTAGACACTATTATCATCCTATTGAACAGATGAGAAAATCAAGCACAGAAAGGTTACGTAATTTGCCCAAGATCCAAAGCTAATTGGTGCAGTCTAGTTCCAGCCTCTAGTTTTTTAAACCTAGATGCATCTGAAGAAAATAAAACAATCATATGGCCAGACTGGCCATGATGAATAGTAACAATAGCTTACATTTTATGGGTTCTCACTATGTGGCAAGAACTAAGGCTTTAATTATTAATTAACTTAATCTTTGCATATGATCACATGCACACACACACACACACACACACACACACACACTCTTAATAGGTTATTTACTACTACTAACCCCAATTTACCAATAAGAACATGATTAAATAATTTGCCCAAGGCAATGCAACTAGTGTGGGCAGTGCTAAGATTCAGGTCCAGATCTACTTATTCCAAAGTTCAAGCTTTTAATCACTGTGCAATATTGATAACTGCCTGTTAAAAACATGATTATTTTACAAAGAATTAATGTATCCCAAACTAGAGAGAGACATTTTAATATTTTTCTTGGATATACCAGAAAAGATCTAAGTAAAAGAACCAACTTTTTATGTAAAGTTATTCTTTTGGTTTCTTTTATTTTCACAATTACCTATTCAAATCCTCAACTAAGCAATGTCACTTGAAAAGAGGCAATGACTAAATAAAGGAATCTTAATGAACAGAACTTCTCATCTTTCCCTATTTTAAAATACAGTGTTGAGTATCTTTGAACATCATCAGACATCACAAAAACATGGCAATTCCATTATTTTCAGGAGGTGGAATAAAAATGCTTATACATTTGAAAAGAAGGGTTAGTCCAGCTGGTGTGGCTCAGTGGTTGAGCATCAACCCAGAAAACAAGAGGTCACTGGTTCAATTCCCATTCAGGGCATAAGACAGGCTTGCAAGCTCAAACCCTAGTGGAAGGAGGAGGCAGCTGATTGATGATTTTCCTCTCTCATTGATGTTTCTACCTCTCTATCCTTCTCCCTTCCTCTCTCTCTAAAAAAAAATCAATAAAAAATAAAGAAAAAGGTTTAGCAATTTCTAAATCTCACCTTTCTGAAATGTACTGGAAAGAAAGTGAGCAGATTTGGGTCTGATAATAAGTTTGAATTACTATGTAGGGATAGAGTTAGAACTTTCACTCTCCACTGCCTTGGTTTCCTCCTGGGCCTCAGTGAAAGCAGAAGAAGGTGAATTACTGTTAAATAAAACAGTAAGTACCTGAAATCAACATTTCATTCCTTCTTTCCCATTCTCAGTACTTGTTTCTGACTAAGTCCGAATACTGGAATACTGTACTTCCTCCTCCTTCATTTTGAAATAATATCACTCCCAAAAGACCAGCCCCCCAATATGAGAGTAATAAAACTAAGTTTATAACACTACTATGAAAGCTACAAATACAATATTACTTTGATATCTAGAAGCAAATATAGTTGTGTTCAGGCGGTGAAATTGAGGAAGATTTTGAAATTGTTTTTAAAACTTTGTGGTTACGTTACACAAGTGATGGGGGAGGGGGTTAAGAACTACCTGATCATTTCAATAGATGAACAGAAAGCATTAGACAAAATCCAAAACCCTTTCATGACATAAACATTCAACAAAGTAGGAGTAAAAGGGAACTGTCTCAACCTGATAAAGGGCACCTGTGAAACACCTACAGTTAACATCATACTAAATGGTGAAGACTGAAAACTTTCTCCCTGGGAAAGGAATGGGGCAAGGATGTCTGGTCTCACCACTTCTATTCTACATTGTACTAGAAGTCCCAGCCAGAGCAATTAGGCAAGAAAAGTAAATAAAAGGCATCCAGATTGAAAAGGAAGAAATACAACTATTTCTATCTGCAGATGACATACTCTTTTATATAGAAACCTCTAAAAAATTTTAGAAAAAAAAACTATTAGAGTTAAAAAATGAGTTCTGTAAGGTTGCAGAACATAAGTTGAGTAAACAAAAAAATCAATTGTATCTTTATAACACTAAACAATTTCATTCACAATAGCACCAAAAAAAGAATAAAATAGTTAGGAATAAATTTAAGCAAAGTATAAGACTTGTACACTAAAAACTACAAAATTAGCGCAGCAGGAGTGGCTCAGTTGGCTGAGCATCATCCTGTGCACCAAAAAGTTGCCAGTTCAATTCCCAGTCAGAGCATATACTTGGGTTGCGGGTTCGATCCCCAGTCGGGGCACATACAAAAGGCAACTGATCTCGATCTCTCTTTCTCTCTCTCTCTCTCTCTCTCTCTCTCTCTCTCTCTCTCTCTCTCTCTTGTTTTTTCCTTCCTCTCTCTAAGCATGTCCTCAGGTGAAGATTTTAAAAAAAAACTACAAAATTAAAGAAGATAGCACATGTTTCTGAATCAGAAGACAATATTGTTATGATGGCAATACTTTGCAAAGTGATCTACAGACTCAACCCAATCCCAGCTGGCTTTTTGCAGAAACTGTCAAGGTGATCCTAAAATTCATATAGAAATGCAAAATACCCACAAAAGTCAAAACATCTTGAAAGAAGAACAAAGTTGGTAGACTCATACTTCCTGCTTTCAAAACTAACTACAAAGCTGCAGTAATCATGACAGTGCATACTACCATAAAATAGACACACAAATCAATGGAACAAAACTGAAAATCCAAAAAGAAATCTTAACATTTGAGCCAATTGATTTTTGACAAAGGGGTCAGGAGAATTCAGTGAGGGAAGGAATAGTTTTGTCAATAAATAGTGTTGGGTCAATTGGCTATCCACATCCAAAGAATGAACCTAGACACCTACCTCACACCATACAGAACAATAAGTCACAGACCTAAATTTAAAATCTAAAACTAGAAGACAACATTGAAATAATCCTTTGTGATCTACATTAGGCAATGATTTCTTAGGTTCAACACTAAAAGCACAAAAGACAAAAGAGAAGATTGCTAAGTAGAACTTCATCAAAATTAAAAATGTTTGTACTTTCAAGGATACTATCAAAAAAGTAGAAAGACAACCCATAAATTGGGAGAAAATATTTTTAAATCATATACATGATAAAGAACATATCTAAAAAATATATATTTTACAACTCAATAATAAAAAGACAAATAACCCAATTTAAAAATGGGCCAAATATTTGAATATACATTTCTCAAAGGAAGATATTTAAATAAACACCAAACACTTGAAAACATGATCAAATGATTAGCCAAAGAAATGCAAATTTTCTATAAATATAAATGTCCAGGGAAATGCAAAAAAAAAAAAAGGAGGAAATGGGAAATAATAAGTATGTATTGGCAAGAATGTGGAGAAACTGAAACCCTCATACACTGTTGGTAGGAATGTAAAATGGTGGAACTGCTATGGAAAACAGTTTGGTAGTTCCTTGGAATGTTAAACAGTTAACATATGATCCAGAAACTCCACTCCTTGGTATAACTTAGTAGACGGTCACAAAAATACAGGTATTCAAATGTTCATAGCAGCATTATTCATAATAACACAAAAGTGGGACTAACACAAATATACATTAAATAATAAGTGGATACACAGAATATAATATATATTCATGCAATGGAATATTATTCAGCAATAAAAAAGAGTGACATACTAATAAATCATACAACATGGATGGACCTTGAAAATTTTTGCTAGGTGAAAGAAGCCAGTCTCAAATGATCACATATTTTATGATTCCAATTATATGAAATGTGCAGAACAAGCAAATATATAGAAATGCAAAAGTGAGTAGTGGTGCCTACAGCTGGGATGGGAGTGTCAGAGAGAGTTGGGAGTGACTGCTACATACAGAGTTTCCTTGGAGGTGATGAAAACATTCTAAAATTGGATCATGTAGATGGCTGCATAACTCTGGAAATATACTGAAAACCATTAAACTGCACACATTAAATGGTCAGAGAATTACATCTCACTAATGTTGTTTTTAAAAGAACACACAACCTAACCCTCAGGTAGAATTTAGGTTAAGACCCAAAGACCTGAAGAAGTCTGGATTTCAGAAGTCAGGACTTCAGAAACAGTTTACAGACTCTTATTTTACAGAAGAAGAAACTGAGGCACAGAGGGGGTTACGTGATTTGGTTAAGATCATGTAGCAAGTTAGTGGCAGAGCAATTATGAGAATTCCAGTGCCTTAACTTTGGGACCAACACGACCACCTTCCCCACTGCTCCTAGGGCAGCACTTGGAGATGAGGATTGAGCTGTCTCTAGAGTCACTCACTCAAGATGATGGCTCTATATTGGACACAGAATAGAGAAGAAAATGGAGAAAGAAAAAAAATAAGAAAAAAATAAATTTAGTGGTTGATACACAATATTTAAAACCATGGGCATGAACGAGATTCTCTAGGTAGAAAAATAAAAAGATTGAGCACTGAAGACCATTGACATTTCATGTTGGGTAAAGTAGGAGGAACCGACACCTGGGATGGGAAGGAGCAGATGGTGGACTAGGACCTAATTAGGAGAATGGGGACCAGGGAAGCCTAGAGAGAAACATGCTTCCAGAAGGACAGAGTGCCTCACTGTGAGGAATGCTGCTGAGGGCAGTAAGATGACGACAATAAAGAAAGGCGCATTTGGGAGAAACCAAGATGGCAGCATAGGTAAACACCTGAAATTGCTGCCTTGCACAACCACTTCAAAACTACAACTAAAAGACAAAACAGACATCATCCAGAACCACAGGAAGGCTGGCTGAGTGGAAATTCTACAACTAGAAGGAAAGAGAAAAGCACACTGAGACTCAGAGGAGGTGCGGAAGTAAAGTGCAGAGGGACGGAGGCACACATGGCAAGGGCTGGCAATGGAGGACGCCGGTGTCTTTTTCAATCGGGAGAGAGTCACAAGCTCCCAACGGCTTTGAACTCCAGTTCAGGGCGAGTCTCTGGGGACCCAGACTCATACGGGGAAAAACTGGACTGTCTGGCAGTGGTCGGAACTCGAGGGCGGCTTTCTCTCAGAGGTGCTTGCAGCGATTACCGTGGGACACTGAGATGGGACACTGAGACCCAGGGGCCTCTTAGGACAAGGCTGAGGATCAGCCATAGCTGTTTGCTCCGCCCTGTTGATTCCCTGAGACCCCGCCCCACCCAAGCTGCTAGCAGAGGCTTTTGCATATGAATGGGCTGGCCCTTTGAGATCTAAAATTACCTAACAAACTGCAGCTGGGTCAGAGAGACCCAGAACATCCAAAAGAAGGCCCAAGGCCCCACAGCAGCTTGCATTGCTTCACAGCTGGGCCTCATCTGGGCACCTCCAAACCCCAAACAAGGAAGAGGAATCTGCAGATCTCTCATAGCTCCTGCTGGGTAGCCTCAGGCAGAGGCTAAATTAGCACCTCCTTAGAGATCCAAGAGCCAGTGTACCCAGTGGTCAGAGTGGGACCATCCAGATTACAACTCCTCAGATCCATAAGGGTCACACTCAGGGGGCAGACTCAGTGAGCACCAAAGCCCCACTGAAGCAAGTCTTGCCCCAGAACTCCAGCACAGAAGTTCTCCCACTGTAGACACAGCTGATTCCCACAGCCAATTGGCCTGGAGGTCAATTCCGCCCAGTGATACCTACAATAATCAAGGCTTAACTAAAACTAGACTGTACACAAAACCCACAAAGGGGTGCACCAAGAGTGTCCACTTCAGGTAATTGGGGAGGCTGAGCCACTGGGCCCTATAGGACACCTAGCACAGAAAGCCACTCTATCAACACAGGGAAGCATAAAAAATGTGGAGACAAAGAAACAGGTCACAAATGACAGAAATGGAGGAAAGCAAACTACTGGATATAGAGTTCAAAACCACGGTTATAAGGTTTTTCAAGAATTTTCTAGAAACCACCGATAAATTTACTGAGACCCTCAAGGATATGAAAAAGGACCAACTAGAAATTAAGCATACACTGACTGAAATAAAGAATAATATACAGAGATCCAACAGCAGACAAGAGGATCCCAAGAATCAAGTCAAAGATTTGAAATGTGAAGAAGCAAAAAATACCCAACCAGAAAAGCAAAAAGAAAAAGGAACCCAAATAGATCAAGATAGTGTAAGGAGCCTCTGGGACAACTTCAAGCATACCAACATCCAAATTATAGGGGTGCCAGAAGAAGAGAGAGAGCAAGATATTGAAAACCTATTTGAAGAAATAATGACAGAAAACTTCCCCTACCTGGTGAAAGAAATAGACTTACAAGTCCAGGAAGCGCAGAGAACCCCAAGCAAAAGGAATCCAAAGAGGACTACACCAAGACACATCATAATTAAAATGCCAAGAGCAAAAGACAAAGAGAGAATCTTAAAAGCAGCAAGAGAAAAAAAGTCAGTTACCTACAAGGGAGCACCCATACGACTGTCAGCTGATTTCTCAACAGAAACTATGCAGGCCAGAAGGGAGTGTCAAGAAATATTCAAAGTGATGAATAGCAAGAACCTACAACCAAGATTACTTTATCCAGCAAAGCTATCATTCAGAATTGAAGGTCAGAGAAAGAGCTTCACAGATAAGAAAAAGCTAAAGGAGTTCATCACCACCAAACCAGTATTATATGAAATACTGAAAGATATTCTTTAAGAAGAGGAAGAAGAAGAAAAAGGTAAAGATACAAATTATGAACAACAAATACACATCTATCAACAAGTGAATCTAAAAATCAAGTGAATAAAAAATCTGATGAACAGAGTAAACTGGTGAATATAATAGAATCAGGGGCATAGAAAGGGAGTGGACTGACTATTCTCAGGGGGAAAGGGGTGTGGGGGTGCGGGAAGAGACTGGACAAAAATTGTACACCTATGGATGAGGACAGTGGTGGGGGGTAAGGGCAGGCGATGGGGTGGGAACTGGGTGGAGGGAAGCTATGGGGGGAAAAAGAGGAACAATTGTAATAATCTGAACAATAAAGATTTATTTTTTTAAAAAAAAGAAAGGCGCATTTGGATATGGTATCCGAATACATCGGTTAGTCATTGAGGGGTGGCAGCTAAGACAGGGTGGGGTGAAATCTGAATAAGAAGTGGGGAAGCGAGGACAGAGCATGAAGTCTGCTCTTTCAGAAAGTCTGGCCACATCGCGAGCTAAGAAATAGAGTGATACCTAGAAGGAGATGGGGTTGGGTCAAGAGAGCTTTGCTTTTTTATAAAACAGTATTGAATGTCAACTGTAATTGAAAAACAAAAATAAAATAGGAACTTGAAAAAAATAAAGTAAATAAAAGAAAAGAACACATATAACTCTAAAACTGAATCCATCTGTGAAACTGAATCATTAGGAACAGAGAAAGTGAAATGCCAAGCAGCCAATAGCAAAGTAATAGAACCACTTACCTTCTTCCACATTAAACAACCCCCAGCACCTCTCTACTATTTGCCAATCCTGATAATCAAATACACCAACACGAAGAAAAAGGAGGAGGAAGAAGAGGAGGAAATGAAAGAGGAGAGAAAAGAAGTGAATGACCTGATGTGGTAACGTTAGACAAAGACTTATTTATCACATTCATGTCTCTTACTGTGATAAACTTTCCAGTTCTCAATATCTAAATAATTTTTTAAGTTGTATGACATATAGAAAGTAGTAAGTGGGAGTTATTTTCATGTGTAATAATAAATCAGGCTTAAGCAGCTACTGGCTCCCATTTTACAATTAAAAGCAATATGGAAAAGCTATCCCCAAAATGATGACTACAAGAGTTTAGCTCCCCAAAGGTTAAAGAAAAAAAAAGTTATCTTCTTATCTTCTTCCTAAAATGTGATTTAAAATAAATAGATTTCATTTAGTTTTCTGAACCACTATTGACGAAATGACATATGCCCTAGCCCACCATTCTGAACCACTGGGAAATCCAAGATGGCTTACCTTTTCTAATGTACTGAAGGAAGGCCAGGACTGATATCCATATTCAGATGCAAATCGAGCTTTTGGGAAAATGTTCCAATCCCAGCAATCCCTGGTATAGTCATAAAAATGTACGTCCCCAAAATGATTGTCATATGGGTCGGCAGAGAGCCAGCCTTCTTCAATGGATTTGACCCCATTTGTAGGACTGGAAGTGATAAAAGGACGAGTCTCGTCTGCCTGAGTTCAGAAACAAAATGGTTTAAAGGATAAGGTACAATTTACTTCTTCAAATATACTATCAAGACCCAGAAATGGCAAGCAGCCAATAGCAAAGTAATAGAACCTCTTACCTTCTTCCACATTAAACAACTCCCAGCACCTCTCTACTATTTGCCAATCCTTTCTATCTATATATATATAAGCCTAAGCAACCAGTCGCTATGATGTGCACTGACCACCAGGAGGCAGACGCTCAACGCAGGAGTGTCCCCCTGGTGGTCAGTGTGCTCCCACAGCCGGAGTGCTTCTCAGCTGACGGGGATGAGCAGGATCTGCTCCCCCCCGATCCCCACAGGCCACAACGAGGGCCTCTAGTCCTTTCATAATTGGCACTTAGCTTGTTCCTCACAGCAGGTGTTCCTAATCTTTTTCTATCATGTCTTCCTCAACCTTACCTTCTGCCATGATGGGTAATGTACAGGCTAGTGCAGAATCTCAACCTTGGCACTAATAACATTTGGGGCCTGATAATGTGTGTGTGTGTGTGTGTGTGTGTGTGCGTGCACGTGTGTGTGTGTTGGGGGTGTCCTATGCATTCTAGGATGTTTAGTAGCATTCCAGGCTTCTACCCACTAGATGCCAGTAGTACCCCCCTCCCCCACCACTAAAAAAAAAAAGATCAATAGATGTTGCCAAATGTCCCCCGTCCCTTGGGGACAAAAATCACCTCCACTTGAGAAACACTGGTCTAGTGGTTAAGAATAGAGGCTACTGAGTCAGGTGGGACCTAAGTTTAAATCCTAAATCAGAACCTGACTGGTTTTGGATAGGTGTAAGCCTCAGTAGCCTATCTGTAAAATGGGGATAACAGTACCTCCTTCATAGGGCTATCGTGAATGGTAAGGAACTTATGTGTCCACCAAAATCCATGTTCCCATTTCCAAAATATATAGAGTTGTCCCCAGGAAGTGGCTTCCTAGCTTCTGCACCTCTGCGGGGCCAGGTGCCTTGTTCTCATCCTCTTCCCCCATGTGCAGGGCCTAGGACAGTGATGGCGAACCTATGACATGCGTGTCAGAGGTGACACACGAACTCATTTTTGGGGTTGATTTTTCTTTGTTAAATTGCATTTAAATATATAAAATAAGTATCAAAAATATAAGTCTTTGCTTTACTATGGTTGCAAATATCAAAAAATTTCTATATGTGACACGGCACCAAAGTTAAGTTAGGGTTTTTCAAAATGCTGACACGCCAGGCTCAAAAGGTTCGCCATCACTGGCCTAGGAGATGGCAGAGCTAGAAGGCGGAAAGAGCCCGTGTCGCGGAAAGTAGGACAGCTGCCTGTCCGTCAGGAGCAGCCAGTAGTAGAGTTACTGGGTAAGAAATGTCTATTATGCAAACCAGTGCAACTCTGCCAGCAGCCAGCAAATACATACTTAATGTAGTGCCCAGCACACAGGGAGAACGCAAAAGGTTTTGGTTATTATCACCTCAACAGATGAACTCACTTCCTATCGCGCTGAGAAGAATCCTTCATTTAGCAAGTATGTATCAAGTGTCGATTGAGTGTCGGGCATTTTGCCGCAATGCAAAAATAGAGAAAACCTGTGACATTGTCCAGTATTAATACATCAAATCTCTAGAGCGCTGGCGATGGGCCAGGCATGCAGCTCTTTCTATGTATGGAAGAGTCAGCAGGGAACAGGACAGACATCTGGCTGACCTCTTAAAAGAATAGATTGAAATCTAGTGGTGAAACCAGATGCTGAACAAGTGTGCGGTAAGAGTGATGAATGTTTTGAAGGGAAAGTACAGGGCTCTTTGGAAACAAAACATATTATAGAAGGCCACTGAGGCCTCCCTGAGAAATAGATTATCAGAAAATAGTTTTTTCCGTTAAGTTTCACTTTTTTTGTTATATCCGTTTTTTCTTGTTTCTCTTCTATCATAGAAAAAAAAACCACTCTTATTTCTTTTATTTACCAGCCTTCCTGTCTGTGTTCTGGCCATATTTTTTTTTTTACTCTGGAACTATAGCCAATCAACTATCCTCCAGTCTTTAAAGAAATCTGTGTCTACTGCCCCCTTCCCTCAGCCTAAGGACTCCTCTCATCCTGACCAACAATTCCCTCTGTCCCCTGCAGTCCAGCAGATTTCTTTACACCCACTCACTCCTCAGCCCCTGACTAAGTTCTCCATCATTCCACTTAATTAAAATTGTTTTTGGTTTTCGTTCGGTTTTTCAAAAACTATCCATGGACTTCTACTTACCAAATAAAGCAAAAACCCCACACTCATCCCTCTCTGGTGTGAGCAAATGACTATTTACCACCCACTGTTTCTGAAGTTCTCTCCACCCTGGGGCTCATTCACTACTCTTTCACCTTCTGGTTCCCCCCCACACAGGGGTCCTCAAACTTTTTAAACAGGGGGCCAGTTCACTGTCCCTCAGACCGTTGGAGGGCCAGACTATAGTTTAAAAAAAAAAACCTATGAACAAATTCCTATGCACACTGCACATATCTTATTTTGAAGTAAAAAAACAAAACGGGAACAAATACAGTATTTGTATTTCCATGTGGCCCACGGGCCGTAGTTTGAGGACCCCTGCCCCAGACCTTTCTGATTCTTCTTTCCCCAGCTCCCTTCTCCTTCTCTGAGGGACAGAGCTCTTTTCAGCCTCTCCTTGTCAGTCCCCTCTCCCAAGGCATTCCTTATTTTTTTTTTACAGTGTAAAATTTTTATATTTAGAATTAGGCAGCTGGACTCGGTTTAGATGATTCCAATTTTGTTGGCAACATCCAAAGCATCATAGTCAGGAGCCAGTGGAACATATGCCTTCTTCTCGCCATCAGGCCTGATGAGGTCGTTGCCCTTGGCCACGTCAATGTCACAGAGCTTCTTCACAGCCTGTTGGATCTGGTGCTTGTTGGCCTTGCCATCCACAATGAACACCAGTGTATTATTATCTTCTATCTTCTTCATGGCTGACCCGGTAGTCAGGGGGAATTTGATGATGGCGTAGTGGGCAAGCTTGCTTCTCCTGGGTGCACTCCTCCGAGGGTATTTAGGCTGCCTCCGGAGCCTTAGTGTCTTTGGCCGTCGGAAGGTGGGTGACGTGCGGATCTTTTTTTTTTTTTTTGTGGCTGTGGACGCCTTTCAACACTGCTTTCTTTGCCTTCAAAGCCTTTGCATTGGCTTTGGCTTTGGGAGGGGCAGGGCCTTCCTTCTTAGCTTTCGGCGCCATCTTCGTAAAAAGGGTTTCCGAGACCCGCTCCCATGGGCTTATCCCAAGGCATTCCCTCTCACCAAATGTTCGGATTACTCCCACACTACTTCACCTCCACACTCGACTCCCACTGACCATCTCCACACTTCCACCCGGCTTGTCCTGCCAACATTTCAAATCCAACCATTCAAAGCGGAAGTCCTTATTTATTAATCACAAAATTATTTGACTGTGCTTCCTACCTTCATTAAGGGTACCCACGTAAGAGTCTTCTTCAATTTCTCCCCCTCTCTATTTTACTCCCCCGCCCCCGCATTCAGTCACTTTGAATTCAAATATTTTTTCCATCACCGCATTTCCAGCCCCACTCCATTGGACTCTATTACCTATACCCAATATGACCATGAGCAATTAATCGTTGTAAGCCTCCAATGCCTTCATCTCTAAAATAAAGATTATACTACTTACATTCCAGGATAGTTACAAAAATTAAATAAACAAATTCTATAAAACACATATCATTACTATATATTAATAATATTAATTAATTAATACAATAATCATAATTAATATATCAATGTCTGGCATTTATTATTCTCAATAACTTGATATCGCTGGTTTTTATAACTTGTTTCTTAACCTCAAATCTCTCACCTCCCTAATTCTTTGCTAGTAAAGGTACCTTCCAGAATGGGTTGGATAAAGTTCCTCCCCTCCCCCAAAATATCCACTAGCTTCCTACTGTCTCCTGAATACAGCCCCACTCCATAACATTCAAAGTCCTTTTAATAAGATTTGTTTCTAGCCTGGCCGGCGTGGCTCAGTGCTTGGGCATCGACCTATGAATCAGGGCATATGCCTGGGTTGCAGGCTCAATCTCTTGTAGGGGGTGTGCAGGAGGCAGCCAATCAATGATTCTCTCTCATCATTGATGTTTCTGTCTCTCTTTCCCTCTCCCTTCCTCTCTGAAAAAAATAAAAATACATTTTTTTAAAAAAAAAGATTTGTTGCCCTGGCCGGTTTGGCTCAGTGGACAGAGCATCGGCCTGTGGACTCAAGGGTCCCAGGTTCAATTCCGGTCAAGGGCATGTACCTTGGTTGCAGGCACATACCCAGTAGGGAGTGTGCAGGAGGCAGCTGATCGATGTTTCTCTCTCATCGATGTTTCTAACTCTCTATTCCTCTCCCTTCCTCTCTGTAAGAAATCAACACTTAGGTTGCTTCCATACCTTGGCTATTGTCAATATTGTTTCATTAAAGATATGGGTGCATTTTCTTTTCAATTTAGTGTTTTGGATTTCTTTGGAAAAATATCTAGAAGTGGGATTGCTGGGTCCTTCCTTGTCCCTTGTTGTAGCCTTTGTTTTAAAGTCTTATATTTTTCCTGATGTATGTATTGCTATCCCAGCTTTTATCTTGTTTTCATTTGCATAAAATATCTTTTTTTCATCCCTTTACTTTAAGTCTGAGTGTGTCTTTTGATTTGAAATGGGTCTCTTGAAGGCAGCATATATACGAGTCTTGTTTTCTTGTCATTCATCCACCCTATGGTTTTGATTGAAACATTTAATTCATTTGCATCTAAATTATTGATAGGTATGTAGTTATTGCCATTTTATTATTCATATTTTGGTCTTTTTCTTCTTCTTAATGAAGACCCTTTAACAATTCCTGTAATACTGGTTTGGTGGTGATCAACTCTTTTAGTTTTTTCTTGTCTAGGAAGCTCTTTATCTGTGCTCTGATTATAGATGATAGCTTTGTTGGGTAGAGTGATCTTAGTTGTAGGTCCTTGCTTTTCAATACTTGGAATATGTCATGCCAATCCTTTCTGACCTACAAAGTTTCTGTTGAGAAATCAACTGACAGTCTTTTTTAGTAGCTCCCTTGTAAGTAACTAATTGCTTTTCTCTTGCTGCTTTTAAGATTATCTCTTTGCCTTTAACAACTGCCATTTTAATTATAATGTGTCTTGGTGTGGGCCTCTTTTGGTACATCTTGTTTGAGATGTACTTCCTGGACTTGGGTGTCTTTTTCCTTTGCCAGATTAGGGAAATTTTCCATCATTATTTCTTCAAATAGATTTTCAATTCCTTGCTCTCTATCTTTCCTTCTGGTACCCCTTTGTTGCAAATGTTGGTATGCTTAATGTTGTCCCAGAGGCCCCTTAAACTATTCTTTTTTTCTGTTCTGATTGATTGCTTTCTGCTACCTTGTCTTCCAAATCTCTGATTTGATCCTCTGGGTAATCTAATCTACTATTGATTTCAGTTGTTGTATTCTTAATTTCCTAATGGTTCTTTTTTATGTTTTCTATCTCCATTTTTATGTTTCCCATCTCTTTGTTAAAGTTCTCACTGAGATTGTCCACTCTTCCCCTAAGTTCATTGAGCATCTTATAACCAGTGTTTTGAACTCTACATGTGGTAGTTTGCTTGTCTCCATTTTATTTAGCTCTTTCTCTGGCGATTTCTCCTATTCTCTCATTTGGGGGATGTTTCTTTGTCTCCCCATTAGGTACATCTGCTACATTTCCTGGTATTGCTAGAGTGGCCTTTTGTAGTGGGTATCTGGTGGGGCCCAGTAGTGCACGCTCCCTGGTCACCTTATCTGGATGCTACAGGTGTGTCCCTTGTGTGGGTACAGCTCCAGTTGTAGTAAAGCCTTGATTTCTGTTGGCACGCCAATGGGAAGAACTGACTCTTAGTTTATTGGTTGTGAGAAATGGCTGTGACTACAGAGGAGTGCAGGGGCTGACCTGCAAACCAGAATTTGCTTTAGCTAGGCTAGCATGCCCACCAAGTCTGCCCTTTGGGTGTGTCATTGTGGGGGTGATTCGGTGGTGCTCTGATGTGGTCTGAAGCTGGCCATAACATGTGTTTACTTGGGGCCTCTCTGGCTACTGCCTGTGCCCAGCCTGGGGCCACCTTGAATAAGCCAAGTTATCTACAAGTGGTTGGCACTTGTGCTGGGTTTGGAGGTACCTGGGAAAGGCTAAGCTTCTAACTGAGGCCAGCTGCCTGGGGCCATTAGGCCAAGGGCACAGCACCCCAAGGCCAGTCGCTGCAAAGCGTTTGTGAACCTTCGAGAGATTTTAGGAAAGTCCGTATCACAAACTGAGACTGGATGTTTGTATGAAAAAGCTGCTGGAAGCAGCTTGCTGAATATAAACGTTATGATTTCCAACATCCATTCTCCTATTGCCGCAGCTCCTCTTCTCTCTTTGTGTGTCTCCTCTACTCTACTCAATTTTTAAAAACAAATTAGTCTCCTTCAAACATTTGAGTTTATAATACTTACCAGAGACCAATTTCACTTGTGAATACTAATATTTTTAATTCTAATTAATATCAGCAAATTATATCTGGCATAAAGGAAAAGAAGAAAGCATTATTAACTACATAATGCTTACACCAGGACCAGGTTATCATTAGAAAATTAATTCACAGAATTCACTATCTTAATGTATTTTTTAAAAAAGAAAAGAAGTGGCATATCAATAATTATCTAATATATAGATTCACAACCATTGGGGTTCCATGGATGGGCTCCAAATTGTCTGTGACAACCTTCAATTATAAACACAATATTGGTGTATGTGTGGGAGATCCACAGATACATTGGTCTTAAAGAAGTCCAAAACCCATGAATCCTTTCACAGGCTGCAGTATTACAATGGACTGCTCTGCATTAAAATGATATTGTTGAAGGTTGCCCTAAAATAAAGGGTATAAAAATATATTATACCAAATTTCAAAGTGATCCATTTTTAAAACAGGTTCTTAAATTCTACTGCATTAAAACCATTACTTACTTCCAAAACAAGCTCTCGGATGTTTTCAACGTACAGTTTCACATAATCTTTCATGTAAGTAGGGAGGTATGTGAAGTCTATGCTGTACCAATTCATCATTAGCGCCGCTTCATTTTCATTATTTCCACCCCATATGATGATGGAGGGATGAGATTTCAGTCTCCTGATCTAAAATGTAAGAAAACATAAAATAATTTTCAAATGCTCAACATTAAAAAAAACTCAGAACTATAATAAATATAAAATTATAGCCATTGAATTTCTGCACATAAATTTTTAAAATATATTTTTATTGATTTCAGAGAGGAAGGGAGAGGAAGAGATAGAAACATCAATGATGGGAGAGAATCACTGATTGGCTGCCTCCCGCATGCCCGACATTGGGGATTGAGCCCACAACCTTGGCATGTGCCCTACCAGGAATCAAAACATGACCTCCTGGTTCATAGCTCGACGCTCAATTACTGAGCCAGACTGGCCAGCTCTGCACATAAATTTTGACATGCCACAAAGCCCATTAGAAAATGGCTATAACTTTACCTGTGGGAATACATTTTTTAAAATCTCTGAGATTCTTTTTATTTAGATTTTCTAAATACTGATAAGGTAAGGCTGCTCTTCTCTGCTGTACGAACACTGAAGAAAATATAATTTCTTTTATTAAACATGAAAAATAAATCAAGCTCAGCATTATCTGACTCGGCCACAACAAGGTTCTAAGAAGTACAGAATGCAGGACATCTTACATTAAATTACAGGGTTAGTCGTCTCAAGAGCAAGTTGGGGCTTTGAGTGAAGATACAATGAGGCAGAACTTAGGCTGAAAGAGGTATGAGGTTCCCATCCACCAAGGTCAAAACCCATAAGAACTAGAGAGGGGCCCTAACCGGTTTGGCTCAGTGGATAGAGCGTCAGCCTGCGGACTGAAAGGTCCCAGGTTCGATTCCGGTCAAGGGCATGTACCTCAGTTGCAGGCACATCCCCAGTAGGAGGTGTGCAGGAGGCAGCTGATCGATGTTTCTCTCTCATCGATATTTCTAACTCTCTATCCCTCTCCCTTCCTCTCTGCAAAAAAAATCAATAAAATATATTTAAAAAAATAAAAGAAAGAACTAGAGAGGGTTTTACAAAGCAAGTGAGTACCAGAGATGCTCTGGAAGTTGAAGACAAACATATGGAATATTCTAAAGAAAAAAAAAGATTAGGGCATCAAGAGGATGTCACCTGAAAGAAGTATCAATGTCATGTCCTAAGAAATCAACTAAGGCTGTTACTGAATCTATCTAAACCCTGCCAGCCTCAGAATTGAGGTCTGAAACAAAAATAAATCAAACCAAACAAAATTCATGGGTCCTAAGGTTGATTACCATCCCAGAGGGAAAGGGAAGTGGGGGAGAGACGGAGGAGGGTATAGGAAGAATAAATGGTGATGGAAGGGAGATTTGCCTTGGGGTGGTGAATCCCCCACCCCCAATATAGAGATGTATTATAGAACCTGTACCCCCTGAAACCTATACAATTTTATTAACCAATGCCCCCCCCAAATAAATCTCAAATCCTCCCCTAATAAAACGACAAACCATGCCAAATTTGCCCCATTCCTTCCCCTATGCCTTAAGCCCACGCCCCCCCAGCCCAATCAGAGCGACTATATGCAAATTACCCCACCCAAGATGCCAGCCGGGCAGTCCCGGAGCTGGAGCCCAGCCCCGAGGCCTTGGTTGCCCCCAATGATGGAGGAAGCCAAGCTTCCCCCCTCCCGCAGGCAGCTCTGAGCCCCACTCAAACCAACAAAGTTTCAATTATAGAAGATAAATAAACCCCAGATCCCCCTTTCAGCTCTCCATGGCCACGGA
>NW_005871177.1:2239951-2254043 GCF_000147115.1 Myotis lucifugus
TTTAAAAAAGAAAAAAGAGAGCTGGAAGCTCCGTCCGCCGGGGGGTCCTGACCAGCCTGAAAACGCCCTCAGCCCTCACCCAGCCTGGCCCAGTCACCCAGTGGGAACCCTTACCTTAAAGGGGGGTGTGGCCAGCCTGAAAACAAGCCATCAGCCCCTCACCCAGGCTGGCCAAACCTCCATGGGGTGAGGGTCCTTACTGGGGGGGGGGGGGGCTTGACCAGCCTGCAAACAGCCATCAGCCCCTCACCCAGGCTGGCCAGGCACCCCAGTGGGAACCCCCACCCTGAAGGGGCTGTGACCAGCTGCAAACAGCCATCAGCCCCTCACCCAGGCTGGCCAGGCACCCCAGCAGTACCCCCACCCTGATCCGGGACACCCTTCAGGGCAAACCAGCCAGCCCCCACCCATGCACCAGGCCTCTATCCTATATAATAAAAGGGTAATATGCAAACTGACCCTAACAGCAGAACAACTGGGAATGACTGGTCACTATGACACACACTGACCACCAGGGGGCAGACGCTCAATGCAGGAGCTGCCCTCTGGTGGTCAGGGCGCTCTCACATGGGGAGCTCTGCTCAGCCACAAGCCAGGCTGATGGCTGCCAGTACGGCAGTGGTGGTGGGAGCCTCTTCCGCCTCCTCAGCAGCACTAAGGATGTCAGACTGCAGCTTAGGCCTGCTCCCCGCTGGCAAGTGGACATCCCCTGAGGGCTCCTGGGCTGCCAGAGGGATGTCTGATTGCCAGCTTAGGCCCAATCCCCTGGGGAGCGGGCCTAAGCCAGCAGGTGGTCATCCCCCGAGGGGTCCCAGACTGCAAGAGGGTACAGACCGGGCTGATGGCCCCTCCCCCCCCTCCCCCGAGTGCACAAATTGTTGTGCACCGGGCCTCTAGTAAAAAATAAAAGACACGGGGAAATATATTTGTGTGTGTGATATACATTAAAATAAACTGTAAGAATATGGAATAAAAAGTTAACAATATTGAAAAAAATTGAGGTCTGCATGAGCTGGGCTCACTGTGGGCCAGCCCTGTGTAAGGAGAAAGATCAGGTCTTCTGACACACAGGAAGATGCACCCCAATAGAAGAGGGCAATTAAACCTTTGAGGACAACAAAGGGAGTCAATGGTCACGAGAAATTCTTTTGGAACATGGCTTAGCAATACAACCTCCGTGGTATTCACCACTTCTCTTTCACAGTCAGGGATGATCACAGTGATGGATCCCAGCTGCTGTTTCTACTGTGGTCTCCATTCAAGATGCTAAGTAATTCATACATGATACAGAGATGCATTAAAGAGATATAGCTCATTTTAAAAAATTAACATCCTGTGTTTTTCTAAATCATCCTTATAAACAGCATTTCCTTTATTTGCCTCTACATATGCCCAAGTAAGTGAGACTGCTACCAGCAATGACTGGCATGTTTGTGGTGCTGGTGACACAAACACTGAAGAGGCAAGAAAACTTCAGTGACTCTGTGATACCCTTCAAACTGACTGAGAATTTCATGGTAAGCTTCAATTTAAAATGTTAACGAACTCTGCATTAGAAGTTCTCCTGTTTTGGAAGGCACACAGATATCATAGTAAATTATTTGTATGAAAGAAAAGTAAAGATAAAACTGAAATGTTTGCATCCTGGTCAGGTGGCTCAGTTGGTTGGAACATCGTGCTATACATCAAAAGCTTGCAGGTTCAATTCCCAGTCAGGGCACATACTTAGGCTGCGGGTTCAGTCTCTGGCCAAGGTGTGAACAGGAGGCAACCGATCAATGTTTCTAAGAACTCTTACATTGATATTTCTCTACCCCCCTCCCCCTTCTCTCTCTCTAAAAAAATCAATGAAAAAACATATCCTCGGGTGAGGATTAAAAAAAAAAGCTGAAATGTTTGCAACCTACATAACTATAATCAATACTTTAAAGTTTTTCATTCATCTCCCCATCCATCTACCCGGTGAATAATCCAGCCGGGGAGGAGGGACACAGAAGGGAACAAGCCCTGGCCTCAGAGAGGTTGCAACTTTACAGGGGTGGCAATGCCTGAGCGAGGAATTCAAAGTGTGCTGTGGCTCACGAAGGGCAAATGACCTCATCTAGATTTGCAGACTCAGAAAGATTTCTTCACCAGAGGAAGCCTTGCTCAAGGTTAACAGGGGCCAGAGAGAATGAGTGAGGTGGTCCACAAGGGAAGGTGGTGGGGATGGTGGGCCAGGGCATACACGCAGGGCAGGCGGTGCTTGGTGAGGTGGAGAGGCAGGCAGAGACGGGACAGTACCTGCTGAGGGTCCTTAACTCTATCTGGAGGGCTTTCAGCAAGGGATGACTCAATTTGTACTTTAAAGCCTTATTTTTTTAATAAAACACAGGTGAAGAAAATAAATTATGGCACAGTAAACTATTATAAGGCAATCAGTCTATAACCACCACCCAGACCAGAAAAACTTTACCAACCACCTTCCCAATCGTGGTCCTGTTCTCCTTCCAAAATAGCCGCTATCTTGCTTTTGTTTTGGTTTTTCATGCAAATACACAGCTTATAATTATAAACCCATGTATTTCAACACAGTTGATGGATTTCGATCCACTGACATTCTTATCCTTATTGAACCTCAAACTGTCCCACTTTGGGTTGGTCAGAGTCCCACCAAAGTTTTTTTGACGTATCTTTCATAGCCTCCTTGTTATAGCCTCCTTGTTATCTGTCTGTCAGAATCTTCCAGAATAATCTAGGATATTTCCTGCCCCTCACTGAAATCAGCCATTTCTGTAAGACGACTTTCTCTTAATGGGAAATATTATCTATATATATAAAAGCCTAAGCGACCAGCTGACCGGCCAACTGGCCAGTAGCTATGACATGCACTGACCACCAGGGGGCAGATGCTCAACACAGGAGCTGCCAGCTGTGGTCACTTGGCAGCGGCAGTTCTTGGGTGATGCACCCAGAACCAGAGAGGAGGGAGCCAGATTCTGGGGTGCATCACCCGAGAACTGCCCTCTCACAATCCAGGACCCCTTGGGGGATGTTGGAGAGCCGGTTTCATCCCGATCCCCACAGGCCAGGCCAAGGGACCCCACTGGTGCACGAATCCGTGCACTGGGCCCCTAGTACAAATATAAGTGTGTATATGTGGAATGCAAAAGAAATCAAGGAGTCAAGAATCACTTTAAATTTTTGACCTGAGAAATTCAGACTGGCATTGCCAATTATTGAAAACTGCAGGAAAAGCAAGTTCAGGGAAGGTAATATAACTTTGTTTTGGACATGTTACATTTGGGATGTCCATAAGTGGAGGCACCAAATTAGCAGTTGGATATAAGAACCAGGAATTCCGCAGAATTGTACCAGAGATAAATATGAGAGTGGTAATGTGGTAAAGCCATGAGACTGGGTGGAATCACCTAGGAAAACAATTACCTGATTGTGATTTTTCATGAGATTTAGTAAAGAGAACAACAAAAAGCAACGTGGAGTGGTTTAACAAAAGGCAAAACTAAAACGTAAGCCTGTTCCTTCTTGAAATGGTAGTAACGTACCTGGTAAGCAACTTCTGCTCTCACTGAATTTATGAAGTCCGCATCAGTTGGATAAAGGGCACAGGCAAACATGAAATCCTGCCATACCTAGCAAACCAAATAAAAGGTGATAAAGCACTTCCATGGATTTTACCACACAGAAACAAATTCCTCACTCTGAACTGTGGGGATTATCTTTCATGCAGATGAAAAATCAAGTTCGTCCGATGAGTGTGATCATTTGAGCACTACTATGTGCGGGCACTCGGGGTCCCCTGACTTCCCAGAACTGCACATGACCGTAGGAAAACCCGAGAAGATAAAATGCAAGGGAGGCAAGAAAGACTGAGAATTCAAGTAAGGAAATAGTGAGTGTGTTGAGGGGGAAATAAAATTCTAAATGAAGCTTCCTACCCCGACCCCTCCTTACTCCTAACTCACTCTGTCACTGGGAATTTGGTATTGAGAGATGGACCAGTCTATTAAAAACATACATTTCTCAGAGGGAAGGGAGGAGAGGGGAGGGGGGAAGAGATGAACCAAAGAACTTATATGCATATATGCATAGCCCATGGACACAGACAACATAGGGTGGTGAAGGCCTGGGGTGGGGCAGGAACCTGGTGGAGGGGACAATAAGGAGGGATAATGGGGGGGGGGGGGGGAGAACATCTGTAATACTCTCAACAATAAAGATAAATTTAATTAAAACAGAAAAAGAAAGAAACATACATTGTTTATGAAGGAATACATTTTCATGGCCAAAAATAATTACTACATGGACATTTTAGTACTGACACCACATAAGCTCATTCCTGGGGAGGCTGTCATGCTAAGTGGTTGAGAGCAGGGCCCCGGTTCAGTGGGCCTGAGTGGGAACCTTGACCCCACCATAGCCCCACCATGTGCTGTGGGCGAGTTATTTAACCCTGCACGTGTCAGTTTCCTTCTCTGTGAAATGTGGATATAGAGCAACAACCACCACCCCATAGAATGGGCATGAAGTTCAAACAAAATAATAGATGCAGAGCACGGAGAACAATGCCTGGCACTCAATGAATATTACAGAATATCGTCACATCATCATGACCATCAGCATTATCAATATTATTATAATTACTACTCTTCTATGGAGAGCTTTAAATTTTAAAACTGTAATACTAAAACTAAAAATATATTTTCTTTGTGTAACCCTCACTAATGTAAAACATGTTGGGAGTGCTAGCACACCTTTAATTTTATTATTTTTCTTCTCTCTAGGGCTTGTTGGTGCTCCTTAAAGTTAAAGTTTTTAAATATCTTATTTTCTTTTTTATGCATAGTCTCAAATCACAAAGAAAATGTAGATAGATACATACTGATATAACTACTATAGAGAATGCCTATCATTCAAAAATAATTAAATAATTGTGATACTCGCTATCAACTCTGGCTCTTGGTTCTTAAGATGCCATTTAATCTTTTGCAAAAAAAAGGAACATCATTCCTGACTCTGAGAAAAGAAGGAATGAGCAATATCACACTCTCAGAATGCTGAAAAAGTAACATATCTATACTAATAAAAGGGTAATATGCTAATTAGACTAGATGTCTTCTGGACGTCCTTCCTGACAAAGCTGGGCCCAGGAGAAGCTACCCACTCACAGTCCCGGGCGCCTGTGCCTGCGGCCGGCCCGGGCAAAGCTGGTCCCAATCCCAGGTTCCTGTGGCTGGCCGGAGGAGGAAAGCCTGGGTCCTGGGTGTAGGGCCAAGGCAGAGGAAGTTAGGGGCAATCAGGAAAGCAGGCAGGCGAGCGGTTAGGAGCCAGCAGTTCTGGATTGCAAGGGGTCCCGGATTAGAGAGAGTGCAAGCTAGGCTGAGGAACTGCCCCCCCATACACGAATTTTGTGCACTGGGCCTCTATTCCTATACAACAAAAGGCTAATATACAAATTGTTCCCTTGACTGGGAGTTCAACCGGGAGTTCGACCAGGGGCTGGGGCCGGCCGGCCAACCACCCATGGCCCCTCCCCCCAGCCGCCCCCCCCCATTGGCCCCTCCCACCCCAATGAGAGACAGGGGCGGCTGGCCAACCTCTTGCGTCCCCTCCCCCAAGTGGCCCTGATCAGGGTGGGCCAGCCAGACCCCACCCATGCACAAATTCATGCACTGGGCCTCTAGTCAAAAAATAAAGTGCTGTCAACTACTCACCATTATTCCTAGTTCATCACAGAGTTCATAGAATTCATCTCGCTCATAAATACCTCCTCCCCACACCCGAAGAGTATTCATGTTAGCATCCACGACAGACTGCAAAAGGAGTGATAACCTATAGAGAAATTTTAAAAACCAACACTAATCTGAAAACCTGGGGATGCTAAAAAAAAAAGATTTTAAGAAACACATTGTGGGTGATAAACACACTTAAAATCTCTGCTAGAAAAACACATTTTAAAATGATGATAGTTTGGCCCTAGCTGGTTTGGCTCAGTGGATAGAGCGTCGGCCTGCAGACTGAAAGGTCCCAGGTTCAATTCCGGTCAAGGGCACATACCAGGTTTGTGGGCTTGATCCCCAGTGTGGGGCGTGCAGGAGGTAGTCGATTAATGATTCTCTCTCATCATTGATGTTTCTATCTCTCTCTCCCTCTCCCTTCCCCTCTAAAATCAATAAAAATTAAAAAAGAAAAGTCTAGAAATTTATGGCCACTTTGAGAGCATGTACCTTCCATCTCCAGAGCAATGCCCAGAAAGGAACGAAAAAGACCAGTAACAGGCTAGCCTGGGACCCAGAGCACTGACTCTGAGCAAAGGTGCTCATGGGCAGGTTTACTAATTGGCCCAGCTGTGCTGAACAGCTGCCACCAAAACCAGCCAGATAGGAGAGGATCATTTAAAAGAGAGAGACAGCTAATTATCTGGGCCTATGCCTGGAGAATAATTTCATTTAAATGTAAAATTCAAAACAATATATATATATATATATTGAAGTAAAAGGAAATTACTACAAGTTTGGGCAAAATTAGAGTTTAGTTACCAACCACATCTACATTCTAAACATCTAGTAATATACTACAATGCATATTTATACATTTGTAAATACGTTAACAGTGTTTTTCACTTCACAAGGCTTATCTTCACTATCACAAAGACAGTAGTTTACAAACCCAATTAAAAAAATTACTTTCTTATATTGTTCTATTCTCACAGCTTCAGAAAAATACTTTAATTTTTTTCCTAGATCTAAAATTTTAACGATTGTTTTTAGTTCTTTTTATTAAGGTAAAAGTAAAGGAATCTGCAAATATCTTAGCATGAAGAGATAAATATTTAAAAATATGAACAAAAATATTTAAGGTGCTCTTCAAAAAGTCGGGGCGGGGGGACAAGTTTAATCATCTTTTAGAAAAATTTTTATCCTAGAATTCTATATTGCCCCTCAATTCCTTTGACTGGAACTAACAAAAGTAAGAATGAGCAGCTCTTAAGCTTTGTGGCTCTGTTAATAAAAGAGAAACAAGAAAAGAAAGATGATAACTTACAAGTCAGAGGTTACTCGATCCTGGAACGAATCTGCTGGGATCCAGTTTGATCCTTTCAGAAATATTGGAAATCCATTAATTTTGAAGTAGAAACTCAGACCAGGAGAACCTTTTATGGGCTCTTGTATCAGTTCCACTGTCCTAAAAAAAACCTATTATGAACAGAATTAAATACAAAAAATATATTGTAGTCTTCCTCATGAAATAGACATTTGTAATTATAATAAAAGAAATGTATTCGGTAGGGGAGCCGGGGGAAGGTCAATGGGGGGGCGGGGGGGGGGGGGAAGGAGACATATTTACTACTATCTGTAATACTTTAAACAATAAAATAAAAAATTTTTTAAAAAGAAATGTATTTAAAGATAACATTTCAAAATTAAAACAAAAACTGATACTATTTTACAAAGTTGTGGGGGGAGAGGGGATGAGGGTATGGAGAAATGTCCATCAGTTAAACTACCACATCTTTGATTGAAAAACACATTCTCATTTCAGTATTGTTAAAATATGTCAAAATATACACTTAAGAAACAAAGAAATATAGCACAAGGTATTTAATAATTTAACATCTTTCCAATTATAATAGCACATTATTGATTAAGATCACTTTGCTTAATAGGCAATTTAATCCTAGCTAATTATCACATTAAACTCAATGTGTGAGAGAGCTCTGGTATGGAACTGGAAATGTAAGCAGTGTTCCAATTAAAAGACTAGATAAGAGCACATACCCCAATATCATCATTGCTACAGGAGAGGAAGCTGAGACCTCTGTCCCTGTGAAAAGCCTAGCCTGGTTTCCCTCAGCAGCATGAGCAGCAAGACCCTAGGTAGAGCAGATTGATGTTCTTATCCAAATCTTCATTCTTTCCCATCATAAACTGGACCAAGCCCTGAACCAAAATTATGCATTTCTTCTCGAATTAAAAATATAAATGAATTAACCAATGTATTCCATGTAATAAGTGTCCACCATTCTTCCATTTTCTTGCCCTTGCCCTTATTACTATGGCATGATGAAATGTGTCAGAGTTAATGTTATGAGAAGACACAGAATAAGGCTTAGATGAGGAAGAACTCGACATGGAATTACCACACCTGCTTTAGAGTTGCAAAATGTAAAAAATGCCCAGTGATTTTCAGAGGTAACTCAGAATACCTTTAAGGATTCATACATCTAGAATAGTGATTCTTAAAGTGTGGCCAAGGGACAACAGAGGATTCCTGAGAATCTTTCGGGGGTGGGGGAGGAGTGAGGGAGGCCTTAAGTCCAAAACTATCTTCACAATAAAGATAAAACATTTGCTCTTTCACTCTCCCTCTTTTGAGTGTACAGTGGAATTTTCCAGAAGCTACATGATATGTGATGACATCATCACTCTGACAGCTAATAGAATATGTGCTTGAATATTCTGGTGTGTTCTAGTTCCACAGTTGAGGTTTAGGGTATGAAAAGGTGTATTTCAGAGATTAACTCAGTACTTCTGTGCTCTTACTAGCTGTCTCTGGTTACTCCTGCTGCAATATCTGTAACTGCATTACCGTTCAATAAATTATGATTTCGAATCCCAAAGTTTTCCTTGCAACCTATACAGAAACACAAAAAGACTAGGTACCTTTTAACTTGTTTCACAATAATACTTTTAAGATTTCAAATAAAAACATATTTTAATATTAATTAAAACTCATTTTAGAGTTTAATAAATTTTATCTCAGTCTAAAGGAAAATTTAAAATATACTTTTTCCCAATTTAAGGATGAACTGTTGTCATAAAATGGGATAATAAGACTAAAATTTTCAACATACAGTCACGCTGTCTACATCTAAAAATACTGAAGCAGAACCAAACTGACATATCAGAGAATCCAATTTATTGAATATAATTTTATATAATGAAATGTTTCAACATTTGGAACTCTTAGGACACCATTTTTCAAGTAACCAATACATTATATTACAATATCACACATGAATAAAAGATCCGTTAAGGGGCAAGTTATACCAATTGAATTTAATGTAACAGAGTAAGAAGAGTTCATTAAAATGGCTTCAGATTCCACATTACAACGAGTCTTTAAAAAACCACCACTTGTTAAATTCTAGTGTAGTACCAAAGAATCGCCACAGAAAAGTCAAGCAGTTTGAAAAGGCTACTCCTCTCTTCTCCAACTACATACTATCTGTGTCAAGTCAGATTTTCTTCATATGTTTCAATGAAAACAACATACTGCAAATTGAATTCAGAAACAGATAAGAATCCAGATTCCTTCTATTAAGAATCCAGATTCCTTCTATTAAGCAAGAGATTTGCAAACATGTAAAACAATGTCATTATTCTAACTAAATGTTTTATTTTATAAATATCTATACTAATAACGAGCTAATATGCTAATGGTTGATACGCCCTAACGGTAACGACCAGGTCATTAGCATATTAGCTGGGGCGTTGCTCCGGAGATGGGGTGGAAGCCGGGAGGCGCCCAGAGGAGGTGGAACCATCCTGTGCTGGGGAGGGTGGGGGTGAGAGCGCATAGCGCCTCCCTCACCAGTCCTTTGCCAGCTACCACTCGCACTCTGAGTGCCCCGCGTGGCCCACCTGCCAGGGGAAGGAGCACAGTGGAGCGGGTGGGCGGCTTCCACGCTCTCCTCCGGCACCATGACAGGGTAGAGCCGCTCCGAAGACAGGGCGGAAGCGGGGAGGCGCCCAGAGAAGGCGGGACCAGCCCTAGGCGACTCGAGGAACTGAGGGCGGGGCTTGAAGTGGCCAGAGAAGGCCAGAGGGTTTGGGGGCTGGAGCTCTGTGTGGAGAGGTTCGGGTGTCAAGGCAGGGTGGCACCACGAGATTTCAAATCGCACACTGGGCTCCTAGTATTTATATAAAATAACTCATAGAGTAACATGTGATAGGGGTTTTTTTTAACCATAATTTGAAATGAAAAATATTTAATTATAAGCTTTAACATTTACTCACAGAAACAAAAGCACTTTGGGGTTCTTAATAATTTTTATAAATGTAAAGTGATTCTGATTCCAAAAGAATTTGAGAATCACTAATCTAGAAAATAGAACCCTTTAATTTTTTTTTATTAATGCTACACATAGTATTACTAATAAAACACATTTTCCAACATGTTTTTTTCTTTTCTGTGCAAATAGTCTCATACAAAGACAGCTATTTCTGTCTCCCAACTCTTGCAATAACAGTTTTATAACCCAGGTCAAAGTAAACCCTAAACCACCTGACAGTGCCTCAAAGAAGAGGCAGTAATTCCAGCCACCTCTCCCTCTGGGCATTCCTTGATAGCTTAAAGGTGTTGGTTCTATGATTAGTGTCAGTAATTCTGCATATCTCTAGGCAGTCTTGAGAGGTAACATAAAAGCCTTCCTCTATAACAGGTGTTTTACTTCTGAGAAAATAATGGTCTCTCAAAGAGGATTTTTGAAAAGACTCTCAAGTAACACATACTTACAGCCAAACTGAATATATTGTCTTTTTACAAGATTAGAAATAGTTTAAACAGCCCAACGAAGTATATTAGTGTCTAAAAGGAAATATAGGTGTAAGTATCTAGGAACCTAAATATGTAAGTCAAGCAGTTTGAATTTTAAATTTTTTAATTTCCAATTTTTTCTGTTGTTGAAGATTCTATTTCAACAAGTGAAGGTTCTAACTCACTAGATGAGTTTTCTAATTGACTTTATGATTTCATTTCTAAAAATAGAAGGATTAACTTTGAAAGTACAGGATAGCTGAATGGATTTTTTAGACAAGAGTTAGGAGTTCCAGGCCAGTGTGGCTCAGTGAAATAAAAAGCATGGGCCTACAACCAAGAATACCTTACCCAACAAGACTAACATTTAAAATTGAAGGAGAAATAAAGAGCTTCTCAGACAAGAAAAAGCTGAAAGAGTTCATCACCACCAAACTAGTATTATAAGAAATGTTAAAGAAACTTCTTTAAGAAGAAGAAAAGAAAAAAGGAGAAACATAAATATGTATAACAAAATGGTAATAAATACGTACCTATCAATAATCACTTTAAACATAAGCTAATTGAATACTCTAATCAAAAGACATAGGATAGCTGAATGAATAAGAAAACAAGGTCTACATATGTTCTGTCTACAAGAGACCCACTTCAAATCAAAAGGCCACAGAGCAAGTCTCAATAAATTTAAGAAGATTAAAATCTCATCAGACATCTTCTTTGACCATAATGGTATGAAACTAGAAATCAATTAAAAGAATAAAACTGAAAAAAACACCAACACATGGAGACTAAATAACATGTTACTAAACAATTAATAGGTTAAAAATGAGATCAGGGAAGAAATCAAAAGATACCTTGAGAAAAATGAAAATGAAAACACAACACAAAATCTATGGGACACAGTGAACGCAGTCCTAAAAGGGAAATTTATAGCAATACGTGCATACCTGAAGAAAAAAGAAAAATCTCAAATAAATAATCTAAATATACACCTAAAGAAACTAGAAAAAGAACAAAAAACAAAGCCCAAAGTGAGTAGAAGGAAGAAAACAATAAAGATCAGAGCATAAATAAATGAAATAAAGTCTAATAAACAATTCAAAATGTCAATGAAACCAAGAGCTGTTTCTTTGGAAAGATAATCAAGATTGATAAACCTTTCACCAGACTCATTAAGAAAAAGAGAACCCAAATAAATAAAATCAGAAATGAAAGGAGAAAAGTAACAACTGACACCACAGAAATGCAAAGGATTATAAGAAAATATTACAAACAACTACATGCCAACAAATTGAACAACAATAGATGAAGGTGAAATACCACCACTTTGGATGGAAATACCACCACTTTGCAGTTTAGCATTCTCTTTAAAAACTGAAGCTACACATATCCTATGATTCAGCAATCCCACTTCCAGCAGAAATGCTGTATGTACTTGGAGCACCATGACGTTAATGCTCAGAGCAGCAATACTCAGAATAGCCAAGACTGGAAACTATCCAAATTGCAATAGCAGTATGTGCAATACAAGAAAATATTATACAACAGTGTAAATAAACATGGAACAGCTATACACAACAACATATTAAATGTCACAAATATAATGTTAAGCCAAATTGGCCAGACACAAAATAATGCATACTATATGGTTCCACATATGTAAAGTTTAAAAACAGGCAGGAAACAAGCTATAGTGTTAAAAGTCAGGGGAATGGATCTTTAGGAAGGAGAGGTGGGTAGGGGGCTACTGAGGTTCTAGTAATGTAGTATTTCTTGATCAGGATGATGGTTACATAAGTGGTCATTTTGTAATCATTCATTAAGCATTTCTCCACATTATGTACTTTTCTGTATATGCGTTATACTTCACAATAAATAAAAAATAAAAAGAAACCTGGATCTGACACATTGCCAACAAATAAAGGCTGGAAAGAAATAAGACTAAGGGCCAGAACACAGATAATGATGGCAAGTAGCAGTCAAATTTCTTGCTTGCTGAAACAGTGGCAAGTCTGAAATCATCTGAAACACTAAGAAACTTAGGACTGGTGAGAAACTGAATTCCCTCAAAGACCCACCCTGGATGCAAACAAGGGTGAATTAAATATTCTCTCTCTAATCTATACTTTTTATCTAAATATCAAATCAAACATTGAATCCCGAAACTTGCAAAATCTCAGATTTTTGCATCATTCTGTTGTCTTCTTTGGGGGAGGCAAGAGATCATTCGATCCAACCTCTGACATCTCAGTCAAATGGGCAAATGAACATAAATACTATTCAAAGTTCCCACTGCAAATGAATTCTGAGATGTTCCTCAGTTACACCACTCTAGTACAGTGGTCGGCAAACCACGGCTCGCGAGCCACATGCGGCTCTTTGGCCCCATGGCACGGGCCACGAAGTTTCAATCGCACTGTACGTGCGCGCCCGCACGTTGTATTTTGTGAAAGAGCCACACTCAAGGGGCCAGTTTGCCGACCACTGCTCTAGTATAAACGACCATGGCTGTCACATAGCCTTTCCCATGAGTAACCACTTCCACCTCCACACCTACCCTATGACGGATGAATGAAAAAATATCAAAAATAACAACCTAAAGAACTAGCAAGCATGTCCTCAGCTTTCCTTGAAGTTAAATTATCTTATCCCTTTGTCCTCTCTTCTTTTAATCACCTTCATGGCTCTCCTCTGAACCTTCTAAATGAGCAGACTGCAAAGCTGACTAAAATGTTGTAGGAAGGTTTTAACAGGCTAAATAAAATAGCACCTTAATATTCCTACATAATATACCATTATTGATCCTATAACATTTTTTGTTTTTTTTAAAGAATAGTATATTGATTTTTAGAGAGAGAGGAAGGGAGAGGGAGGGGGAGGGGTGGGGGAGGGGGACAGAGAAACAACGATCAGCTGCCTCCTGCACAGTCTCTACTGGGGATCAAGCCCGCTATCCGGGCATATGCTGTTGACCAGGAATAGACCAGGCAACCTCTTGGTGCACGAGCCAATGCCCAACCAACTGAGCCACACCAACTAGTGCTCCTATACATTTTAGAAATAAGATAATTTAAAAAACCATAGCAGAGAATGATACCTCGTTTGGGACCCAAGCCTTTAAAGTATTGCTCAAATACAAGAGATTTAATTGGGATGTGTACAAGCAGGGTAGGCAGAAGGCCCAGAAAACAATTTCAAATCAAATCACATATCTATGATGTCTTACAACACACCACCAAACCAGCCTACTGTAGCACAATCAGAAATCAATAGTTCTTTCAAGTCAAGGTATTCTGACTCTCAGATAAAGAGATTCACAGTTTTCAACCTCAATTGAGCCCTCAATGCTGCCTCACAATCCTATCATGTTGCCTTAGCCCTTTCTAGCACTTGCTCCACAGTGGCTATCTCAAGCCTTCACTTTCCTCAGATTTCTAAAGTGCTTCCCTCCCACCTTCCCCCCGCACTCCCCCCACCCCCATTATATTCAGCAAGCAACACTACATCCTAGTTACACCAGGAAAGAAAAAAGTGATCTGACCAGAAGAACTCC
>NW_005871177.1:2255148-2269273 GCF_000147115.1 Myotis lucifugus
GCTGGTCCCGGTGTCTCTGCCGCCTGTGCAGAGGAGGCAGGTCCCAGTGGAGGAGGCGGGTCGTGGCAGGGGAGTGCAGTTGTGGGCAATCAGGCTGGCAGGGGAGGGAAGTTGGGGGCAATTGGACCAGCAGGGGAGGGCAGTTGGGGGCAATCGGGTCTGCAGGGGAGGGCAGTTGGGGGTGATTGGGGCGGCAAGGGAGCAGTTAAGTGTCAACTGGGCCAGCAGGGGAGCGGTTAGGGAGCGATCAGGCTGGCAGGCAGAAGTGGTTAGGGACAATCAGGCAGGCAGGCAAGCAGTTAGGAGCCAGTGGTCCCGGATTGTGAGAGGGTGCAGGCTGGGCTGAGGGACACCCCCTCCTCCCCCATGCACAAATTTCATGCACCGGGTCACTAGTTTATTTATATCAGTGTGCTCAAGGATTGTTACTATGTTAAATTGGTTATAATCTTTTACCACCATTCTTTATTTTAATACTCAAATTCTCTCAGATTTGGCCATTGGAAGCACATTAAACTGACTGCTGTGTCCCTTTTGATCTGGGTCATCATTCTTGAGTACCTTCTTAACTTTCTAGGCAGCAATATATTCTAGGCTTCATCCTCCAAATCAGTTATTTCTCCAAAGAGCCCTGATGCCTCTTAGTAGAAAATGGTATCCAAAAACCAAGATTTGGATGCTATCTCTGTTCATTGCTACCAGAATGCCACTCTTTCTAGGCTCTCTGGGAAGGCCTAAAGAGAGCTAGAAAATGTGTGTGTCTGCAAATACACACACACACACACACACACACACACACACACACACACACACAATTACATCTATACTTATTTCTATATCTATCTACATATACTGAAAATCATTAGTTCACACTATTAGCTCAAATTCCAATCCATTCTAGCTTTTTCCCTTTCTATATGTATTATCACCTTTCTGCATTCATGAAAAAGTTGGCTCTCAGTACTTTAATATATTTACTTGGATAGTTCCCTATATGTAGCCAATCTCCTGACCCCAAATAGCCATCACTGCCACCTGGCTCAGGTGTGGTTCTCATCAACCATTTTTCAAGAGTTGCCTATACTCACTGTCTCTACTTCCTCACCTTCAGTCATTCCTCTACCCACTGCTATCTGATTTCCATTCTGGTCAAGGTCATCAGTCAACTCCCTATTGCTAAATCTAAAGGATCTTTCCCACTCCTTTTCTAAATTGAGCTCCACAAAGCATTTTATGCTCTTTGAACATTCTCTGCTTCTTATTCTTTCTCTGGCTTCTGCAACTCCCCCATCTGTCTCATTGGCTATTCCTTCTTAATTCCTCTATGGGCTTATTTTCTCCTCTCATGATTAATTATTATGATTCCCTGAGGTAGTTCATCCCTTCCCATGGCTACAATTATCTCTTATTCTGTTGACTTACACATCTATAGCTTTAACCCAGATCTAATGCCTGAGCTCCAGACCAATATAATGAAATGCCCATCAAATATTATTCTTTGGCTATCTCTCAGTCACTTCACACAAAAACACATCTAACACAGAAATAATGTCCACCCTATCCTACCCCCTCTAACCTGCTCTTCTTTCTGAGTACTGTAACTCCAAGAACAGAATTGCCAACTGTTCAGTGGCCCAAACCAGCAACTAAAAAACCATTCTTAACTCACTTTTCTCCCATCCCCACAGCATCAAGCCTCACGGTATTACCTTCTAATCTCTCCCAAATCTATGTCCTCAGCAATTCTATAGAGTGAGTAAATCATCATCTTGTACCTGAATTACCACCATCGTCTTCCAACTGGCCTTCCCCTCTTGTCATTCCTCCAATCTGACCTACACAATCTGTGTAAGACAAATATGGTCTCTCCTTAAAACCCTTGAAAGAATTCCCATTGCCCTCAGGACAGCCTAGCTCCTGCCCATGGCTTATAAGGCCCTGCATGATCTTGCCCTGCCTACCTTTACACCATTCCTTGTTCAAACTCAAACAGCCACACGACATTTCTTTCACCTCCACAAACACACACTATTTCTTCGAATCCCCAGGCCTTGATATATTCTTATACCTCTGACTCTTTGTTGTTTGGTCAAATTCTACATATCCCTCAGGACACAGACATCACCTTCTCTGGGAATTGTCCAAGAATGCCCCTGCTCCGTGTTTCCACAGTACTCTACATTTCTCTAGAGTGCTTGTCACGCTCTATTGCAATTGTTTGTTTAATTATTTAATTTCCCAACCAAATTCTTTTATTCTGATCTCAAAGTGAAATGGAAGCAGTGTCTTATGCAATACTCTAGCGCCAAAGCCTAGCAAAGGAACTGAAACGTGATAGCTCTCCCTAAGTAGTTAGTGAACAAATGAGCCTCAAAAATAACAAACTCCACAGCAGCCACAGTCAAAGGGCACATTTCACAAACATGTATTAACACAAGGAATGAAGCAATACATCTTCCTTCACTCCTGTTGCTGGTCAAAGAGTAACATTTTAATATGATGCACCCATACTAGCCTGAGTGAAGAATAATTATTTCCCACAAACAAACAAAAAACCACAGGAGTTCCCCTTCTTTCTCTGCGGTAAGTTGGTATGACTCATCCATTTTTACACTTTCATGAAGGTGACACACAACAGACTCAACATGTGAGAGAGCACAGGTTTTTGGCCAAAAGGGTTAGAATAAGAGTGAATGTTTAAAAGAGAGAGAGGGAGAGAGAGAGAGAGAGAGAGAGAGAGAGAGAGAGAGAGAGAGAGAAAGAGAGAGAGAGAGAGAATGTTTAGGCTCTTTAGGCAGCTCTACAACATTCTCCCTATATATGGTATGGACACACACTCACAATGTCCAAGAAAATATAGAGGCATGATTAAAAAAGGAAAATAGAAAATGAACTCCTGAAGGGTATATCACCAAGCTTATTATGTTACCTGACCCAGGGGAGAGGCAATATAACATGGGAGGGGTGACACCAGGGTACAACCCGAGCCAACTACAAACACCAAAGGCTGATGTGCAAGGAGGAGGAAATCTAGGAAGATTAACATCGCTACTACTTATTATATACCATCCAAGCTACCTCAGCTTTACTGTCCCATGTTACACATAAGAAAATGGAATTTAAAGAACTAAAGAAGTAACCTATACTAAATACCAAAGTGCTGTTCTTCCCAATCCTTAGTGCTGTATCCCAAACCAGGCAGGAGCCAGTATTTTCTTAGACTAAAGTTAAAATGCTCCTTTCAATATTCTCTAGCTGAGGTTATCATAAGGTTTATTCATAGACATGGAGACAAAACAAGTGGTTATGTCTTCAGGAGGAAACATCTTACTGTGGTTTGTTTTTTTTGTTGTTGTTGTTTTTAAATATCAGTCCTGATTTATGGGGGAGGGGAGTGTGGGAAGAAGACAGGTCCTTCTCTAGAGGCACCTTGGGAGTATTACTCGAGGACAGGGGCTGCTTTTCCCCACTGTCCTCTCTAGATAGCTCCAGTTCCAATCCTGGCTCAATTTTACGATTTCTAAAGTGACATGGAGAGACAGTTTCATGTGTAATGACCTTTAAGATGTTTTATTCTAAAAGCAAAACTCAAGTACATTGTTTTTTTGAAGAAGGGATTCTGAAGCTCACTATTATTTTGCCTTTCCCAATCAGAGAGGCTGAGGATGGGGAGCCCACTGCAAGATGAAACTCTGTGGTGGATGGTAAGAACTTTAATCCCCTGCTGCCAATAGACTCCCTGAATGGGACCAGTCTTACACTCCCCAGGCAAGAGACTGGAGAATGTCCTCATTGACAAAGCTAAGCAAACACACACACACCAGCTATAGCAACTGACATGTGGGCATCACCCCATGATAAAGTTGGTTTCCACTGGAATACCTAACATTGCAGCTCATATAGGGCTTCTCATCTGCAATTCTGTGCCTTAATCTTCAGAATGGATGAACACCAAGGACAACTGAATATTCAAGAAAAGTCTCTAATGGGGACAATGAGACCAAAACAAATAGAAGAAGTAAAGGAATATGGGGGAAGGGGGCGATGCAGAGAAAACTCCAAAAATACTACTAATAATTAACATTTTAAGAGAAATGAGAATATATTACAATCATAAAATACAAACAATTTACAATTTTTAAAGTAAAATTTAAAACTCTTGAGAAAAATTTTAAGTGATAAAAATAAAATATCTAATTTTAAAAATTGAATATGAAATCAAGCAACTCTCCCAAAGGATAGAATTTTAAAAGTGAGATGAAATATAGAAAATCTAACAATACTGTTCAGTCCAGGAGATCCAATATCTGATTAATAGTTGTACCAGAAAAACACAACAAAGATAACAAATGAAAAATTATAAAAAATATAAGACAATTTCCAGATTGAGTTTCTATATCAGAAAAGCTCACAAGATGACTAGCACAACAATAAAAAATCTACTCATTTTCAAAGTTTCAAATTTTAGGTTATCAGAGATAAAGAAATCCTAAAAACTTCCAGAAGCACACAAAAACAGCTCTACATAAGAAAGCAGAAATTAAAATGTAAGTACATTTCAAAACAAAAATACTAAAAGCTCAAAGATAATGACTTCAAAAATTTGGGGGGGGAAACATTTCCAACTTAGCCTTCTAATAAACACGACCAACTATCCAGTACTGTGAAGATAAACTTTACATTTTGCATATTTATAAGTTTTCAAAATGTCATTTCCCACACATCCAACCTCAGGAATCTATTGAAAAAAGTGTTTCACCAAAAGTGTAAAGTCAAAAAAGAAAACGAGAAGTATGGGTTTAATGAAAAGGCTTCCATATTTAATCCAGGAAAAAGATGAAAGAAATACCTAAAATACCTAGAAGACAGGTGACGGTGATTCCTATAATGATAATAAAAGGAAGTTCCAGGACAACAGTTAAGCAGAATGTCCAGAGAGTAACCGAGCAAGATCAGGGAAATGAGAAAATGGCTCTAGGAGTGTTTCGAAAAATAACAAAAATTAAAAGGATAATAACAGTAATAATAAACAGTGGGGATAGATTACCTAAGGAATATGACTATATTTATTTAAAAGGTATTCAAGTATCTAAGAGTGTTTGTGTATGATTGAGAGGAAAGTAAAGAGAAAACAAACAAACATGAGGTAATTATTAACTCTAAGGCAAACAGAAAGTTGCATAAGAAAGGAAATACAATTTTAGTACACCATGAGGTTCAGCTTTGAACAATATTTCCATAATATAATCATGTAAACACTGAATATTGAGTTTACAAAAATGCTTTGGGAGGGCAGAGGAAGGCAAATGTGTATTCGTGAGCCAAGCAGGCATCATCAGAGAATCGTGTAAGAGAGCTATAGCCTCCTCCGTTAGGTTAGAAATCAACAGATAATATACAAAGCTGAAAAATTAGAAAACACCAGTAAAATCATGTTATTTGGGAAAATATAGGTAAACAGGCACGAGAAATAAGCAAAAGTTTTAAAGTATTAATTCTGAGGAGCAGGAAATAGAAATCGGAAGGGCTGGGCAAAGGATTCTATTTTTCACATAAACCTCTAGAAATATTTGAGCTTTAAAATTATATATATGTATTACTCTGACATAAAGTAATTTAAAAACACAGTAGAGCCCTGATCGGTTTGGCTCCGTGGATGGGGCATCGGCCTGCGGACTGAAGGGTCCCAGGTTCGATTCCGGTCAAGGTCATGTACCTTGGTTGCGGGCACATCCCCAGTGGGGGGTGTGCAGGAGGCAGCTGATCGATGTTTCTCTCTCATTGATGTTTCTAACTCTCTATCCCTCTTCCTTCCTCTCTAAAATCAATAAAATATATTTTTTAAAAAACAGTAGAAAAATATTTATAAGTATAATAATAATGTTAGACTTATCGAGATGATTACTTCCTAAGTTACTATATAAATGTCTAGTCACTATGTTGTACACCTGAAACTAATGTAACAGTGTATGTAAATTATTACTGAAAAAATATTTTAATTATTTTTAAACATTAAATTATATAAATGTACAATTAAATAAATTATATTTTAAAACAACAATTAATATGTAAAGTCCAATTTATTTAAAAATATAAATACAATAAGTCCTCAAATGACATCATTTTGTTCAACATCATTTCACTGTTAAGTACCGTAAGAACTTAACTATTGTTTTTATCAATTATCCTCTGGTAAAAATGGATTCATTATACATCATTTCACTTAAGTCACATAACTTAATGACGATGTTAGCAAGGACTTACTATACACACATACACACACACACACACACACACACACACACAAGCATTTGAATGTCTATACCTGTTACTCGTGATTATCCCTGGGTGGTGGGGTTACAGGAATTTTATTGGTTTCTTCTTTTCCTACAAAGATCTGTATTGTTGTTTTAATAATAAATAAACTTTTTTCACAAAAATATTTCAAATATTTGCTTACCTTAGCTGATTTTTTAATTGTTAAGCCTCCATTCAGTTTAAAAAGAACTGTCATATTGTACCCTGTCTGGTTTCCATGTCCATGAGGCCACCAAGTTTCTACAGTAATTTTCTTTTAAGAAAAAATAAAAGTCATTCTAAGTAATCTGTGGCATATTTTCAGCAAAATAACATGCTGATTCAGAGCATTTATATCTATTTCTCATAGAAATTCTAGGTTCTAAACAATATAAATCTCCCTCCCTAGAGTAGGCCAAATTATATCAATACATAGATCATAGTTACAAGTCAACATTTTAGGAATGTAACATGGATTAATATGCCAAAAGGGAAGGGGGGGGGGGACACACAGGATAACGTGGAAATTCAGTAAACAACTCTTCCCATTTCTATTACTCAAGCTTACATTTATTCTACATTATTTAACATTTAGAATTGAACTTTGAGGCTGACTCTTGTTTTAAGCCCAAAACTAGAAATTGTTTTGAGTTCTTACTTTATCTGAACAGTTAATGAATGCTGATTTGTTCCATCCTCTTCCATTCACAATGATCAGAGGAATTTTTTAAAAGAAAAGGTAAAGTCTAGCCTACATATACCCATGAAAGATCATGGAATTAGAATTCTGCATGTAAAACAAGCACAAATACTCAAAATAATTTACAAGTACCAAAAATAATCACTATATTTAAATATAATGCTTACAATGTATTTTGGATTTAGAATACCGCAAAAAAATTAAAATACAACACACCTGGCTTCTTGAAAAAAAAAAGAATGCCAAGTTTAGCACATATTTTCCATCTCTAGATCTTAAAATCTGGGAAAATCATTCCATAGCTTACACATAAACAATATATATGAGAGGTTAAAAGTAAAGGAGAAAAGTAAAAAAGTACATTTTTTTTTACTTAGACCCTTCTTTCTGACCATTTCTTTTGAATAATATTGCTTTTTATCTCATGCTTCTCAGGAAGTACCATCATTCACCTTGTTAATTTTCACAGAGAGCTTAACAATCCTTTTCCCAGGCCGAAGTTCAATGCTGTATGTCCGCTGTGTTTGCAATTTAGGGATTTCTATGATCACTTGACCAGGGATTGGCTTTGAGCTGACAACATCAAAAGAAGACTCTATTTTGAGATTCCACTGCTGGGCATGGTTGTCTAAGGCATAAAAAGAAAAAGAAAAGAAAAAATGTATATATAAAATATGCTAAACATTATCCCTGCACTCCTTAGGGTTCACTGAAGAAAAGACCAAAGCAGCCCGCAAAATAGTAAGTACTCCACAAATGCTGCCATGATACCGAAGTTCAGTGGAAATTCTCTTTTAATCTTTAGTTTAATCCTTTATCCTGGAGAAGAATAACTAAAAATATATATTTTACAGATACTCTACTCTAAAAATATTATAATCATAAGCCATAAAAAATGTATAAATAGGGTACAAACAGAAAACTGCAAATGAAAAGACAGCATAAATTTTCCAAGGTTGATCTACACTTGTTCCTTTTTATAAAGTAAAAATTCTGAGGGTTTTAAGCCATATAAAAAGGTATAAACTTAGATGTATTTGAAGTAATCAAACATTAAAAAATAGAGATATATTAAATGTAATTACCTATCCAAGGAATATTGATGAAGAACCTTCTATGTGCCATGCACTTTGCTGAGTGATGGGAATGAAATGGTTGAGCAGGAGGAACTTGGCCCTACCCTCATGAGCTTACTCTAATGGAAGTGTGATAATATTAGGATGAGAGGAGTAAAAGGTTATTCTGAGAAAATACTCACAGGAAAGAACACCTAACTTACAGAGGGTGAGGGAAAGGCCTTTATGAAAAAGCGGTATCTAGCTGAGCCCAGAAGGATGCTGTAGTTGATAAGTCCAGAGGAAAACAAGTATTCTGGGCATGGCAAAAGCAAGTGTAAAGAGCCATGTAAGCGTGAGCAACTCCATAACAAAGACTAGGCAATGATGACGCTGGTAAGGGAGACCAGCAGGACTGAGGAGGCGAGCAGGATTCAGCTTATGCTGCGTCCTGTGAGGAGTCTGGCAACTTCACACTAGATCAATGGGAAGCCATTGAAGATTTTTCATCAGAAAGGATAACATTTGCTCAGTAGGGGGCCCCAGCACAGCAATAGCACCAGGATGCAAATGGAAGAAGCAGAGAGACATGAAATTTCTACCTGTGCAAAAAAGAAAGGGCCATGTGGGAAATCCAGGAATGGAGAGGAGGAAAAGAAAAAATAAAGAGGGAACACGGTTGAAGGGGAAAATTATGGGGAGAAAAGAAAGATCAGACAGCTGCCTAAGAAATGGGATTTGGGAGTGGAGTTTGGGGATGGGGCAGCATGTTTCAAGGGGGTTTTCATGTAGTGTTTCAAATTACGTATGGACAATATAACCCCTTCCTCCATCACCCATTTAATTTACATTGTTTGTTTCATATCTCCAGAATCAGATGTGTGCGTGAGTTTGGGGTTTTAAATGCCCAAGTAGAAAAGTGGACCCGTGTTTTTGAGGTTACAGGGGATAAAAATACCCCAAAAGGCAGGATGGGCAGGGTGTCAGACCACCAAGGAACGTTCTCATTCCACGGCCACAGAAAGGAGGCGCTGGTGCACTTAAGTTTGTATACTTCCTGGCAAGAAATTAAGGTAGTGCCTATTAAATGGCTTGTTTTTCTTACTGAAGAAGAGATGGGAGAAGGTTACCCGCTGAGAAATATCATAAGGACCCATCTCCAAAAAATAGCAAGGGGACTGATAACTTTCCAATTTCATCATCACATATTGTAGACTCTATAACTGGCATTCCTTCCGAATGTAGAACCACACCAGACCTGTTCTAAGGATGGTCACACCACATCTCATCACTTGTATCTCACACCAGCCAAAAGTATAGATGGATTTGATCCACACTGAAGAAAACCTAATCTTGGACTTAAGAACTATTTTTACTTATTAATTGATTCATTCTTAGGAATACAAGTCACTGAGCCTTGAATTAGGTTTGTTCTGCCCCAGTCAATTTTGCAGCTTACCCACCAACAGACTCCAAGTTTTTCTAAGACACACAAAATATATCAAGACAACTACACTTTTTAGTTAAAGATGCTTTTCTTCTACTAAGTCTCTCGGTTTTCCTTTCATGGCATTTTTATTGTTTTTAAACAGAAGCACACACTCCAACTGATCCAAAGTTGTTTATTTTCTAAAATATCCCTAAATCCCTCTAGCATGTCAAACTCACGGCCAACAGGCCACATGCAGCCCACATGAATATTTTTGCTTCCCAACCAATATAACGGTATGTAGGAAACATTTTTAAAAATTTTAGTAACTTAATTTTTACAATATCCTGTTATACATAATGATTCATAACATTCACTCATGACTGATTACTATAATCATGTTGCATTCATTTCCCTTAGGCGCCTTACACGAAGGAGCACCATTTCTCTCACTAATACCAGCAGCAAATACTTTAGCAGCCGACTGCCACGTCATTAGTTTTGCACTGACTTGTTTGGTGAGCTCAACAGGAAATATTTCACTTTCAGAGAACAAGAAAAATAGGTTTATTTGCATTACACTTATTAATTTGTGCAGTTATTGTCTGGTAAGTTAATGTTCAAGAAAAATATTAATTTTTATTAAAATGTTCTATTATTTTATGTTAATGATTACTCATTTATTTCAGCCCTTTGTATTCAGCGTGTCTCTATCAAAATAAACCTACGTTTCTATGAAAATTGAAGCTTTTGCTTTTTTGTGGCCCACAAAAACTTAAACCTTGTTTATTTGGCCCATGTTAGCCTTTGAGTTTGACATGCTTGCTCTAGCTGGTTTGACTCAGTGGATAGAGCATCGGCCTGCGGACTGAATGATCCCAGGTTCGATTCTGGTCAAGGGCACATGCCTGGGTTTCCGTCTCGTTCCCCAGTGGGGGGTGTTCAGGAGGCAGCCAATCAATGATTCTCTGTCATCATTGATGTTTTTATCTCTCTCTCCCTCTTTGAAATCAATAAAAATATATTTTAAAAAACAAATAAAATAAAATATCCCTAAATCTTTGACAGCTACATGACCTTTAGATCCCTATCACAGCATTCTCTTATTTTAAGAAAGAATAATAGATCACATTTACAAGTACTTACTCTGAGCTAGGCTCTCAACATGTATTATCTTATTTAAGCATCACAACATTGCTATAAGGTAAATCTATTATCATCAATAAATAGATGAGAAAACTGAGGCAGAGAGAAGTTAAGTAACTTGCCCAAGAGCTTGGATGTGAACCAAGACAGTCAGAAACTAAAGACTATATATAGCCTCAGATTTATGCCAATCTCACCCAAATAATTCCCCAAAACTATGTCTCAGTGGTGCTCAGGATTTTGACATTGGGAAGGGGGTCTATTACATAGGGGAACAGTTGTTTTAATGATATCAAGCTATGCTAGGCATCGAACATGTCATTAGGCAAAGTTTCTCTCTCTCCCTTCCTCTTTCTCTAAAAATCAATAAACTATTCTTTTAAAAAAAAAGTTTGCTGATCCTTACTCTAGAATATTTCCCCAAAAAGGTCATTCTACTCTTTTTTTAATATCTATGACAAAAACCTCTGCCTCACAAAATAGGCTTTCCTTTTTTGCTAGCCTTGACTATTATAGTCATTCATTACACTGATTTGAAATTCACTTTTAATTTCTACCTAACTAAAGATTTAAGGTCTGCCCTCTAGGCATCTCCTACCAACCAGTAACCATCAAGGTCAAGCTGGTTCCTTTGCTGCTTCCATCACTTCTTCTGCAGTGGAGAATGAACAGCCTGTAAGGGCCTCTGGACAGAGGGTGCAATCCCCAAAGAGCTGGCAAAATCCCATGTCTTCTAACATGGACAGTTCTAAAGTAAGTCGGCACTCCTCTAGAGCTCATCCTGTTAACTCCCTTCAGTGCCACTAAATGAAAAAAACTAAGGCTGTGGGATTAAAAACTCAGTATGAAGAGTCACAAGCCTATTGTGTCATCATCTAATTCACTATGCCAACATATTTTGCCCTCTCATCTTCTTCCAAAAAGGGTTCAACCCTTTCTTCCAGAAGCCATGGAGAATTTAAGTAGTTTAGGTTCACAAAGCACATTTAGAGTCTTCAAAAATCAATAATTTTCCTGGTATTATCTGTTTACTTGCTAATTTTTAAATATATAAAATCATATTTCCTGCCCTAGCTGGTTTTGCTCAGTGGATAGGGTGCCGGCCTGCAGAATGAAGGGTCCTGGGTTCGATTCTAGACAAGGGCACATGCCCGGGATGTGGGCTTGATCCTCAGTAGGGGGTGTGCAGGAAGCAGCTGATCAATGATTCTTTCTCATCATTGATGTTTCTATCTCTCTCTTCCTCTCCCTTCCTCCTTGAAATCAATAAAAATATTTGTTTAAAAACTATTTTTAAAAAATCGTATTTCCTAGTTAAAGAGAGAGCCCTAATAAATGAAGACCCATTTCCAGAATAGAGCTTCCTATCCGATCTCTCTTAAAGAATACCCCCAGCCCTCCTGAAGTGGAATACAAGGTCATTTCAGAAAATGGGAAAAGTACTAGGAGTGGAGAGAGGAAAAAGAAAGACTCTTAAACGGCATCTGGGGGTTAAGAACTGGCAGAGAAATGGAAGAACATTCAGGTCAGCCTGGGATGGATCTGCAAACGCTGGTAGATTGCTTATGTAAGATAAAAAGAAGGCGCTTCATCTCGTTGGGGCGAAAAGCTATTCAGAGACAGCTGCCTTGATTAGCTTCGCCCTGCAGAGCTGCTCACAGCTCCTCCTCTTGCCTGCTCTCTTCTTGCATCTTTAATGATGATGAAAAGCCTAGTGAAAAGGTAGTCCTGCACATTGGAAGGAACAGTAACAACAGCAAGCTGAAATGACCAAGCCACAGAATGTTTAAACTCACACGAAGGAGATTTTCCTGTGCTCCTGCTGGAATTAGAGCACAGACTTCAGCAGCTGCTTTTCAAAGAGCTAACAGCTTGCATTAGCCAGAAAAGCAGGTCCACAGAAAAGCTGTTTCCCCTTCTTTACTGAGCAGTCAAGATCTCCTTGCCTACTCAGCAGGACGAAATCCTCAAAGATGAAATCCACCAGGCAAAACAGATACAAAATAAAATCCTCCCCGGAAAAAAACAAAGATAAATTGGTAAATTCCAGAGGGGAAAAAAACCTATTTATGCAACAAGGCAGCTAATCAGAGGAGAGATTATTCAAGCAACCTACCTACCCATAAAGGTATTTTCAAAGGTGAATAGTGTCATTTTTATGAGTAAAGTAATTCAATGATGAATGAAAAAGTGATTCAAAGTGAATGCAAGAAAGAAAAATGAATGCATCAAACAAGGCACTAAGCAAGACAGGCAAATCTTTGCTCTTTTGTGGTATGTTCTCCATAGTAAGCTGTAAGCAAAAGGCAGCACTGACCTTCAATACAGGTTTCTATTGTGCGGCCAGGGTAGAGCTGAGAGCTAGGCTCACTCCTTCAACTCAAGGCTAAGTCTTGGAGAAGGGAGGAGGGGGTGCTTTAGGCTGAGGCAGCAGGTCAATTTGAAGGGGGTGAGGAAGGCAGTGTCTGTGAGATGCTCAAGCGCAGCTCAAAGATCCTCAGCTGAAGAGGAGGATTCACATGCTGAAAACATCTCTATACTATATTTTCTGACTGTGGTAACAAAAGATTGAACAATGTAGCATTTCATCAGAACATCTACACTAATAAAAGAGAAACATGGTAATTAGCATACGACCGCTACCCTTCCCATTGGCTAATCAGCATATCCTTATGCAAATTAACTGTCAGCCAAGATGGCGGCCGGCAGCCATGCACTGAAGCGAACAGGGAGGCTTGCTTGCTCCAGTGATAGCAGACTCCAACGTTCCCCACCTAACTTGCTGGCCTCTGAGCTGCAACTCTAAGCAACTATGTTGCCAATATAGAAGCTAAACAAAACCCCAGAAACCAGCTTTCAGTCAGCCGGCCTTCAGCCAGCCTGACCGCAACATTGTATCAAATACAGAAGGAAAAACAAAGGCCAGAAACCGGCTTTCAGCAGCCGAGGCCTCAGAGCTAAAGCTGGCCCAGAATAAAAAAAAGAAAAGAAAAAAAGGAGCGGTTGGGAGCTTCAGTCACCTAAAAACAGCCCTCAGCCCCTCACCCAGACTGGCCAGGCACCCCAGTGGGGACCCCCACCCTGATCCAGGACACCCTTCAGGGCAAACCAGCCGGCCCCCACCCGTGCACCAGGCCTCTATCCTATATAGTAAAAGGGTAATATGCCTCCCAGCACCAGGATCAGCGGAGCAGCGAGGCTCCCAGCACCGGGATCAGCGTGACAGGGAGCAGCGCCCAAACCCCCTGATCGCCCTGCAGCTCTGTGAGTGACAGGGGGCGGGGCCACAACCTCCCTATCTGCCCTGCTCTGTTCGTGACAGGGGAAGGCGCCCCAACCCCCTGATCAGCCCTGCTCTGTGCCTGATAGAGGGGAGCTCCCCAATCCCCTGATTGCCCTGCGGCTCTGTGTTGACAGGGTCGGTGCCCCAACCCCCCACCCCCCACGACCCTGCTCTGTGTGTGCCAGGGTAGAGCCATACCTCCCCATTGGCCCGGC
>NW_005871177.1:2269373-2368583 GCF_000147115.1 Myotis lucifugus
CCTGATTCGCCCTGCTGTGTGTGTGACAAGGGGCGGTGCCCAACTTCCTATCGGCCCTCTCTGTGAGTGACAGGGGGAGCTCTCAACCCCCTGATCGGCCCTGCACTGTGTGTGACAGGGTACGGAGCCCCAACCCCTGATGGGCCCTGCTCTGTGAGTGACAGGGGGCAGCGCCCCAACCCCCTGATCGGCCCTGCTCTGTGAGTGACAGGGGGCAGCGTCCCAACCCCCTGATTGGCCCTGCTCTGTGCGTGACAGTGGGTGGCGCCGCAACCTCCCCATCGACCCTGCCTTGAGTGTGACAGGGGGCGGTGCCCCAACCCCCCAATTGGCCCTACCCTGAGCATGACTGAGGGTGGCATCGCAACCTCCTGATCCGCCCTGCTCTGTGCATGACAGGGGGTGGCACCCCAACTCCCCAATGGGCCCTGCTCTGAGCCTGACCAGGGGCTGCACCTAGGGATTGGGCGTCCCCTCTGCCACCCGGGAGCAGGCCTAAGCCAGCAGATCGTTATCTCCCGAGGGGTCCCAGACTGCGAGAGGGCACAGGCCGGGCTGGGGGACCCCCCCTTCCCCCCGAGTGCACAAATTTTTGTGCACCGGGCCTCTAGTCTATAATAATAAAAGTGTAATATGCTAATTAGACTGAATGACCTTCCAGAACACCACGCTATGACACCCACTGGCGACAGGCCAGACAAGGCGGGTGCGATGTGATTGGTCAGGACCTGGCCATCGCCCCATGATTGCCCTGCAGAGGGAGGCCCAGGCCACTGACTGGTGGGCTGCGGCAGGTGGGTGGGGCCTCCCTCTGCAAGGGAAGCCCGGGTCCCGGGTGCCAGAGGGAAGCCAGTGCCAGCAGCCGGGGAAAGGAAGGCCTACTCTTACACGAATTTCGTGCATCGGGCCTCTAGTATCCTATATCATAAACAGCTAATATGCAAATTGTCCCCATGGGCAGGAGTTTGACCAACCAGGAGTTAGACGTGCACTGATCACCAGGGGGCGGCACGGAACATGGCGGGCATCGGCAATGCAGCGCTGGCAGTAGACAGCAGTGGAGGCGCTGCCAGCCCCAGTGGGCCCCGACGAGAACAGGACCATGGTGGGATGGTGGAGCAGGTGAGTGGGTGGCGCCAGGCCAAGCTGGGTGCCAACAGGGGCCCTGATCACCCTGCTGGTCACCCCATAGAAGGTGACCAGTGGTGGCAACGGGGGAGCAGGGCCAGTGAGCGGGCAGCACCAGGCCAAGGCGGGTGTGAGCAGGGGCCCCGATCACCCTGCCCATCGCCCCACAGATCGGCCCTGATCACCAGCCAGGCCTAGGGACCCTATCCGTACATGAATTTCATGCACCGGGTCTCTTGTTTATTATATACTAGAGGCCCGGTGCACGAAATTTGTGCACGGGACGGAGGGGCGGAGAGGGTATGTCCCTCAGCCCAGCCTGCACCCTCTCCAATCTGGGACCCCTCGAGGGATGTCCGACTGCCCATTTAGGGATGTCCAACTGCCCAGTGTGGGATCGGGCCTAAATGGGCAGTCAGACATCCTTCTCACAATTCAGGACTGCTGGCTCCCAACCGCTTGCCTGCCTGCCTGCCTGCCTGATCAGCCCCTAACCATTCCCCTTCCAGCCTGATCAACACCTAACTGGTCCCCCCCAACTGTCCTCCCCCTGCTGGCCTGGTCCCCCCCAACTGTCCTCCCCTGCTGTCCTGGTCCCTCCCAACTGCCCTCCCCTGCAGGCCTGGTCCCCCCCAACTGCCCTCCCCCTGCTGTCCTGGTCACTCCCAACTGCCCTCCCCTGCAGGCCGGATCTTCCCCAACTGCCTTCCCCTGCTGGCCATCTTGTGGTGGCCATCTTTGACCACGTGGACATCTTGTGCGTTGGAGTGATGGTCAATTTGCATATTACTCTTTTATTAGATAGGATTTGGACTGAATATGTTTATGTAACCTTACGAAAAACCCATAGAACTAGGCAATCATCATTCCTTCCTGATAAATTTTAGGTCCTAATGCAAACAATTTACATTCGATTACAAGTATGAAAGACCTAGCATAAAGAAAATGATCAGCCCTAACCAGTTTGGGTCAGTGGATAGAGTGTTGGCCTGCGGACTTAAAGGTCCCAGGTTCGATTCTGGTCAAGGGCATGTACCTTGGTTGTGGGCACATCCCCAGTAGCGGGTGTGCAGGAGGCAGCTGATCGATGTTTCTCTGTCATTGATGTTTCTAACTCTCTATCCCTCTCCCTTCCTCTCTGTAAAAAATCAATAAAAATATATTTTTTTTAAAAAGAAAATGATCAATAAATGAATCTCTCTCTTTCTCTCTCTCATACACATGCCACCTTCACCACCTTCACTACCACCACTACCACTATACAAAGGGCCTGCATTTCTGGCCAGATTATTTGCTTGTAAATGTCCAAATCTCTAGAACTGGGGCATCACCCCCCTCCTCACACCAGTTGTCTTCTCCCCTCTCCCCTCCCACCACACCTTGGAAACTCAAGTCCAGCCCAGACTTTCCTGTCCCTTCCCCAGCAGCTGGGGTTAGTCTCCTACCCCACCCCCGTCCCCAAGAGCAAAGAACAGTAGAATCTTTCTGGGTTTCCATACGTGGTAAAAAGCATCTGAGCTTCCCTTTTCAATGCCCAGGGTCAATCTTTCACTGTTTACATACTGAAATATAGTGCCCTAAAACAGCTACTGCTATTTAAAACCTGATTAGAATATTTCAGGGCTAAGGATGAATCATTCAAATAAATATTTTCTAATGAGGTCCTAAAAAAAGTCACATCAATGAATCAGAACCTCTTAATACCTAGAAAAGTGACAAGAGCTAAGAGATAATGGAAGTAATTCTTGTTTTCCTTTGAACTCAGTATTTTTTTTTCAAATACAAATGTGTTTTCATTATTTAAAACATTAAGAAGCTGAGCTTAAGGCAAAATCAAACAAATGACCACAGGCTATTGAAAAATGCTAAAGTTCAGTAATGACTTTATAAGGACTAAGAATGCAGAAAAGGTACACACACATAGAAAGAAAATTAATTCACAGGAATTTCAAGTTAATTTTTTAAAAGTCTAACATTGTTTTCCTGTCATACTATACACAATTATGTTGGGAAATTATAGTTAGCCATTTGATCCTCAGGGGTAAATTCACTAATTTTAAATTTAAATAGAACATCTGGAAAAGCAAAAATGTTATCTCTTTCTAGCCTCACCAGGGAGAAAGCATAAATATCAGAGTCAAATTAGTTTAGCCCTCCAGATTGAGATGGCTGAAATTCATAGATAGATTAGTTTGTTTTAGCTACTTTCCCCTTACTATAGAAACAATATAAACTCAATATGGAAATTTAGAAAACACAATTGAGCAGAATAAAATACAAACTATCTATAGTATTTTTTTAATTAAATCTTTATTGTTCAGATTATTACATTTGTTCCTCTTTTTTCCCCCCATAACTCCCCTCCTCCCAGTTCCCGCCCCACCCTCCGCCCTCACTCCCCACCCACTGTCCTCATCCATAGGTGCACAATTTTTGTCCAGTCTCTTCGCGCATCTCCCACACCCCTTTCCCCCCCAAGAATAGTCAGTCCATTCCCTTTCTATGTCCCTGATTCTATTATAATCACCAGTTCATTCTGTACATCAGATTATTTATTCACTTGATTCTTAGATTCACTTGTTGATAGATGCATGTTTGTTGTTCATAATTTGTATCTTTACCTTTTTCTTCTTCTTCCTCTTCTTAAAGGATACCTTTCAGCATTTCATATAATACTGGTTTGGTGGTGATGAACTCCTTTAGCTTTTTCTTATCTGTGAAGCTCTTTATCTGACCTTCAATTCTGAATGATAGCTTTGCTGGATAAAGTAATCTTGGTTGTAGGTTCTTGCTATTCATCACTTTGAATATTTTTTGCTGCTCCCTTCTGGCCTGCAAAGTTTCTGTTGAGAAATCAGCTGACAGTCATATGGGTATTCCCTTGTAGGTAACTGAGTTTCTTTCTCTTGCTGCTTTTAAGATTCTCTCTTTGTCTTTTGCTCTTGGCATTTTAATTATGATGTGTCTTGGTGTGGTCCTCTTTGGATTCCTTTTGTTTGGGGTTCTCTGCGCTTCCTGGATCTGTAAGTCTATTTCTTTCACCAGGTAGGGGAAGTTTTCTGTCATTATTTCTTCAAATAGGTTTTCAATATCTTGCTGTTTCTCATCTTCTGGCACCCCTATAATTCTGATGTTGGTACGCTTGAGGCTGTCCCAGAGACTGCTTACACTATCTTCGTATTTTTGGATTCTTTTTTCATTTTGCTTTTCCGGTTGGGTGTTTTTTGCTTCTTCGTATTTCAAATCTTTGACTTGATTCTTGGGATCCTCTGGTCTGCTGTTGGGTGTCTGTATAATATTCTTTATTTCAGTCAGTGTATGCTTAATTTCTAGTTGGTTCTTTATCACAACATCGAGGGTCTCATTAGATTTCTTGTAGATCTCATCAAGTTTATCAGCAGTTTCTAGAAAATTATTGAAAGACCTTAAAAGTGAGTTTTTTAGCTCTATATCCTCCATTTCTGTCATGTTTCTTTGTCTCCGCATTTTTTATGTTTTCTTGGTGCACCCCCTTGTGGTCTTTGTGTGCAGTCTTGTTGTAGTTAAGCCTTGATTGTTGTCGGCAATACTGGGGGTGATTTGCCCTCCAAGCTAACTGGCTATGAGAGTCAGCTGTGTCTGCAGTGGGAGAACTTCTGTCCTCTAGGGAGGTGTTAATCTAGCGTTTGCCTAAGGCTATCCGGCAAATGCCTCTGTGCAGGGCTTGGGCGGGGCGGGTCCCCGGGGATCTACAGGGCGGGCGGAGCGAGCAGTTATGGCTGCTCTCAGTTTCGTCCCCAGGGGCTCTGCCTCTCAGAGTCCCAGCAACCGCTGCAAACCTCGGAGAGAAAGCTGCCTTCGAGTTCCGACCGAAGCCAGACAGTCCCGCTTCTCCCGTTTGAGTCTGGGTCCCTAGAGACTCGCCCGCATCTGGAGCTCAGAGTCTGAAACTCCCTCCCAATTGAAAACAACAACCGTGCCCTCAGCCGCCAGCCCGCTCCACATGCACTCCACACCTTAGTATTTCACTTCAGCACTGCGCCTCCTCTGAGTCTCGGTATGCTATTCTCTTTCCTCCTAGTTGTAGAACTTCCACTCAGCCAGCCTTCCTGTGGTTCTGGATGATGTCTGTTCCGTCTTTTAGTTGTATTTTTGAAGTGGTTGTTTGAGGCAGCAAACTCCGGCGTTAACCTATGCCGCCATTTTGGTTTTTTCTATCTATAGTATTAATACCCAGAGATTGCTACAGTGTGCATTAGTTTGACCAATCTCATTTCACACTAAATTTTAAAAACTAATATATTTTATTTTAAATAAAATTTAGATGTTTCTATTTTTATTATGAATTTAGTTTTTTTATTTTTAGTAACTCTCACAGTGCTTGCTTCAAAGTATGTGTCAAATAAATACATAAAAGTACCCAGCATATATTAGCTTATTCTCTTTATTATTTTTCAACTTTAAAAAATTTCTATTGAGAAGCATGTACAGACTGTTGAACCTCAGAAGGAAGGTAGGGGAGTTGGTGGGAAGAGATCAACCAATGAACTTGTATGCATATATGCATAACCCATGGACACAGACAATGGGGTGGTGAGGGCCTGGGGGGTGAGGGGAGGGGAAAGCAGGCTGGAAGAGGTTAATGGGGGAAAAGGAGGACCTATGTAATACTTTCAACAATAAAGATTTTTTTAATTAAAAAATTAAAAAATTTCTATTGATTTCAGTGATGAACAAAAATTCCTTGGGAAGTTCCCCTCCTAATGCTTTCATAAAGTTATGCTTCAATTTTCTTAATTGAAATCTATAAAATTAATCAGAAATATAAGAATCACTACTTAATATGCACAGGGCACATCTTTTGAACAGGAACCATATTTTTCTCTATATTAAGTACAAAATAAACTGCAGTCATAAAACATTAAAAATACAGTTGCTATGGGAAACTGATTATACAAATTTAATTAAATTTTAAGCATCATTTAAATTAATTGATTTAATCCTAATAAAATTCACTGAGTCACTAGTGACTAATAAACTGAACTCTAATGACTCATATTCAGGAAGAAATGTTTAGCTTCATATTTTAAAATGTTAATTAAACTAAAGTAATGTTATTCAAATATTTTTAGGTATTGGGGTCTCTGGAGCTCAGTGCTTTTTGCTAACCATCTCAAACGCTGATTAAGCTTCGAAACTATTAAATAAATACCTTTTTGCAAAATCAGACCCCTTCTAAACAAGACCTTATTATACACAGGGTGGGACAAAAGTGGTTTACAGTTGTTAGTATGGAAAATAATACAATAATTTATAAATAATAATACAAGAATAACTGTTTTGAGTACTCACAACTGTAAACCTCCTTTGCCGCACCCTGTAAACTGAGAAAAACTGTGGGTAGGGATGGGGAAGAATGAACTATTATTTGAATTTAGTAGCATGACTCAGTTCAGGTTACACCTCTGAAGAATAGCTTGAGAAGCACTGGAGAGCTAAAACAGCCACATTTATAGGTGCAAGTTAAATAAGATCTTTTAATACCTTTTTAACATTAAAAAATACCAGCACCACCAAATGACCTCCTCAAACATCAACTATTTCTGCCTTTAGAAAACACAGATTTGGTTCCACTGAATACCAGGTTCGATTGAATAGCAATCCAGAGTCCCCAGCACCTAAAAATAGCGGGACTCCTGTACTGACACACCACATTCTTGCTTACTGACGTCATCCAGTTAGGCCTGCACAGAACTAATGGAGCATCAAGCATTGTCAGCTACCACTGAAGATCCACCTTCATTCACCCTGATTTCCCCAACTTCTCAAATCCTCACTGATCTCTGATTTTCTGAACCACGGGGGCTCCCTTCCCAGAAGACCATTACACAACCTGTTTGGTTTGGTAATCGCGTGTATCTCCCCACTCTGCCCAATCCACATGCGAGAATGAGATTCTTTCTTTCCTATGCCAAACAAACAAGCACGATGCTGGGCAAAGAACTCAACAAATATTTGACCAGCTCCTAACTGACCCCCTGACATCTGTGAGATTTCTGAGCTTTTAGTCAATGCTTCTTTCTTGTGAATAGCTCCTTCAATGGAATAAGTAGTACACTGTGCCTTACAAAACTTACACGCCTTCCAGTTTATTTTTAACTCTTAACAAGGCAGGTGTGTCATGGTCTTCAGAGGAGAAAAATGTGCAGTGACAGGAAGTCAGCCTGACACCTTCAGCAAACCAAGACCTCAGGACAGTGGCGTTCTGAAAGGGACCACAGAGGAGGCGGGAAGGAGCACAAACCAGCAGGCCCACTTCTTTCAGGAAAGAACACTTCGCTCAGGAAAACTAGAGCTAATCGCACTTTCGCTCCTTCTATCTTCCTTTCTTTTCAAAATGTGTTAAAAGGTATCCACCTGCCTACCTGCCTGCTTTCTATTGTAAATTTTTATGACAAATCCCAGTTTGTACACATTTTTCACTTTTTAAAATTGAATGTCTCACAAAATTTTTAAAAATAAGTCTCCAAAAAGTAAATCTATATATTCAAATTGCAAACCCAATTCTTGCAACACAAAAGAGGCTCAGAAAAGTAAAGCAAGAAATCACATCTCTTAGCTTACCGTAGTTAGGGGAAAACGTGAAGTAGTTCAGATGACAAATATTATAGGCTTTAATACTGACATCTTTCCAGATGCCCTGGGTCGGAAAGGAAGGCCCCCAGTCCCAACTAAAGGAACACTGCTCCTGTAATTTAATGGGGGGAAAAGGAGATAAATTCTGATTACCATGAAACTTAAACATTTTAAACTTTTTTTAAAAAAAAAAACTTTCCTTTTAAAATATTATAAGTAAAAAAGGTAAAAAAATATTATAAAAGTAAAAATGTTTGCTAGAGCTGCCATAACAAAATAGCATAGATTGGATGGCTTAAACAACAGAAATTTATTTTCTTACTAGAGGCCCAGTGCACAAATTCGTGCATGGGTGGGGTCCGGCTGGCCCGGCCCCAATTCGGCCCAATCAGGGCCAGGCTGGCTGAGGGGAGGGACCACAGGCTATTGGCCAGCAGGCCCCACCCTGGTGGTGGGGGCCGATCTGGGGCGGGGCTGGCCAGGGGGAGGGGCTTAGGGCCCATCGGGGGCGAGGCTGGCTGGGGGAAAAGGGCTGCAGGAGGTTGGCAGGCCAGTCCCACCCCCTACTGAGATGTTTACAGCCCTGGTCCACAGCTCAACTGTAACCCCATGAGTGACCTTGGGCCACAAACACCCAGCTAAGCCACACATTCCTGACAAAAACTGTGACAATAAATGCTACTTTAAGCTGATAACTTTTGGCATTCTTGATTACATAGAAATAGATAACTAATATATCAACCTATGCAACTAGTTAAATTTTGAAGCAATGTTCTAAGAACATAAAAGTTAATTATGTACATTTGATCTCCAAAAACATATTACATTGAGGCAACAGAAGAGTTGCTTTTTAGACTTCTCAAAAATATCTCTCAACTTACCATTGTATTTAAATGGAATTACTATAGAGAATATTATATTCAAATGTAATAACTACAGAGAATATTGTATTTAATTGGAATAACTATAAAGAATGAGGAAACACATTGGAAGATCACAATATTTATAAATAGGTTTAAGAAACTCTAGCTAGACTTGCCAACCCCTATTTTCCACTAGTATGAATTCAGAAATACTTGTTTCTGAACTCACAGCCCAAAAACAATCAGTTCACTGGCACAGGCGGCCACTCTTATCCAGCCTGGCTAGCTGTCTCTCCCTTCAGACACATTTCCATTTCCATTTTAATTTACAAAGGGTCAAATTCAAAAGCAGGAGATGGTTCCCTTAAAATAAATCCCTTTTCAAGCACAATTTTTCTAATTTATACTTCTTTTTACTAATTATTATTTCTTTTTATTATTGTTATTGATAATATCACAGATATCTCCCATTTTCCCTCCCTTTACCACCTCTTCCCAGTCCCTCCAGGTCTTCACTACCCTGTTGCCATGCATATAAGTATATAAGGTCTTTGGTTTATCTCTTCTTGTCCCCCAAATCCCACATCGAGGTATGTCAGTCTGTTCCTTGCTTCAGGTCGTATTTTGTTGGTCAATTCATTTTGTTCACTAGATTCCACAAATAAGTAAGATCATGTGATATTTGTCTTTCTCGGATTGGCTTATTTCACTTAGCATAATACTTTCCAGGTCCATCCAGGCTGTGCCAAAGGGTAAGAGGTCCCTCTTTTTTTCTTTTTTTTTTTTACAGTTGCATAGTATTCCATAGTGTAAACGTCCCACAGCTTTTTTAGCCGTTCATCTACTGATGGGCACTTGGGCTGTTTCCAAATTTTAGCTATTGTAAATAATGCTGCTATGAACATAGGGGTACATAGATTCTTTCTGATTAGTGTTTTGGGGTTTTTAGTGTATATTACCAGAAGTAGAATCACTAAGTTAAACAGAAGTTCTATTTTTAATTTTTTGAGGAAATGCCATACTGTTTTCCATAGTGGTTGCACCAATCTGCATTCCCACCAGAAGTGAACTAGTACTAATTTCTATTTCTAATTTTGAAAGAAAAAATTTATCTTCAAAAGGCAGTTAATTACAATGTGTGAGACATTGAGTTCGGCTTTTAGAAAGGAACAAGCCCCAGAGGAAGTATTAAGATCTTTCTGAACACAGCATTTGTAGAACACAGCCTGAGGATTTGGCCAAACTGTTCCCATTTCAGTATTATTTGCTAAGTGCTTCATTTATCAGAGACAGAAATCAATTTGTTTCCATGTCAGGGAAAAACAAAGAATTAAAACCACTTCATAACATTCCTATCTGTTTAAATTCACCGCATAAATATCAGATTCTCATGTTCAGAATGAAACCCATCTCGGGGATATTTATTGGAGAGTTTGTAAATTCAGATGTGTAATTTTTTATTAGGAATAGGGAGAAAGAGGAGGGCAAAAATATTCAACAGCTTCTAAGGCAGACTATTTTCCCCACTAAGGGCTACAAATCACTTATACTCATACAACCTCTCCAAATAAAAGTTATTACTTATTCAAAAATATTTGTAAAGTGCTTTCTATGTGTTAGGCTGGGAGTACATCAATGTACAAATCAGACACAGTCCTTGTGCTTATAGTGTTCACAGTACCGCAGGAAATTCAGGCACTGAATAAATAATCACAAATACAAAGGAAGCAGACAGGGAACAAGTGGGGGGAGGAGATATCAAGACAAGATTTCCTGAATAATAGCGACTTTTATATGGAGACTTGAAGGGTGGGTCCCACTTGTCCAGTGTGCTGAGAGGAGAGGGAAGTGAGGCATCCCCTTCAAAAGTAACAACATGTGCAAGAGAGTGTGGTGCCTTCAGGAAATGAAGAGAGAACAATGGAAGAGGTGGGAGAAGACTGGAGAAGTGGTGGTGGGCTCTAGACTTCAGCCTAAAGGCAATGAGAAAAGGTTGAAGAGTTTTTCTGTTGTTGAAGAGTTGTTGTTGTTGTTGTTAATCCTTACAAGAGGATATATTGAGAGAGAGAGAGAGAGAGAGAGAGAGAGAGAGAGAGAGAGAGAGAGAAAGAGAAACATGGATGTAAGAGATAAACGTTGATTGGCTCCTCCCATACACGGGAATTGAACCTGCAAACTTTTGGTGTGCAGGTGACACTCCAATCAACTGAGCCACCTGCCCAGGGCTAGAAAACAGTTGAAGAGGTATTTGTTTGTTTGTTTGTTTTAAATATATTTTATTGATTCTTTACAGAGAGGAAGGGAGAGGGACAGAGAGTCAGAAACACACTCCCTACTGGGGATGTGCCCGCAACCAAGGTACATGCCCTTGACTGGAATCGAACCCGGGACCCTTGAGTCCGCAGGCCGACACTCTATCCACCGAGCCAAACCGGTCAGGGCAAGTTGAAGAGTTTTAAGAAGGAAAGTGCTGTAATTTTTGTCTGAAAAGAACATTCTGGCTGATGTGTGGGAAATTAACTGGAGGAAGGTGAGTGAGGTTGTAGGGAGATGAGTCAGGTGACCGGGCAATATTTCATGCAAGAAATGATGACAGACTGAACTCAAGCATGGCAGTAGAAATGGAGCGTGGGCAGATCGAGAGCCACTGAAGAGTTTTAAGTAACATTCACATCATCAAAAGGACTTAGTCGTGGACTGAAAGAGGGGGGAAATGAGAGGGAGGTATCAAAAAATAACTCCTAGGTTTCTGGCCTGAGCAGGTGTCCTGTATGGTATTCCATTCAGCAAGACAGGGCGCCGTGGGAGAGGGGTTTAGATCTCCAGGGCAGTGTTGGACACACTGAGCCTTCGGTCCGTGTGAATCAGCCAAGTGAAGATGCCAAATAGGCAGCTGAATATCGGGTCTGGAATTAAAGAGAGGTCCAGACTGAAAATACAATATTAAGAGACACTGGAGCCCACAGGCTGGCGTGGCTCAGTGGTTGAGCGTCAACCTATGGACTAGGAGGTCATGGTTTGATTCCCAGTCAGGGCACATACCTGGGTTGCAGGCTCGATCCCCAGTGTGGAGAGTGCAGGAGGCAGCTGATCAGTGCTCTCTCATCATTGATGTTTCTATCTCTCTCCCTGACCTGGTCTCCAACTCAGGCCTCTTCCTACTGGATCAGGCCAACCTAGCCAGAAACACCAAGATGCAACTCATTTGCTGGCAAGTTTGCCCCAAGTTTCGTTCCACACACTATGAGAGCAGAAACCTGGGTCTGATTCCTGATATCAGTGACGAAGGATTTTGTTCTATCTAGTTAACTTGAAAGCGTGGTTTAAATGCCACAAAGTGACCAGGGAGTAGAGGGAAACTCTTACATGGATATAGTAGAGCATATATACACCTTACTGACGACCCGAAAAGTAAACTTTTCACATTAGGATCCAGGAAGTCTTCATTTTGAGAGAAGGTGAAAGATGGAAAAGGAGAAGGGAAAGAGCAACCTCTAGTATTAAAATTGCTGTGCCATTTGAAGCCAAAGGCAAAAAACAAAAGCTGATTGTTAAGCAGAAGTGTAAGTACACAAGTGTTCCATGGGATGCCTGGCTGCTCGGGCACACACTGTCCAGTTACAGCCATGTGAACACATGGCTATCGACACGAATTTGGGTAGGCTGAGTCAAACAGATAGGGGTATAATTTTGACCTTAGTGCTTATCTTAAGGAAATGTGACTGAATGGTCCGTCTATCCAGCCTACAGAGAGCTGCTTAACATAACTAATCAGAATTTACTAACTGAGGTTCTGGTCAACAAGCCGTTGAAAAAATACGCTTAGTATCTTCACACTGAAACCAGTGATTACATTTGTTGTTCAAATTAAATGCTACTTCATCAAAACATTTAAAATAGAATTCTCAGGGAATGCAGTAATCCCATTTCTGGGTATATATAAAAAAAATTGAAAGCAGGGTCTCAAAAGAGATATTTGTATATCTGCACATAGCAACATTATTCAAAATACTCAACAGTGGAAGCAATGTCCATGTACAGATGACTGAATAAACAAATTGTGGTCCATACATACAATGGAATATTATCATGCTTTAAAAAGGAAGGAAATTCTGACATGTGCTACAACATGGATGAACCTTGAGAACATGATGGTAAGTGAAATAAGGCAGTCATAAAACACATACTGTATGGTTCCACTTATATGAGATACCTAGAGGAGTCAAACTCACAGAAACACAAAGAATGGTGGGAGTCAGGGGCTGGGAGAAGGGGGAAATGAGCTATTTTTGAATGAGTATAGAGTTTCAGTTTTGTCTCATGAAACAAGTTCCGGAGATTGATTTCAAAACAGTGCGGATATGCTTTGTACACTAAAAAATTGTTAAGATGGTAAATTTTATGTTATATGTATTTTACCACAATTAAAATAATTTTTAAAAATAAAAAGCTAAATATCACATAGAATACTAATCCAACCATAAACTAGAATCAATCCAAGTCATCTAGACTAACATCAGACTCAGACAAAAATCCTCTTACGGCTTTTGTTATCTTTTTTATATTTTACAGAGGCCTGGTGCACGAATTTGTGCACCAGTGGGGTCTCTCAGCCTGACCTGTGGGATTGGGCCAAAACCTGCTCTCTGACATCCCCTGATGGGTCCCAGATTGCAAGAGGGTGCAGGCCAGGCCGAGGGATCCCACCGGTGCACGATTGGGGCCAGAGAGGGATGGGGGAGGTTGGCCAGCAGGGAAGGGACCTTGGGAGGGCTCCAGGGAGTGTTCTGCCAGCCTGTTTCACTCAGTCCCAATGGGCCGGACCCCAGCAGCAAGCTAACCTACTGGTCAGAGCATCTGCCCCCTGGTGATCAGTGCATATCATAGCAAGCAGTTGATTGGCCTTAGCATATCATTAGCATATTATGCTTTGATTGGTTGCATGGCTGACCAGAGGACAGGACACTTAGCATATTGGGCTTTTATTATATAGGATTAGAACCTATCAGTAAAATACAAGAACATGTCAACAAATATATTAATGTAACAAGAATCACTAATAAATATGAACGTTACAGTCTGGTGAAGAGTTTGATAAATCTAAATGTTGAAAAATAATTTGTAAAGTTACATTACCAGTCACCTATTTGACTTCTTTTTCTGATGTTACCTAAGTTCTGAAGCATGCGTCAAAAAAAAAACTGACAAAGACAAAAATTCTCCACAAAAAATTCATATACTCTTTTGGTTCTTTTTTTTTTTTTTAATCCCACGAAGGGGGCAAGAGAGGTTAAGGTTAAGTCTCCCATCCATTTGCAAGACCATTACCTTTCGAATAAAGTTGACATGGCATTCTCCCTTCTGTACACTGGGAGGGCAGTCGGGGGGCACCTCGTAGAGAACGTGATCCCTGCTCTGCTGGGTCGCATACAGCACTGGTGACTGGAAACGCAGCTCAAGGGAGTTTAGGGCTTTGACCACATGGGTAACATCAAAATTCTGAATTAAAAGGAAAGAGCAAATGTGGAAGAAGCCTCATGTGTAACGTTTTAGATATAGGCATATACAAGATGGAAGAAGAGATGCAACTGAAATCTTTAGAGTGATCCTTTCTGAAGGAAAAGCACTTTTCCAAAATAGTATATCTAAGTGGCCGGCTTTTAGCTATAACTGAGTACATCCTCCTGCCTGAACGTGGATTTCTAGGTTTCTCCTTCTGTTTTTACTGACAGATGATAGTCCTAGTAAACAGAGCACATAGAAAATATATTTAGTTCTGTAATGTGTGCTCTGGCTGTTTACATATGGCCTTGAACTGCCAAGGATTTCCTAGACGCTTCATGACAACCTGACTCTTTGCTATAAATAGCATGTATTTCTAAGTCATAACTTATTTTTGTTTTAGAAAGTCTACCCTTGAAAGGGAAGAGAGATCAAAATATGATCTCATAGTGCCATTATTGCAGATAGGAAGGAACATTTTTTTTTAGAATGGTGTGTCAATTTTCATTTCCCATGAAACTCTGGATCATCGAGTAATGGAGAGGGAAGAGCATTTGTTGAATACTTCCCATATGTCAAGCACTGTGCCCATCATTTTATACTGTGAGCTTACTAAGTCCTCACAGTAACTCCATAGGGTTTGCAGTGTTTTCATCATTCTACAAATATGTCAACTGAGAAATAAAGTAACGTACGCAAAGCTTGTACCAGCCTGCATGGGCAAATATACTAGTACACTTAGCTTTCTCTACTTACAATAACAATGAACAAACACATATAAGTGGGAGTTTTTTGCCTGATGTTATTTTGTACTTACATATTTTCTGAACATGTTGTTTGTTTTCCCAATAAGAACATTATTGAGCAGGACCTTTGAAACTGTATCAACGCCCTCAAAAATCAAATTTACTTTTTGCCATTGGCTGAAAAAAAAAAGAAACGATTTTTGAAACAGGATGTATAAAACATTAACTTAGATAAGTCCTTTTTTATTAGTTAAGAACTAAAGGAATAAATATTTCACGGAAAATATACATCCTTAATAATCAATTTCCAATGAAATTTTCAGAAGTATTAGTTTAATACATTTTTATACTGAGTGATCCTTATCTTTCTTCATAATATTTCAATCACCATAAAACCATGAGAACAACTTACAATCTCCAAATTCACTAACTTTTTTTCTAGAAAACTTCACAAAGTTCTTTTAAAAACCAAATTAAATAAGACACAAAACGTTTTTCACAAACTATTAAATTCACTGACACTATCTAAGAGAACACATTAACCAACTAACGAGTATCTGTGAGTGAATATCATGTGATCAGCACTCTGCTAAGCCTCACTGGAAACTCAAACAGTCTCTAAATTTAAGAAGACTGTGGTCTGGTTGGCATTCAAGCCTAAAAACAAAGAGAAAACTGTGTCTCCTACTTTGTAGTATAGTCTTATTGGACAGACTATGTTCCTTTTAGAGTTTATGTTATAAGGAAAGACTTTAAGAAGGAAACAAGAACTTAAAGAAGAATAGAATAAGTAAACTGTGGTATATCCACACAACAAAATCTAATTTGACAAATAAAAGAAACCAAGTACAGCAAGTCTTTGAAGAATGTTGTTTTGTTCTATGTCATTTCTTTATAACATTGAGGGGGGAAAAGTCAATTCCGTCTGAGCCACCGTCTGTGCAGAGTGTGCATGTCCTCCCCGTGTCTGTGTGGGTTTTCTCTGGGGACTCTGGCTTCCTCCCACTTCCCAAAGATGAACTGGTGTGTCTAGACTGTCCCAGTGTGAGGTCCCGCTTGCACCCTGAGCTGCCTCCAGAGGGACCCTGAACTGAAAGTAGTGGGTTGGAAAAATCATGATCTTATTTGTGCTTATTTATCTTTGTTAAATGGATGTAGAGCTCCTATTTACCTCAATGTTTAATAGTAGAAGTGTTTTGGGTCCTCATTTAGAAGTTTGGTGATATTTTTGTGACCAGGATTATGGCTTAGGAACTTACCTCTTATTTATATCAATTCACCTATGGTAAAACTGGCCTTGTTATATGTAAGCTTCTCTTTCAAGAATCTTTCAAGAATGTTAAGTGAGGACTTACTGTACTTGTGAATGTGGCAACACAGATGATCTGTGAGAACATTATCATGGTAAGTGAAAGAAGCTAGGCACAAAGGACCACCTGTGGTATAATCCCCATTTATATGAGATTTCCAGAAAAGACCTATAAAAAGGACTGAAGAATTTTTTTTATTTAGCAATAACAGTGATAGACATAATTGGGTTACATTCTGCTTCATAGAACATTACTGAAAACTAGAACATGCTTTTCCTCATGGCCTCATGACATAATATGACACCAATGCAATAGTCTCAATGGCTAGTTAATACCACACTCAACAAATGCTGTATCTCTGAACCTACTTGACAATATTATACTAGAGGCCCAGTGCACGAAATTCATGCATGGGCGGGGGTTGGGGGGGTCCCTCAGCCTGGCCTGCACCCTCTCCAATCCAGGACCCCTCGGGGGATGTACGGCTGTCAGGATCAGGCCTAAACTTGCAGTCAGACATCCCTCTCGCAATCCAAGACCGCTGGCTCCTAACTGCTCACCTGCCTGCCTGCCTGGTCGCCCCTAACCACCTCTGCCTGCCTACCTGATAGCCCCTAACTGCTCTCCTGTCGGCCTGATCACCCCTAACTGCTCCCCTGCTGGCCTGATCAACTGCTCTCCTGCCAGTCTGATCACCCCTAACCACCTCTGCCTTGGCCCCCGGGACCCAAGCTTCCCTCCTCAGGCCAGCCGCAGGCACCCCGGACCCGGACTTCCCTGGCTCTGGCTGGCCACAGGCACCTGGGACCCAGGCTGGCCACAGCTGCAGGCTCCCGGGACCACGGGCAGCTTCTCCCGGGCCCGGCTTTGTCTGGAAGGACGTCCAGAAGACATCCGGTCTAATTAGCATATTACCTTTTTATTAGTATAGACTAGAGGCCCGGTGCATGAAAATTCATGCACAGGGTGGGGGGGGGTCCCTCAGCCCGGCCTGCCCCCTCTCACAGTCTGGGAGCCCTCGGGGGATGTCCTACTGACTGAGGTGAGCAACTGGCTGATCAAGGGAAGGCACCTGCCCCCATACCCCCTTGCTGCTGCTGCCCCTGGCCTCGCTCTACTAGAAGCAACCCCGCCGATCAGGGGAAGGCGATGCCCCCATCATGCCTCTGCTGCTGCCACTGCCGGCCGCCATGGCTGCCTGAGCCTTGGCCCTCGCAGCTACCACGGCTTGCCTGAGCCTTGAGTTGGCCCTGGCAGCGGCAGCCGCCATCCGCGGCTTCCCTGAGCCTCAGGCAGCCACTGCAGCTTTGTCTGGAAGGATGTCCAGAAGGACGTCCGGAAAACGTCTGCTCTATTTAGCATATTACCCTTTTATTAGTATAGATATACTCTATTGATTACTGTGAGCAGGGAGGGGAAATGCAGGTAAGAGAATTGACCAGGTCTAGGTGACTTCATTATAACCACAGGAAAAATGACTAAAACAATTTCTTTTTCTTTTTCTTTTCTGTTAACCCTCACCCAAGGATATTTTTCCATTGATTTTTAGGGAGGGTAGAAGAGAGAGGGAAAGACAGAGAGAAACATCCAGGTGAGAGAAACACATTGATTGGTTGCCTCCTGCAGGAGCTCCGACCAGGGCCCAGACTGGGGAGGAGCCTGCAACCAAGGTACGTCCCCTTGACTGGAATTGAACCCGGGACCCTTTGCTCCACAGGCTGACGCTCTATCCACTGAGCCAAACTGGCTGGGGTGATTAGGACATAATTTCATAACTCACGATCCATGGCACCATCCTCATCTATAAATCAAAATATAATCACATATTCACTTTTATAGTACAAGGCTTTAGTCGAATAACTCTCTGATACACAACCTAAAAAGCAAGAGATTAGCCTGGCCAGAGTGGGGTGGCTGAATGTCGACTATGAACCAGGAGGTCTCCGTTCGATTCCTGGTCAGGGCACATGCCTGGGTTTCGGGTTTGGATTGCAGGCTCTATCCCTAGTAGGGGGTGTGCAGGAGGCAGCCGATCAATGATTCTCTCTCATCATTGATATTTCTATCTCTCTCTCCCTCTCCCTTCCTCTCTGAAATCAATAAAAATATATTTTAAAAAAACAAGAGATTATTGCAGAGACAGGGAAAGAAAAATAAATAAATACGTAAAGTTTAGATATAGATATAGACATACACACATACATACCTAATGTCAAAAGGGATTTGAAATTCCTTGCTATAGGTCCAGTTATCCAAGGAGATCCATCTGTAGTTAAGGTCATTAAATCTGTAGTAAGGATCCTATTGATAAAAATTATGGTAGATGATTAAATATGCAAAAATAAATTAATTAAACATAAAATAAATTATTAACAATAGCTACTTATCACATAAAAATGAATGAACTCTTGGCTTAGGAGTACAAGCATTTCACATGCCAGCAAATCTCGTCCTCAAGGCTAAAGTTCCATTCATTTAAGAAACAAAATGAACATGGTGCCCTAGCTGGTTTGGCTCAGTGGATAGAGCATTGGCCTGCGGACTGAAGGGTCCCAGGTTTGATTCTGGTCAAGAGCACAAGCCCAGATTGCGGGTTCAGTCCCCAGTGGGGGGCATGCAAGAGGCAGCCAATCAATGATTCTCTCTCATCAGTGATGTTTCTATCTCTCCCTCTCCCTTCCTCTCTGAAGCCAATAAAAATATTTTTTTAAAAAAGTGAACATGGCATTCACATACTAAAAGTACTAAAATGCGTTTTTTTTAAAGTTCAACAAAATATCTGAAATGAAGAGCTCTGAAATATAAGTGATATAGGTCTGGTTTTGTTCTACTAAATGAGGTGTACCAGAGCCAGCCAACTTGTTTCCTTTTCTGCTTTTCCCCACACACAGGACTTAGCCTCTCCAATGAATAAACATGGAATAAATACTTAAGGACACAGGTTTGAAGAGGCACCTAGTTATTAGCCTACCCATGTGTCTCCACCCAGCCCTATTTATAACTCTACACTATGGACTCGGCCCAATACAGCTAAATATATCATGAGAAAGAAGGTGTGAAGGCTAATGCAGTTGCAACATGTCCACCTGCTAAGCTTTAGGACTGCTGATGACCTGGCTTTCAGGGCACAAGTCACCTTCCTGTCTCCTGGATCCTTGAAGGAAGCTGCGTGTTGAGTTCAAGGGGACCATCTTCTCAAATATATTTTTTCTAGACAGAATTTAGAGGTTAAAATTTTTTTCTTATTTAAAAGAAGCTGATCTGAAAAGGCTACATACTCTTTGAGTCCTACTACATGTCATTCTGGAAAAGATAAAACTATAAAGACAGTGAAAAGAGATGAACAGACAGAGCAGAGCAGGGAGTGAAATTACTCTGAATGATGCTGTAGTGGTGGATACATATCATTATACATCTGTCAAAACCCAGAATGTACACCACCAAGAGTGAATGCTAATGTAAACTACAGCCTCTGAGTGATAACGATGCAGCGTCACTGTAGGTTCATTGATAGTAATAAAGGTACCAACCCTGATGGGGATGTTGGTAATGGGAAGGCTGTGCACGTGTGGGAGTAATGGGAACTGTCTTTATTTTCCATTCCATGTTGCTGTGAACCTAAAATTGCTCCAAAAAACTGAAATCTTTAAATAAAATTCTCTTACTAAGAGAAAATATCTTATTGTCCATAAAGTAAAAGTGGCAGAGGCTTAGATTACATTTTTATGATAACTATTCCGAATTCTGAGCGAAAGCAACCAACTTAATTTGGTTCCAGATTGGTCTGACTTCCTGTGCTCATATTAAAATTCTGAGTCCCATTTAAAGCAAACAGTGGCTCAGTGTTACATCTAATGACCAAGAACCCATGTAAGTCACTGAATTGTTAAGCAAACCCATGAACCCTAAAAACAATAACAGTGGAGAAACCAAGATGGCAGCATAGGTAAACACCGGAAATTGCTGCCTCCCACAACAACTTCAAAAATACAACGAAAAGACAAAACGGACATCATCCAGAACTACAGGAAGGCTGGCTGAGTGGAAATTCTACAACTAGAAGGAAAGAGAAAAGCACACTGAGACTGAGAGGAGCTGCAGAAGTAAAGTGCAGAGGTACGGAGGCTCGAGCGCACGGAAAAGGGTTGGTACCTGAGGACGCGGCTTTCTTTTTGAATCGGGAGGGAGTCACAAGCTCCCACCTGCTCTGAACTCCAATTCCGGGAAGTCTCTGGGGACCCAGGACTCATACGGGGAGAAACAGGACTGTCTGGCAGTGGGCAGAACTCGGAACTTGAGGGCAGCTTTCCCTCAGAGGTGCTTGCAGTGATTACCGATTACCGGGACACTGAGACCCGTGGCCCCTTAGGGCAGGGCTGAGGATCAGCCATAGTTGCTTGCTCCGCCCTGTTGATTCCGAGACCCCGCCTCACCCAGGCTGCAGCAGAAGCTTTTACATATGAATGCCCTGGCCCTTTGCAATCTGAAAATTACCTAACAAATTGCAGCTGGGCCAGACAGACCCAGAACTTCCAAGAGAAGGCCCAAGGCCCCAGAGCAGCTTGCATTGCTTCACAGCTGGGCCCCATCTGGGCACCTCCAAACCCCCAAAAAAGAAGGGGAATCTGCAGATCTCTTCGTAGGTCCTGCTGGGTAGCCTCAGGCAGAGGCTAAATTAGCACCTCCTTAGATCCAAGAGCCAAGTGTACCCAGTGGTCAGAGTGGGACCATCCAGATTACAACTCCTTAGATCCATAAGGGTCACACTCAGGGGGCAGACTCAGTGAGCACCAAAGCCCCACTGAAGCAAGTCTTGCCCCAGAAGGGTGTCTTCAGCACAGAAGTTCTCCCACTGCAGACACAGCTGATTCTCACAGCCTGGAGGTCAATTCCTCCCAGCGATATCTACAACAATCAAGGCTTAACTACAACAAGACTGTGCACAAAGCCCACAAAGGGGTGCACCAAGAGTGTCCACCTCAGGTAATTGGGGAGACTGGGCCACTGGGCCCTATAGGACATCTAGCACGGAAAGCCACTCTATCAACACAGGGAAGCAGCCAAAACGCGGAGACAAAGAAACAGGACACAAATGACAGAAATGGAGGAAAGCAAACTACTGAATATCGAGTTCAAAACCACACTTTTAAGGTTTTTCAAGAATTTTCTAGAAACTGCCGATAAACTTAATGAGACCCTCAAGAAATCTAGTGAGACCCTCGATGTTGTGATAAAGGACCAACTAGAAATTAAGCATACACTGACTAAAATAAAGAATATTATACAGACTCCCAACAGCAGACCAGAGGATTGCAAGAGTCAAGCCAACGATTTGAAATACGAAGAAGCAAAAAACACCCAACCGGAAAAGCAAAATGAAAAAAGAATCCAAAAATACGAAGATAGTGTAAGGAGTCTCTGGGACAGCTTCAAGCGTACCAACATTCGAATTATGGGGGTGCCAGAAGAAGAGAGAGGGCAAGATATTGAAAACCTATTTGAAGAAATAATGACAGAAAACTTCCCCTACCTGGTGAAAGAAATAGACTTACAAGTCCAGGAAGCGCATAGAACCCCAAACAAAAGGAATCCAAAGAGGACCACACCAAGACACATCATAATTAAAATGCCAAGAGCAAAAGACAAAGAGAGAATCTTAAAAGCAGCAAGAGAAAGAAACTCAGTTACCTACAAGGGAGCACCCATACGACTGTCAGCTGATTTCTCAACAGAAACTTTGCAGGCCAGAAGGGAGTGGCAAGAAATATTCAAAGTGATGACTACTAAGAACCTACAACCAAGATTACTTTACCCAGCAAAGCTATCATTCAGAACTGAAGGTCAGATAAAGAGCTTCACAGATAAGGAAAAGCTAAAGGAGTTCATCACCACCAAACCAGTATTAGATAAAATGCTGAAAGGTATCCTTTAAGAAGAGGAAGAAGAAGAAAAAGGTAAAGATACAAATTATGAACAACAAATACACATCTATCAACAAGTGAATCTAAAAATCAAGTGAATAAATAATCTGATGAACAGAATAAACTGGTGATTATAATAGAATCAGGGGCATAGAAAGGGAGTGGACTGACTATTCTTTGGGGGGAAAGGGGTGTGGGGGATGCGGGAAGAGACTGAACAAAAATCGTGCACCTATGGATGAGGACAGTGGGGGTGGGGGTGGGGGGTGAAGGCAGAGGGCGGGGTGGGAACTGGGTGGAGGGGAGCTATGGGGGGAGAAAAGAGAAACAACTGTAATAATCTGCACAATAAAGATTTAATTATTTAAAAAAATAGTTTGTTGACCATTTACTGTCAGTCTCCAAGATTGGCACTCACCCACTCTTATTTCCAAAACAAACACCATTTCATAGAAGAAGACACTAAAGCTCCAAAAGGTGAGTGACATGTGTAGCTACCGTGATATAATCTTATAGTTTATATTTTATAAACTTACACATCTAAAAATATTCTTCTCTGACCATCTGTCCCAATTACATGTGAAGAATAAAATTTAGAGAAAAGTACTAAGCATCTGGTACCTACCATTTTTAGTATATGTGTATATTTATATATTTATAACATATTTTATTCTATATTTAAGATTTTAAGAATACATCTTTATAACAAAATCTATGTGGTTACTAAAAATTATTCTAGATCCATATTTATAAATACATAGATACAGAAAGATGTTCACCATATATTTTGAATGACGAAGTTACTTAACCATCTTAAAGATTTATTTCATTTTTATATTATTGGATTTCTTTGTATATACTTAGAAAAATCTGGAAAGATATACATAAAAAATTTTACAGCCATTACCTCTGCTTTATAGTATGTTTTTTTATTGGCTTTCTCCCTTCCTTATATTTTATATTTTTCTGCATCAGTTTTTGTACAATAACCATCAAACATTTATAATTATTTTTAAAGAATTTACAGAGAGAGAATAAGAAAATAATATCAGTATATGTGAATTTCATGCATGATAAAAGTAATCTATATATATAAAAGGCTAATATGCAAAGTGTCCCTCTGACCATCCAACCGGTCACTATGACACATATTGACCACGAGGGGTTAGATGCTCATGCAGGAACTGCCGTGACTCTCATTGGCCATTTACAAAGAAATGGTACTGCGAACCTGGCGCCGATAAAGCAACACTCAGCTTCCCCCAAGTGGGACAAAGGCCCTGCCACCACCCCAGAGTGACAGCCCACCAAATTGCAGCCAATGCTGCCAAGACCCCATGGTGCAAAATACAGCCCACAGCCCAGCCCAGCCTGGAAACGGTGGCTGTGGGTGCCAAGATAATGACATCACGTAGCAACACCTAGCTTCCTCTCCCTAGCAGCTAGCCTCCTTGGAATTTCTTCAGCCCAGGAACACAACTTGCTTTATAGCCAGGTGCAAACATTTTACGGTTTAAACAAATGTCTGTGAAACGTTTTCACGTGCCTCATCTCATTTGATCCTCACAGAAGTCCTGGAGTAGGTAGATAGGAGACTTGGTGGAATCCTATTTTCTTTTCGTTATCCAGGAAACAGAGATTTAGAAAGTTTAGAACCTTGACCCCACTGAAAAGAAGTAAGAAATGGTGGAACTTGCAAATGACTTCAGGTTTTCTCACTGCACAGAATATAGTCAAACATTGCTGCAGTTAAATATTTTACCCTTTGTTCTCCCTGCGTGATCTACAATAATAATCTGCTTCATGTTGATATTTACTGCTGTGTTGCTGACAATTACCTGAAAGAGAAGTTGGGGTACTTCACTGGGCTGGAAAAAGTTTAGCTAAATCAGAAAGCAGGTCTAAATAAGCAAGTTTACTCTATATGTATAAAAGGCTAAGTTGACTAGCGCATGCGTGATACAAATAAAGCTCTCTGTTGCCAATCGCACACGTGTTTCGATTTGTCATTGTAAATCATAAATTTGGTTGACACTTCTATTATAGAGAAAGGGCAAATAGTGATATTAAAATATTTCTTCTATTTAATTTCCTTTCAATGTGCCCGAATCTGTGCACTGGGCCACTAGTGTTTTATATCAGTAGACAAAAGAAACATTATTCAAATTGTAGAGTAAAAAAACTGACTGACCATTTTTAAAAAATTCAAATGGATCAAAATTTTAAATATAAGAAGGAATTCTTATCATTTTCAACAGCATGGATGGAACTGGGGAGCATTATGCTAAGTGAAATAAGCCAGTCAGAGAAAGATAAATACCACATGATCTCACTCATTTATGGAATACTAGAGGCCTGTTGCATGAAGATTCGTGCAATAGGCCTTCTTTCCCCTGGCTGCCAGCACCAGTTTTCCTCTGGCACCCGGGTCCCAGACCTTCACTCTGGCCACCGCCTTCCATCTTTGCTCTGGACATAGTCTTCACTGCAGCTGGAGCCTTCAGTCTTTGCTCCTCGCTCTGGCGGGAGTCTTCAGTCTCCAGCGAGAGCTGCTCCTGTAGCTCCTTCTGCCTCCCACCCTCCCCTTCATAGCTTGATCGCTGGTTTGCCTGCAGACCTCGCCGACGGGCTCCTGGGTCCCAGGGGGCCGCCTTGCCTGCGGCCCGGCTTTCCGATCACAATCAGGATCACGGGCCACAGGCAAGGTGGCTCCTGGGTCCCGGGGGGTTGCCTTGCCTGCGGCCTAGCTTTCCGGCGGCTCCTGGGGTCGCACACGGGGGCCTGAATGGCAACTCCCAGTGTCCTGCCCTGCCTGCAGTATGCAAATTAGCCGCCATTTTTGTTGGCAGTTAATTTGCATATCACACTGATTAGCCAATGGAAGGCGTAGCGAAGGTACGGTCAATTACCATGTTTGTCTATTATTAGATAGGATAATGAACAACATAAACTGATGAACAAAAACAGATCCAGAGACAGAGAAGCAGCAATCAGACTGTCAAACCTCAGAGGGAAAGTAAGGGAGGGTGGGGGTAAGGAGGAGAGATCAACCAAAGGAATTGTATGCATGCATATAAGCCCAACCAATGGACACAGACACCAGGGGGGTGAGAGCATAAGTGAGGGGGGTTGAGGGTTAATGGGGGGTTGAGGACACATATGTAATACCTTAATCAATAAAGAAATTAAAGATTGAAAAAAAATTAAAAATAATAAAATAAAAAAAAATTTAAATATAGCCCTAGCTGGTTTGGCTCAGTGGATAGAGCATCAGCCTTCGGACTGAAGGGCCAGGTTTGATTTGGATCAAGGGCACATACTAGGTTGTGGGCTCGATCCCCAGTACAGGAGGCAGCTGATCAATGATTCCCTCTCATCATTGAAGTTTCTATCTCTCTCTCTCCCTTCCTCTCTGAAATCAATAAAAATATATAAAATTAAAACTTTTTTAAATATAAGAAAGGAACTATAAAGATATTAAAAGGATAAAACATGTGTAAATATTTATTTAATTGGAAGAGAGGGGATTACTTTCTAAGCATAATCCCAAAGACAGAAACAATCATAAAAGAAAAAAACTTTGTAAGATTTCAATATGTAGAACTTTAAAAGTATGACAAAATAATCATTAACAAATGGGTAAGTTTTTTTAAAATTAAATAAGAGTTCTAACAAATCTGTTTTAAAGATGAATAGCCAATAGAAAAATAGATTAAAACCCATAAATGAGTAACCCCAAATCACCAATAAACATATTAAAAATATAAAATATGTTTAACCCCACTAGAAAGTACATTGTTTTGTTTTGATTTTTTAAAATAATATCCAAATCTGCACCTAAAATAAGCATTCTGCTAAAATGATGATGAGAGTATAAAGCTAGTACAGCTTTTATGGAGAACAAACTTGGAAGTTCATATTAAAAGACTAAAAAAGTGCATACCCTTTGAATCAGCAATTCCACTTCTAAAAATTTGTCTAAGAAAATAAATGATGGCAAATGTACACAATGGACTTTTTAAAAGAGCCATTAAACATGGTTTGTAGAAATATCTATACTGCACATAAAACTGTCACAAAATATTTAGTATAAAAAGGTTAAACTGAATATATAAATACTTACGATAAATCTGTATACACCGAAAACTTCCAAATGGATGTAGTGTATTTTTAAATTTTAATAGTAGTAGTATCTCTGGAAGTCGGGTTTCCAAGTTCTCTTCTCACTTTTCTATATTTTCTAATTTTGGCACACTGAAAATCTTTTTTTTTAATATATTTTTTATTGATTTTTTACAGAGAGGAAGGGAGAGGGACAGAGAGTTTGAAACATCGATGAGAGAGAAACATCGATCAGCTGCCTCCTGCACACCCTCCACTGGGGATGTGCCGCAACCAAGGTACATGCCCTTGACTGGAATCGAACCTGGGACCCTTCAGTCTGAAGGCCGATGCTCTATCCACTGAGCCAAACCGGTTAGGGCTGAAAATCTTTTTTTTTTTTCTTTTTTAGAAAGGCTTTCCAAAGTTACACCACCAAGGAATTGCACAGAAAAGCTGAGAACATCCCTAAGAGTCCCCTAATCTATGCACTTATCATAAGGTTATTAATTAGGTTTTCTGCCTCACTACAATGTGGCCTCCCACAAAATAGAGACTGAGTCTCCCTTGTTTTTTTAATGCCTCTTTTAGTGTATGGCATAATAGTAGGATGAATGAATGAATGATTACCTCTAGGAGAGGGCTAAGACGCCTAAGGTTTAGATTCTGTATAGGAAACACACAATCACTTACAAACACCCAAGGCTGGCCACAGAGCCTCTCAGTAAATACCAATTCCATTTAACCAACTACTCAGACTGGCAAATCCTTAACTTTTCCTTGACTCCTCTTTCTTTCTCTCCCACCTCACATTCAATCTATCAACTAATCCAGCTGAACAAATCTTGTGTGTTTCATGTTTAAAATGTGTTCTCACAATCACTTCCCTGCTACCACCCTGGCCCAAGCCAAGAATTATCTCTTGCCCAGACAACTGTAATAATCCCCTACCTGGCCTCCATGCTTCCACTCTGATGCATTGTACTCTTCACACAACAGTTAAAAATACCTTCTAAAAGGCAAATCTAATCATGCAAGTCCAAGCTCAAAACACCTAATAACTTGCCATCACCTGTAGATTAAAATCCAAAGTGTTCCCCATGGCTGACAAGTCCAGCATGATCTGCCTCACCGCCTCCTTTGAACTCATTCTCTCACCCTCTTGGCTCACAGGGCTCCTGCCACACTGGCCTGCTTACTATTCCTGGAACTTTCAAGCACCCTCCCTTCCCTATCCCTGTCTTTTTTTCTCTCTTTGCTGGGAATGCACTTCTTAAAACTGACCTCATCAAAAAGACCTCTGCTTTAAAAAGTCACTTTATCAAATGCCTCTCTTTAACGACTTTTTAAAAGTAGCAATCCTTCCCAATCGACCTTCACTTCCCCTTCCTTTATTTTCCTTCAGGGTACCACCTGTTATTATATTATATATTAATCTGTTTATTGTCTCTCTTCCACTAGAGATTTTCTATTGGGCAAAGACTTTGTTTTCTTAAACATTCGCTATCAAGCACTTGGAAAAGTGCCTGCCACCTTGGAGGTATTGAATAAATACTTATGAGATAATTAGGTGAATGAATAAATGAATGAATGACTTCAGCAAGATGTGCTTCAAGTTGTCATGTAAACACAGTATCTGGGCTAGTGTCTGCTCTAAACTCTAGAATATCTCCTGATGTCAACACCGAAAAGGAATGTAATAAAGCAGGTGTTATAACATCACAGTATTTAACAATGACACTGATGTTGATGATTACTGTCAATTGGCCTGGAGTTCTCCAAGCCCCAGAAAGCTCCCCCATCTCTCACCCCACTACCATTTAAGACCCACATCCACCTTATTGAAACAGAGTTTTCCTAAGAATTTATGAACAGATTTAATAGGCACTGTAAACTATTCCCATGAGGAAACTAGTTACTGAACACTGTTTCCTGATATGTGGCCCTGTAACACGGATCTGCTTTGCTAAAGTCACTAATGATTTCCCATTGGCTTAATTCCACCAGTGCAAAGAGGCAAGGAGAGGCCCTGTGATGCACACAAGCGTTCTCAAGGCATGTGTAGTGAAGCCTCAGGGTGCCAAAGTCAGCCGTGGTCTATGCCACAGATTGAGTAACTAAAAATAAGGTACGTAAGTTAGAGAATTATTTACTTAAAAAATAAACTGGACTGTAGACAGTGTCAAATACACTTCCTTTCTGACTTACATTCTTGAAAAAAAGCTAATGTAGAAAATAACCCTAGTTGACCATCTTGTCATTTAAGTAAAATTTGAATGATACTCCTGTCTGTGAACCACAGTGCTTCAAAAATACAAGGTTTTTCAAAACACCAGCGTAAGAGCAGAATAGTACAGAACCCAGGCTATGGAGTCAAGCCAGCCTGGGTTAGAATTCCATTTCTGCCACTTTGTTGCTGTGTGATCTTGGATAAGTTCTCCTAACTGCTCCCGGCTAATGCAAAGACGCGTTCCATAGAGTTCTTATAAGGAATGAGACTATGCATGCAAACTACTTAGTAAGTACACCTTGTCCCGCCAGCCTGATTCAGTGGTTGAGAATAGACCTATAAACCAGGAGGTCAGGGCTGGATTCCCAGTCAGGGCACATGCCTAAGTTGCTGGCTCCTTCCCCAGTGTAGGCGTGCAGGAGGCAGCTGATCAATGATTCTCTCATCATTGATGTTTCTAGCTCTCTCTCCCTCTCCCTTCTTCTCTGAAGTCAATAAAAATATATATATATTTAAATGTACATCTTGTCCCAGCCAAAGATAATCATAGAATGGGAAAATGACCTGCAGCAGGTGGAACCATGAAGACAGCGGAAGGTGAGAGTCTGCAAACATCTGCACATACTGGCAATCAATTAGGAAAAAGTCCTCCACACGTCTATAAATTAGAGCATCTATTAAACACACGCACATCGCATGCCTTGAGAAGAAAGAGCAACTTTCTTCATATCCCAATCAGCTTTAAAAGTTATGCAGCCTTCACACCTGCACTGACCATCCCTAACCTTACACTTGCAGGTCTGTCTCCTCAACTCATGTGCTGCAAAACCCCAAATCTGACTCCCTGGGGCCTAACCGCGAAAATGAAACCCTGAGACGTTACTAGATATAGTTAGCATTTACTTAGCAAAACACAATAGTCCCCTGCAGTATCCAGGTAGCTGAAACAGTAATCCCCGCCTTAGGCTTTATGGGTGACAGCACGTCCTTTCCATCCACGCTTCAGTGGAGAACTGAGGCGGTAAGTGCACCACAAGTAGCAAGGCCTGTGCCCTAAGGAAACTTCCGCTTTCCAGTTACTGAGGTCGGGGCGCGGGTCAGCCTCCATCCAGCCGGGGCCCCAGCGGTGCGCTTCTTCAACAGCACATACGCTGCCTTGGCAGTGCCCCCAAAGACCACAAGCTGCGTAGGGGAAGTCAGTGCCCAACAGAGGAGAAGAGCTCGGGGCAGGGGGCTCCCAGGCGGGTCCCGGGCCTCCCACCACGAAGGGAAGGCGGGCGCAGGCTCGCGGGGGCGGCCACACAGGGTACCTGGATGAGGTTGCGCTGGAGCAAGGCGGTGTGCACGCAGCCGGGGACCTCCCCGGGCAGCTCCAGGGAGCCGTTCCCGTTGCGGATCCTCCAACTTCCCCGCAAGCTAAGGCTGCGCGCGGCGGCCGTGGGGTCCGCACCGCACAGCGCGAGCAGCAGGAGCAGGCAGGGCCGCATGCTGGGACCCGGAGAGAGGTGTCGGTGCCGGTGCTGCGGGAGGCCACTGAAGCCACCGCCAGCGCGCTGGGAGCCCAGGCGCCAGCCCTTCCAGCCACGGCCCCGCCCCCGGCCCTGGCCCCCGCCCCGCCCGCAGGTCAGCTGAGCTGCAGGGACTCGGTGTGGGCGCGGGTGCGGAACGCCAGCCCCTTGGCTCAGCTCGGGCTCCTGGCGCTGCGCTCTGCGCCCGCCTCAGCGCTCAGCCTGCTGCTCGGGTATCAGAACGGGAGACGCAGCCGTGCGCAGTGATCGGTGCACACAGGCCCTGGGGCAAAGTGGCGCACAGTCCGGGGGAGCTCTGGGACTGCGGAGACCACAGCTAGAGAGGCTTCTCTCTGCTTCAGAGAAGCGAAATACCGAGACACCCCACCACTTTCGTTCCCCAAATTTCCTCATGCCCCCACCACTCTGCTAGGTCCGCCTGGGGGCGGTGACGCCCACCCCCTGCAGCTCCCCAGTGGCCTCAAAGTACCCCGCCCTTGAAGGAGTAAGCAATTACTAAAGGTACCTCATTCGTGGGGTTGTTTTCAGGGCTGAGAAATCCGTGTACAGCGCGCAGCATGGGGCCGGGTCCTGAGAACGACCTGCCCGTTAGCTAGTCATCTTAGTGGACTAAGACCTTCTGTTTCGTGAAGCCCCGCAGAGGAGGCTCCTAGGGCCCTGTAACCTTCCCTATACGCGCAGGCAAGTTTAAAATCTTCTGCCGAGATCTGTGGGACTCGGCAAACCACGAACTCTCTAATACCTCTGTTTCCTGAACTGAAAAAAAAAAAATGTAGACAGTACTTTTTCAGGTCGTTAGAAGCATCAAATGAGTTAAATAGATGGTTGGCCTGCCCGGCTGGCTGGCTGGGTGGTTGAGCGTTGACCTATGAACCAGGAGGTCAGGGTTGGATTCCAGGTCAGGGCACCTGCAGGGGTTGCGGGCTCCATCCCCAGTTTGGGGTGTGCAGGAGGCAGCCGATCAATGACTCTCTCATCATTGGTGTTTCTCTCGCTTTCTTTCTCCCTTTCCCTTCCTCTCTGAAATCAATAAAAATATATTTTAAAAAAATAAATAAGTAGATGGTCATCCCGAACAATGCGAGGGTACCCAAAAAATAACACAGTAGTCACGTGGCCTCTCGACTCCCATTTTGCAATAAAATGTTACTCTGAACCTAGGAAGCTGACACAGAGAATTTCGCATTGCATAAAATAGACTGGCTTATTCTTGTGTTGACGTTATCTGCCTTATTTCCTTATTTAGGAGAAAGTCTTTGAAGAGAAGTTCTTCCCTCACCAAATCCAAATTGTTTTGCTTTATAATGGCCCTGCAAGTGTGTGAATCTGTAGACACAGGACGATATTTTACCTTTTAAGAACCAGTATTTTTCATAAAGCTAGCATTTTGGAGTTAGGGACAAGCCTTTGAGGTAAAGGGTCCAAACAAGTCGGGTGATTGGTCTGTTATATACGGTAGTCAGGTGCCTCGTTAGCGCAGTAGGTAGCGCGTCAGTCTCATATATACGGTAATGGCAGATAGGACCAAAACACTCCTCTCCTAGCTCTTGGTCTCCTTGCAGTTGAACATGTTAATATTTAAGGGGAAAGTTTCTGGCTGATTCAAAGGCTTCCTCACTCCAGAAGCATTCTTACTTTTGATAGCAACAAAACTCTAATTCAAATAATATACCATAATGCATGGAAATAGCCAGCCAGCCCTGGTCTGTTCAAACTGATAACATGACTATGGCTGCAAGAATGGCAAAGGAATTTTTTTGTAAATCCCAGAGATCCCATTAAGCAAAGTCAAAGGAAAGGTCACGCCAGCAAATGTGTTTAGATATATTCTGTTATTCTATTAAGAAATATTTTAGCCCAGCCGGTGTGGCTCAGTAGTTGAACATTGACCTATGAACCAGGAGGTCACAGTTCGATTCCAGGTCAGGGCACATGCCCAGGTTTCAGGCTCAATCTGTAGTAGTGGGCATGTAGGAGGCAGTCCATCACTGATCCTCTCATCATTGATGTTTCTCTCTCTCTCCCTTCCTCTCTGAAATCAATAAAAAATATATTTTTTAAAGAAATATTTTAAAGAATGAAACATCATTCCTCCTTTCATTCCAGGACACAAACATGATATCATTTGGATTATGTCACTTTGAAAACAGAGAGCTTAAAGCAAATGCAAAGCCCTAAAAAGTATTCTGTCTAAAATTGGCATTGGCACAGGTGATATGATGAAGTTTTCATTTTGTTATAGGATAATTTTTGTTCACAATTTCTAGGAAGAATAAATCTTATTTTGAAATACTTATAAAATTTATCAACTTATGTAATTTAAAGGCATAATATCAAATATAATTTTTAAAAAGTCACCTGTTTCTTTAGCTTTATACTGTATAAATGGATCCCATTTTGATCATCTCTTTTGATGCTCCCCAGAATTCAGATTAATTAGATCAAGTGATAGTTCCCTGGTTTAAAGAGACAAAGAAAGCCTAACAGAGGTTAAATGACGTGCAGGGTCAATGTTCTGCTGCAGGAGGCCAATAGGGGCTTTTGGTCCATCTGACACTATTTCCTTCATCTCTAAATGTATGAAGTTGGTAAGTAAACTCATTAGAATGCCATGGTATACCAAGACTAAGGATGTTCCAATCCCGTGAGATAATCACATAAAGTATAATAAAGAGAAGAAAAATGACTCAGAGTGTCTGCTTAATCCCCAAAGCTAGGGACAATAGGTCATAAATGTCCCCTTTGAAGGTTAAAGAACACTTAAGCCCCAAAATAAGAACACAAACAACTCAACTAAAAAGTGAGCTAACGAATATATATGAAACCACAGTGAGATATCATCTCACAACTGTCAGAGTGGCTATCACTAATAAAATAAACAGATGCTGGCCAGGATGTGGAGAAAAAAGAACTCTCTGGCACTGTTAGTGGGAAAAACAGTATGGAAGTTTCACACAAAAAGGGTCTGCCTTATGACCCAGTGGTCCCACTTATGAGACTATACCCTAAGAATCCCAAAACACCAATCAGAAAGAATATATGCATATATTCATAGCAGCATTATTTACAATAGCCAAGATCTGGAAATAGCCCAAGTATCCATCAGTAGATGAGTAGATAAAAAATCTGTGGTAGCCTGGCTGGTGTGGCTCAGTAGTTAAGCATCTACCCATGCACCAAGAGGTCATAGGTTCGATTCAGTTAGGCACAGGTTCAATGCCTGGGTTGCGGGCTCAATCCCCAGTAGTGGGTGTGCAGGAGGCAGCTGACTGATGACTCTGTCATCATATCTCTGTCTCCCTCTCCTTTCCTTCATCTCTAAAAATTATATATTTTTTAAAAGCTCTGGTACGTATACACAATAGTACCACAGCTGTAAAAAAGAAGGAATATTTTTGTGAATGTAAAAATGTAAAAATATTTCTTATCCTGTGCCACAACATGGGTGGACCTGGAGATTATATGCTAAATGTAATAAGTCAGTCAGAGGAAGACAAATACTATATGATTTCACTCATATGTGGAATCTAATGAACAAAATAAACTGACAAACAAAATAGAAGCAGAGGCCTGGATACATGGACAGATTAACAGAGGTCAGAGGGGAGGTAAAGTGGGGGGAACTGGATGAAAGAAGGTGAAGAGATTAGCCAAAAAAACATATATGCATAGCCCATGGACACAGACAACAGAGTGGTGAAGGCCAAGGGAGGGGTGACAGGGGCTGGATGGAGGTGGGAGAAGAGGGGTGGAGGGGATGGGGACATCGGTAATAGTGTCAAAGTTTTTTTTTTAAATTAAAAAAAAAGAAGATAAACAGATGGCAAATAGGCATATGAAAAGATGTTCCCCATCATATGTCATCAAGAAAATGTAAATTAAAATAACTGCACAACTACTAGAATAGTAAAAATTTAAAACACTGACACCACCAAATGCTGGCAAAGATGTGGAGCAACAAAACTCTTTATTTATGCTAATGGGAATGCAAAATGGTAACGCCACTTTATAAAAGACATTTTGGTAGTTTCTTACAAAATTAAACATGCACTTAATAAATGATCCAGCAATCACACCACTTGGTATTTACCCAAAGGAGTTGAAAAGTAATGTCCACACGAAAACACTCCCATGGATGTTTATAGCAGTTTTATTCACAATTGTTAACACCCAGAAGCAACCAACGTATCCTTCAATAGGTAAGTGGATAAATGTACTGTGGTATGTTTAGACAATGGAATAATATTCAGTGCTAAGAAGAAATGAACTATAAAGTCATAAAAATACAGGGAGGAAACTTAAGTGCATATTACAAAGGGAAAGGAGACAATCTGTAAAGGCTACTTATTGTATGATTCCAACTAAATGACATTCTCAAAAAAGCAAAACTATGGAGACAGTAAAAGGATCGATAATTGCCAGGGTTTAGAAAGGGATACATAGGCAGAGAACAGAGGATTTTTAGGGTGGTGAAGCTACTCTGTAGCTTCTCTGTAGATACATATCCTATATAATAAAAGGGTAATATGCAAGTTGACCCTAATGGCCGAACAACTGTGAATGACCAGTCACTATGACGTGCACTGACCACCAGGGGGCAGACGCTCAATGCAGGAGCTGCCCCCTGGTGGTCAGTGCACTTCCATAGGGGGAGCGCCGTTCAGCCAGAAGTTGGCTCATGGCTGGCCAGGGTAGCGGCAGTGGTGGGAGCCTCTCCCGCCTCCACAGTAACACTAAGGATGTCCAACTAATGGCTTAGGCCCACTCCCCATGGGGACTGGGCCTAAGATGTTAGTTGAACATCCCCCGAGGGCTCCCGGGCTGCCAGAGGGATGTCTGACTGCCAGCTTAAGCCTGATCCCCTGGGGAGCAGGTCTAAGCTGGCAGGTGGACATCCCCCGAGAGGTCCTGGACTGCGAGAGGGTGCAGGCCGGGCTGAGAAACCCTCCCGAGTGCACAAATTTTTGTGCACCGGGCCTCTAGTCATTATATATTTGTCAAAAACCATAGAATATACAACACTATGAGTAAGCTGTAAACTACATAGACTTTGGGTGATGATGATGTGTTGAAGCAAGTTCACAAATGTACCACTCTTGTGGAGGATATTGATAATGGGTGAGGCTTTGCATGTATGGGGGACAGGGGAATATGGAAACACTATGTATTAGCTATTCAATTTTTCTGTTAATTTAAAATTGCTCTAAAAAATAAAGTTAATTAAAAAAATTATACATGTATATTTCAAAAATCCATGGGTCAAAGAAATAAGACTTCTAAGTAATGTTTTGCCATGTAAGGAGCTTGAAGTTGTCACTCCATCATAAAAAAGTTTGTTTTACAAAGGTGAAAAGTTGAACAAACAAAATTAATAGGTCTTCTTAGATTCATCAGAGAATTGAGATGACAGGGAAATGTGCTGCCTCCATAACTGGAGAGATAGACCGGTGAATACAGAGATTCGCCATTTACCAAAGCAGAAACCCATGAGCTGGAAGCTCCACAGTAACCAGTACTAAGTTAAGAAAACCTAAACTGTAACTAATGAATAACTGGAGGTTTGGTTTGGACAAGTCTGAGAGTTAAAAACTTCAAAGGTGCCCAGTCTCCGGGGGTCATCCACACTTTTTTGAGTTTTGCCTCCAGGAGCCTACCAAGTTCTCATATTGAAGACTGGAGAACAATTCCCTCATAATTTTATCAGGGGGAGGGGGAAAGGAACCATATTAAAATACACCAGAGCATTCTGTTTTTCTTAAGATATGCCCCCAAGAGAAATTATTTTATCAGCCTTGCTTGCTGGGGTTTTATCAGAGCCTAACCAACCTGGTAAAAGGGAGACAACAAACTCTAGCCCCCTCTAGCCATCCTTCCCCACCTAAGGGGGTGAAAAATAAAGAGAGAAGCACTTGTGAATTTTACAGTCCAGGACACAGCTCACTGAAAGACTAAGACCTCATCACAGGACTTTATGGAAAGCTTCCCCTCACCTCATACCCTCTACCACATCATTAAAGGCCTATTTGCATGCCCTAACCGGTTTGGCTCAGTGGATAGAGCGTCAGCCTGTGGACTCAAGGGTCCCAGGTTCGATTCCGGTCAAGGGCATGTACCTTGGTTGCGGGCACATCCCAGTGGGGAGTGTGCAGGAGGCAGCTGATCGATGTTTCTCTCTCATCGATGTTTCTGGCTCTCTATCCCTCTCCCTTCCTCTCTGTAAAAAATCAATAAAATATATATATATTTTTTAAAAAGGCCTATTTGCACATTTTCTTTCAGTACATCATGTATGGCTTTCAACAAAAAAATTACAAAGCAAAAAGAAAAAAATACATTTAAAGAGAGAGCAAGTACTAGAACCAGACTAAAACATGGCAGGGATTTTGGATTATTAGGCCAGGAATTTAAAATAACAATTATTAATATGTCAAGGGCTGTAATGAATAAAGTAGAAAGCATACCAGAACAAATGGGCACAGAGATGGAAATTCTAAGGGAAAAAAAAGAAATACTAGAGGTCAAAAACAATAACAAAAATGAAGAATATGGGCTCACTAATAGAATTGAGGAGAAAAATTCTCTGAGCTTAAGGATATGTCAACAGAAACTTTCAGAATTGAAAAGCCAAGAAAAAAGATTGGAGAAACATAGAACAGAATATCCAAAGACTATGGGACAACTACAAAAGGCATACAAAGAAAGAGAGAAAAACAGAAGTAATATTTGAAACAATAAATGACTAAGAATTTCTTCTAAATTGATTTCAGAGCACAAACCACACATCAAGGAAGCTCAGAAAACACCAAGCAGAATAAATGCAAAAAAACAACCAAACAAAAAACAACCACCTACATCTAGGCATATCATACTCAGACTTAAGAACACCAAACATACAGAAAAAAATCTTGAAAGAAACAAAACACATTATCTATAAGGAGTAAAAATAAGAATTACACACAATTTCTTCACAGAAACCACGCAAGCAAAAAGATAGGGAGCTGAAATATTTAAAGTGTTGAAAGAAAGATAATCCACATTTGTAATACCTTAACAAAAAAAAAAGAAAAAAAAAGAAAAATAATCACTAATATAGAATTCTGTACCCAGCAAAATTATCCTTTAAAGAGAAGAAGAAATAAAGACATCCTCAGAAAAACAGAAAGTGAGGGAATATGTTGCCAATACACCTGCCTTTTAAGAAATATTTAAGAACTTTAACAGAGAGAAAGAAAATCATATAGATAAAAAACTGGGAAAGAAAGAAAGGAAGGAAGAAAGGAAGGGAGGGAGGGAGGGAGGAAATTAGAAAAAGAATAAATAAGATAAAGTGAAAACTTTTTTCTTATTCATAATTGATCTAACAGAGCAGTTTGTTCAAAACAATAGCAGCAACAATAAATAATGATCATAGTTTATATATGTAAAATAACTGAGAGTAATGACACAAGGGACTAGAAGGGAGGAATACTTTTTTATTATAAGGTACTTCCACTACCCATGAAGCTACACAATGGCATTCAAAAGTGGACTCTGACAGTGGATTTGTAAAGGTTTATTGCAAAGTCTAGGGCAACCACTAAGGAAAATTAAAAAAAAATAATAATGAATATGCTAAGAAGAAGATAAAACAGAATTATATTAAATGCTTAGTTAAAACCACAAAAGTTAGAAAGAGAATGGAAGACAAATACAGGAACAAAGGCAATGAATAGAAAACAGGAGCAAATATTATAGATATTAATCCAACTCAACTATATTAATAATCAATTTAAGTGCCAATGATCTAAATACACCAATTAAAAGGCAGAGACTGTCAGAGCATATCAAAAAACAAGGCCAAGTATATACTATCTACAAGAAACCTATTTTAAATATAAAGACAGATATAGATTAAAAGTAAAGGAATAGAAAAAGACATACCATGCTAATACCAAGCAAAAGAATGCTGGAGTATCTATATTAACCTCATAGTGAACAGACTTCAGAGAAAAGAAAATTATCATGGTAAAGAGAGGCATTAAATAATGATAAAGGAGATGATTCTCCATGAAGATATAACAATCTTTAATGGGATGTGCCTAACGACAGAGCACCAAAATGTGAGTCAAAATCTAACATAACTGGAGAGGGGAAAAGATGAATCCACTAATATTGTTGGCACCCACCTATTAATAATGGACAGATCTAGCAAGCAGAACAGGAAGAGTATAGTTGAACTCAATGGCACCATTACTCAACTAGATATAATTGATATGTATAGACTACTTTCTTCAATGGCAGCAGTTACACATTTTGCTCAAGCTCACACAGGACATTTACTAAGGTAGACCATATTTTGGATCATAGAACACACCTTAGCATATTTAAAATAATAGAAATTATACAATATATACTCTTAGACCAAAATAGAATTCATCTAGAAATCTATAACCAAAAGATAGCTAGAAAATCTCAAAATGCCGTGCAATTAAACAACGCATTCCTAAATAGCACGAGCTCAAAGATGAATAACCAAGAGAAATTTAAGTATTTTGAACTAAATAGAAATACAGCTTATCAAAATCTGTGAGATGTAGTGAAATCAGTGTTTAGAGGGAAATTTACATAATTGAAAAATGCATATATTAGAAAAAAGGAAAGATCTAAAATTAATTTCTAATGTTCCACCTTAGAAAACTAGAAAAAGAAGAGCTAGTTAAATCCAAAGTTAGCCAAAGAAAAGAAATAATAAAAATTAGAGGAGAAACAAATGAAATAGAAAATAGCAAATCAACAGAGAAAATCAACAAAACCAAAATCTGTTTTTTTGAAAAGATTAATAAAATCAATAAGCATCTGGCCAGGCTAACTAAGGGGAAAAAAGATAGACGACACAAATAGCTAATATCAGAAATGAAAGAAATGACATCACTACAGATCACATAGATATGGACATAAATACTATGAACAACTCTATGCCCACAAATTTGATAGCCTATTTCAAATGAACAAATTCCTTGAAATACACAACATACCAAAACTCACACAAGGAGAAAGGGGTAATCTGAATAGGCCATTATCTATTTAAGAAATTGAATAAATAATTAATAACCTTCAATAACAGAAAGCATCAGACCCAGATGGGTTCACTGCTAAATTCCACCAAACATTTAAGGAAGAAATTATACCAATTCTCTACAGTCTCTTCCAGAAGATAAAAACAGAGGGAATACTTCCTGGCTCATGCTATGGGGTCAGCACTGCCCATTACCAAAACCAGACAAAGACACTACAAGAAAAGAGAACTACAAACCAAAATCTCTCATGAATATAAATGGAAAAATCCATAACAAAATAGTAGGAAATCAAAAATGTATAAAAAGAATTATACACTCATGACCAAGTGGGATTTATTCTGGGTATTCAAGGCGGATTCACCATTCAAAATCAATTAATGTAATTCATCATTTCAACAGGCTAAAAAATAAAAATCACATTGCTATATCAGTAGATACGGGAAAAGCATTTGACAAAAGTCAACATCCATTTATGATAAAAATTCTCTGCAAATTAGGAATAAAGGGCCAGATCTTTATTGATTTTATTAATCTTTTCCTCAACTTTATAAAGTATATCTACACAAGACTACACTTGTTATACTCAATAGTGAGAAACTAAAAGCTTTTCTGCTAAGATCAGGAATAAGACAAGTATGTCCTTTCTCACCACTCCTTTCCAGCATCATACTGGAAGCCCTAGCTAATGCAATAAAACAATAAAAGAAAGTAAATAGTATACAGATTGGGAAGGAAGTTGTAAAACTATCTTTGTTTGCAGATGACATGGTTGTGTATGTTGAAAACCTGAAAGAATCAATAAAACTCTTGGCACTAATAAGCAATTTATAACAAGGTTGCAGCATACAAGGTTAATATACAAAAGTCTATCATTTTCCTATGTACCAGCAATGAAGAATTGGAATTTAAAATTAAAAACACAACACTGTTTACTTTAGCACCCCAGAAGAAAATGAAACACTTAAGTATACATTTAACAAAAATGTATAAGAAATATATGAGGAAAACTTCAAAACTCGGATGAAAGTAATGAAAGAAGAACCAAATAAATTAAGAGACATTCCATGTTCACAGATAGGAAGACTCAATATTGTCAAGATGTCAGCTATTCCCAACTTAATCTCTAGATTCAAGGCAGTCCCAATCAAACCCAAGCCAGTTATTTTGTGGATTTGACACACTGATTCTAAAGTTTATATAGTCCAGAATAACTAACACAATACTGAAGAAGAAGAACAAAGTTGAAGGATTAACCCTACCTTATCAAAAGCTAGTTTTTAGCTGGGAGGGAGAGCTGAGCTGTCAGGTGTTGGAGCAGCTAATTAAAGCAACAAGGAGTAAAAAATAAAAGTAATAGTGAAGCCATGACTCCCTTACTGCGATAGTATAAGCAAGAGGCTAAAAACTGGATAAGATGCCAACTCTCCTGTTTCATTTTCCCGGTAAAATGGCAGGCACACTGGTCAAGGGTCAGGTGAATCAGCACAGATGTGGGGGTTGGTTCACTGTTGAGAGAGCCCTTAACAAAAGGTCACGGCTGTTTTATAGACCCTGGGGTGGGGGTGGAGGTGTGAAGAATGAGGAGGAAGGGCCAGAAGCAGAAAATTACTGGGTACTGAGTCCAAGTAGGGATAAATGTATTCAACGTTTTCCACTTTTCTCCACCATTAGGAGATTTCAGTCGATACACCTGAGGAAGACCCCTGCCTAATGCCTCAGATAAAGCTACCTAGTAATGAAGGCACTGGGGCTAGGAAGGTAAATATGTGAAAAGCATGAGCAGGCAGAGGGTCATCAATAGTACTTCACTACTACTCCCTTCGGAGGTTATAATACTTGGGCTGTTAACCAGGTCTGGTGAGGGAAGGACAGCTTGCCCTTACGAGGCCTCTCAGGTAAAGAAAGCCTTTGTAGTTGTCTATGGTCAGGCCTGAAAAGTCACATTTACGTCATATGATCCTGAAGATCTGATAGTGTTGGAAATATCCATGAGAGATATATGGAATTTGAGGCAAGCTCCAGTAGAAGAGTCACGATATAGGCCCTTATATTCTGGAGCAAGGCTATGCATTTCACCATAGTGAACTACTCTGTTAAAAAAAAAAATTGGTCCTAGTGTGCTACTGGGTTTTAGTAAAGACCAAACATCTGACCCCTGTACACTAAGTGACTCTGCAGGATTATCCAGTCAACCAAGTAATAAAGCTGGGCAAGGGCAGCGTTTCCGTATATGTAGGAAGTGATACGTTGAGACTCAAGCGAAGTCCAGAAGACCCATGTGAATTCTATGAATAGGTGGCCTAACCTTCCGTGTCACTTATCTCTGTTGCACTGGTGATCTCACTGATGACCTCATGGGGAGTTCCTTATGACCAGCTGACCTATCTATGCCTGGTTCACCTGTGGGCTAGTGCAATATATATTAGAACTAGCCATAAATAGACTGTTGCCACATAATAGCTCCACCTAGGATTGGCTCTGAATGACACTGGTGAAGGGAAATTTTCCCAGTGCACAGTTATGAGACATACGTTTAGTTTTTTAATTCATGTGAAAGGAGAGGTAGTTTGAGTTACAGTTATATACTGACTCTTTGGCAGAGCCGAAAGTCTTAATTGGAAGACAAGTGACATTGAGGTCTGGGTGGATATTATATGGATGGACACTTATCGGAGTAGGCACAATGTATCAGTTTCTTTGTGTCTCACATTAATGCTCACAAGAGAACATGTACCATGTAGCAGGCTCTTGACAATCAAGTACACGAAAAGATGGTCCTGTGGATTTTAGGCAGCCTTTCTATGCTCCACTCCAGTACTTCACATTGAGCACATGAAGAAAATGGTCATCGGAGCAGGGATGAAGGCTATGTATGGACCTAACAACATGGGCTTTTTCTCACCAAGGGTGATCTTACTTAACTGCCTCTGCTGATTGCCCAACTAGCCAGAAACGGAGACTGATGTCTTCCTACTTATTTAGGATTCCTTTCTTTCAGAAATGTTTTGTAGTTTTCAGTACACAAGTTTTGCACTTCCTAGGTTAAATTTATTCTTAAGTATTTTATTCTTTCTGATGCTATTGTCAATGGCATCGTTTTTCTTAATGTCATTTTTGGATTGTTCATTAATAGTTACAGAAATAAAACTGATTTTTTTGGTATGGACTTTTGTATCCTGCAACTTTGTTGAATTCAATCGCCTCCAGAATTTTATTTTCTTTAGGATTTTCTATATCATGTCATCTGTGAATATAGTTTTACTTCTTTCTTTCCAATTTGGATAATCTTTTAAAGTCTGAAATATTTACAAGTCAGATGGCTCCCACTCATGAAGCTAAGTTCCCTTGTACTCTCTCCCTCCCTTCCCCCCCTCCAACCCCCTCCCGCCCCAACTGTGAGTTCCTTGCAGCTTATTGTTGCTCTGATTTGGGACTTTAAATATTGTTTGAGTTTTCTGGGTTAGGGCTGCAAATCTTCACAAATACTGAGAGCTGCATATTCTCCTGCCATTAAGGTTCAAGTTACACAAATTTTGCTTTGTATATATTAGGGATCGATTTCTGTTGTTTGACACTACTCTGGATGCATCCTGGGGTTTGCTAGGGTCACAAAAATTAAAGTACTGTTCACTTAGTTTTTTAAGTGACTTGTTTTCAAGATGTAAGCTGGCTTCTGGTTATATTCTACTTCCTCTTTGGGTTACTGGTTTCAATTTATTTTTGGCTTGACAGTACTCCTATTATTGACTCCCTTTTAAAAAGTCTTTTTGCCCAGCCAGCATGGCTCAGTGGTTGAGTGTCAACTTATGAACCAGGTGGTCACTGTTGATTCCTGGTCAGGGCACATGCCCAGGTTGTGGGCTCGACTCCCGGTGGGGAGCATGCAGGAGGCAGTCAATGATTCCCTCTTATCATTGATGTTTCTAGCTCTCCCTCTCCCCTCCTCTCTGAAATCAATAAAAATATATTTAAAAAAAGTTTTCCCCAGCATGATTTATTGCTTTTTCACAAGACAGTTGGTCAGGGTAATTATCCATACTGATAGAAATGGAAATGTCCATCTATTTGCTATGGTGGTATTTAACTTGTAGTAGAGAGTAAAGAATGTTCCATTTATTATTTTTCTATAGCATGTTGCATATGTCTCTGTGCTTTTGGAGTAAAAAAAAAAAGCAAGAAATACGTTTGGCAAAGTCTACCATTAAGCTCATATTCATTATTAAATATCTGACCACTGTAACAATGTGCAAGGTCCTCATCTAGTCACTGAGGGATATAGAACACAGACCAAAACCCTGTTCTTATACTTCGTCTTCTGGGGTGAAGTTGAGGAGAAACAAACAATAAATATTACATGTAAGGTGGTTAATACTGAATATGCCATGGTGCACTCTATAATGGTGGTGCTGTGTTGCTATTTTATGTAGAACTACACTGGGTGGCCAGATTATTGTGACCATCCCATCAGTACTTCGTTGGGCCACCTTTTGCCTTCAATACTGCGGCGATTCTTCTTGGCATTGACTCCACGAGATGTTGAAAGGTGATGCGAGGAATCTGACACCATGCCTGATGAATAGCACTGTCCAGTTCTGTGAGATTTGATGGTTGTGGAACCAGCTGCCTGATGGCTCTTTTAACTTCGTCCCACAAATGCTCAATTGGATTGTGATCTGGTGATTGTGGAGGCGTCCTAAGCAAGGTAAAGTCTCCCTCATGTTCTTGAAACCACTCCTGCACAATGCGAGCACCGTGGCATGGCACATTGTCTTGTTGGAAGAAGTCATCTCCATTGGGATACACCATCAACATGATAGGATGAACTTGATCAGCAATGATACTTAGGTATGTTGTGCTATTCAGACGTTTATAATGATCTGGCCCTCTAGCAACTTCAGCACAAAATTATAGCTAATTTGCCTACAAACGTCAGGTGGTCATAATAATCTGGCCACACAGTGTAGAGGCACAGTGCACAAATTCATGCACTGGTGGGGTCTGGCCAGCCCACCCCAAACGGGGTTGGGGGGACCGGTGGGGGCTGGGGCCGGTTGGGAGGGGCCGTGGGCAGTTGGCTGCCCAGCCCCACCCCCTGGTCAAATTCCCAGACCAGGCTAATTTGCATATGCCTTTTATTATATAGGCTATAGGATAGTCAAAAGCCACTCTAAGTTGACATTTGAACAGAGACCTAACAATTAGGAGATAGCCATATGATATCTAAGGTTAAGATCATTCTAGGCAAGGGAAGAACAAGGGCAAACATCTCAAGTCTCAGCAGAGGCCTGTGTGACAGCTGAGGGAGTTGGGGAAGGTGTGGAGGCAAGCAGTGATTAGAAATTAAGTGGTGGGAAGTCAATACAGCCTGTAAATTGCTATTAATATTTTGGCTATTACTCTGAATGAGATGAGAAACCATTAGGTTTGTAGCAAAGGGATGATATGACATTGTTTAAAAGGATTATGCCGGGTGTTATGTGTGGTAGATTGCTGTGAAGGAAGAATTTGGGAGACCACCCAGTAAGCTATTGCAATAATCTGAGATGGTGGAGCTTTAGACCATTGTGCAGCAGTGAATATGGTAAACAGGTAGGTCCTGAATAAAATTTAGTAGAACTGACAGGAGTGGAGAAATCAAGGTTGATGCCTAGTTTTGGGGCCAGTGCAACTGAATGTCATTTATTGAGGCCAAGAACAGGTATGCATGTGTACATGTCTGTATGTAGATATCAAGTCAGCTTTAGATATCTAAAAGGTACCCTTTCAGGTAGCAGTTCAGGAGAGACGGCTGGGAGGTCAGCAAATGACAGTTGGTTAACTGTGTTAAGTAAATAGAGCATAAAAGTACTCCCACTGTTTGGCCTTGACATTTAAATTTGATATGATAAACAAGGAATTGAGATTACACAAAGTCTCAGACAATAAAATGTAAAAATGAAAGTGTTATTCATAAAACCATTTCCTACAATACACGAAAAAATCAAGAGGGCTCAAAATAAAAAGTTCATCTAGAAAGTGTACAACTTGGAGATAATTATCAGAAGCACTGTTCTAGAGTTAATTATAAAAAATTCTTCAAAATGAGGCAACAAAGTACTTACAGATTAGCAGAAAATAATGCAAGTGGTCATTATTAAAGTCCTAAAGAAAACAAGTATTCAGCCAACTTCAATCTTTTCTAGCCTTTCTAGAAAACTATAGTTTTGATTTTTTAAGTTTCTCCATCACTTGGCAGGGCAGAAGCTGCCATGCTTTTAAATCCCATTTCTGAACACCTTTACCATTTACTTTTCCCATTACATTGAAAGGTTTTACCAACTGTCTTAAGCTATATTTAATGTTAATTTCAGTAACACTGCGAACACCCCAACATGACAACTCACTTTTGCAGTTAAAAAAAAAAAAAATTGATGTAAAAACCACAGAATGAGGCCAGGGTTCAAATCCTTGTTCAGCTAGATAACCAACATTTAGCACTTTTGTACCTGGTTGCTCTTTTTCAACACTATCCAGACGTTGGTTGAATTACTTATACCGCCCTGCCGCTCCCCCAAGGTCTTAGTTATGAATTTGAATGTCAGGATGTTTGTTACTCAGATTAATTGCAGTATATTATTTTAAATGTGTCAATCAGCCTACAATATTATTTGTAATTCAAAGTACAAATTTGTCAATTATATGGAAATGTACTACTTGGGCATACAATCTAAGTTCTTGTAGCCATGAAATAGGATTTGTAAAATAACTCTAGGGTCCAAGGATTACTTAATTATTATAAAGGAGAGAGCTAGGAACAAACTTCAGAATTAATCTGTTTGGTTTAAAACAGGCTACTGGGTGCCACTCCATGGTTTCTCAATCAGTAATAGTCCTGCAGTGGCATCTAGTAAATTTCCATTGTAAAGAATTTCCCAAATGGCCCTGGCTGGGTGGCTTGGTTAGAGTATTGTCCTGTGCACCAAAAAGGTTGCTGGTTTAATCCTGTCAGGGCTCCTGCAGGAGACAACTGACCAATGTTTCTCTCTCAAATCAATAGAAACATATCCTCAGGGGAAGATTAAAAAAAAAATTCCCAGATGATACACTGGTATTACTGGTTTTGGGATCACTTTTTGAGAATCACTATCTTAAATTCTTTATACTTTTAATTTCTAAGTTCAAAACAGAATTTACAAACAATATTAGGTTAAAGTGTGAATTTCATGTTAACTGGAATTACTGAGTAAGACCAAAGTGTCTTTAAACAGACTTTAATGGTAACAATTCCTTTAAGCTCAATTAACCTTAGCTATTACAAGTGTTATGCAGATGTTACTAGACAATATTTAGTGACTTGCACTGGGTTCCTCATAAAATAGAAGACAAATTCACCTAAAAGTGTAACCAACAATCATTTAACAGCTTTGTTATGCCAATACAAAACATGGCTAATTTGAGTCACCCCCCAAATCACTAATACAGCATAAGTATCTGAAGCATATTTCAACTAAGCCATTTTAAAAAAAAAAGTGAGTGTTCACTACCCCTGAGACCACTAGTTGTGATTCATACTTTAAAAAATTGTGAGTACACCCACACGAGAAAGCAAACTAGAATTTCTAAAAAAAAAATCTGAGTATCACATTGCCAACTTGCCCAGGAACAAAAATGAGTCCACTCACAATATAATTTACTATTAGCAAGTCCACTGGACTGTAATTCTCATAGGTTACAGAAACTACTTGAGTTTGTGCATGAAAAGATATAGGAAATATACAAGAACCCAAATCATTTTTTAATCTGCCAATATTCACGTGAGTCCTACACATGGCACTAGTAACGTAAATGGGAATAAAAGGGCAAATTCTTGGATTCTTTTAAAGGTTTCATTGGAGATGATCTCAAGTCCAGTGTCCATACACTCAAAAATGTTGGTTTCCAGGTATGTGCTTTACTGTTCTCTTAAGCCTGGAGAAGCCTTTATGGCTCATTCCTTTAGAAGTGACATAGAAATGTTGTAGAAATCAAGTCAGATACAGAGAACTGGACACATCTAATGTTAAACAATCAATGGTGTAAGAAAGTCATCTCTATAAGTACTTAAGAGTTATCTATGGCTAAGAAGGTCAATCTGAAAGCCAATTAGCGATCCAACAGCAGGTGTTTGATGGTTGGCTTTCAAATAATGATATGCCCACTAAAGCTGTTATTTTGAGAGTAGATTCTCAAAAGTAAATATTTTGAAAATAGAGCCAAAGGACAGTGTATCTTAGCTTGTAGAGAGCAGTATGTTAACTTTTCATTTGTAATTTGAATCCAAAAGTTTTAAATGTATGACACCTACCCTTAAGGAATCAATTTTTAAGCAAAAAAATTAAATTTAAAAAAATCACTCACTGGAAAAAATTGTCGTTAGATTGATATTTCTCAATGAAATGCTTATTACAGAATTAACAAAGCCAGAACATGTTCGGAAGGCATGCATTTCACTTCCAGTTTAGAGAATCTCAGTCAATAAATCATGTCCAAACTACATATTAAAATGTTTATAAAAATCAAGCTTTAACATTTATTTTATATCTAGCTTTCCACATGTGTGCAGACAAGAAATAATATTGCACATAAGTGTAAGCAGTGCAAAAATGTGGAAGTGGAGAAAGGTCAGACGTGCTAGAAATCGGATACAGATTTTAAGAAAGCAATGGGCAAATCAAAATAACTAGGAAAAGGGTAAAACTATATGGTCAGAATTAGGAAGGGTGAAGAATGATAATGCCCTTGTTGCTACAGAAGTTAAATTAGTGGCACACATAGCACTTGTCAAACGAAAAATTATCCAATAGCATTGACTTTTATTCATTCATGTTAGGTCACCTGAAATGATATCTGTTGCATTTAAATGCTCATTAATGTAAATGGCTGAACAAACCCATTTCAATGGATACTCAATATCCCACATAGTTAAGTCACTTCAACATAGCCTCATGACAACTCCCACACCAAACAGTACTTTATTTTGTAAATTTAAACCCATTATTACTCCCATGTTATGGTTTTTTTAGCTGTCAAGTGTACAAGGTGAAGAAAAATTTAGTTAGATGGGGGTTGCACCTGGAAAATAAATTTCTTCAACTCCATATACATGTTTAAAACTGCTGGGTCCCCAGTCCATCTATGAACTCCAGGGTTGCCAGTATCATGTGCAGCATATTAAAGCTACACTATCTGAATAGCTTATTAATTCTGCATAAATCAGGTCAATCAATGTGTCAACCTGTAACAGACTGTGCACTTTTAACTGAACATGGCAAAATATTCACTCTTTTGAACTTTACATCATCATTTGATGTCAAACAATGAAGCAAATCCCAACAGTATATACAAAAACAGCTTTGCATTTACAAAAGATTGTTTCCCATACTGATTAATCCAGGCAGCTAACTCATTGGTTTATGCAACTTTATTGAAGAAAAATAAATCAATTACTAGCAGAGCTATTAGTTGATCACTCATCCATTGACAACTTGCATCATTTATTCAGTGCTATATTAAACAGTGTATTGGAAGATAGATTAACTAATAGCTCCAAGCCTCCTAACAATTTAAATGAAAATTACAAAATGTTTGAGACCCTATTTTGGAATACAAAGGGTGTTTTGACTTCCAATTTCCATTCTCTGTAGAACAAGAACAGGTCATTCCTTTATTGACATGCATAAAATACATCACATTTTCTGTTCTGCTGATGCTATAAATTCAATACCAATTCTCCAGCCACATCAGTTATGAGCATAAAGTATATCATGTAACCTCAGATCTCTAACAGTGGAAGGCTTAAACAAGAATGGATGCTGCTAGAATAATGCTGTTTCCTTGGATGCGACAACTGAGCCTCCATTTCCCTCCCCCTCAGATGATTTCTTCAGCATGTTAGAGCAGTGAGGAATGGTTTTAGTCTCATAACCAAATTAGAGTGAAGACATTGGCCACATAATACACATGCTCCATTTTTTAAAAAAATTCTGAATCTTGGGCAACTGTTCTCTTGTAACTACTTTACAGTTTCTAAAAGCAGTTATTGTCCAAAGCTGGAAGAACTTAAGTCTTCTCAGATGAGCATGTGAATGAATGGAGGGAGGTAAACAAAAAATAAAATTAAAAAAGATGAGGTCTGATAGGGGAGCAGCCGGATAAGAAAATCAAAAAAGGAACAGTAATTTAAAGTTTATTCCAGCTATAATGCAGGTTATTCTGACTTTAAGGTAGCATCACATGGCATACTTCTGAGTCCATTCCCGAGATATTCTGTTGTACCTGTAAACAAAGAATATGTTATTTAAAAAGTTAAAGAATTAATACTTAAAAGGGAAAGACTTCTATTTTACCTCCAGACTCCTTTTAAAGTCATCTAATGGCTGTGATTAGAATAAAGCCAACAGGGAGAAATAGTATTGGTATTCAAAGCACTGTGGAAAATAAGAACCTTATGCCTCCAAAATACTAAACGTAGTATTTTAATAAACACAACAAAGTGGCACTGAGATTGGGGAAGCTAACAAAAATCAAAGACCTTTTATCTGCCCTACCAACTGAGCTAATGTTCTCATAGAAAATCTACAATTAGTACCCATTCCAACTAATTTTAACATTTAAAACAGTTTACAGTTCATCGTGGAGTTGTCAGAACAGCACACACATTCTGTACATCTATAGAAATTTCCATCAAAGCCAGAACAAAACAGTTAATTAAACCATTTTATTCGAATCCTAGATTTTGACCCCGAGTAATATCAGAAAATGCCTTTAAGACTTAAGCACAGGCAGAAGATTAAGACATTGGAGAGGATGGTAAAAGAGTAGTTTTCAAGAGGTGGGTGTGAGTGGTATGTGTCAATTAGAACCACGTGGGTTATTTTCAAATAGTGCGGTGATTGGAGATAACAAGCCTCACTTGAGACCTGATGAATTGGAATCTCTAGGTAATACTGGAAATAACTTCGCTTAAAAAAAATCAACAGGTAATTCACACAAAAGCAAGGTTATTTATGCTGAGGAAGATCACTAATATTGATAAATGCCATCAATTTCTCCATTACACCCATTCCATAGTCTTACTTAGCAACAAAAAACATAATGATAACCTAAAGAAATGAATATATGTCAAAGGGGACAGAACTTTTAGATATTTACAGTTTTGAACTTTATAAAGTATTAACTATCTTCATTTCAACAAGAACTAAACATGGTTCAAGCACTTTTCTCAACTTTAACATATAGAAGTTCTTTATACCAATTCATGGTTACTTTTATTTAAGGATACCCTCTCAAAAAGCCAGCACTTTTAAACAAAGGTTTCACTTAGCATATAGGGAGCCACAAAGTAGAGCTAACACTACTGCATGCATGTCAGTAATGAACATTTAGTTTATAGGCATAGGCTTAATTAAAGGCATAGGCTTAATTAAAAGTTTTCCCCCTTACATTACTATCTCAGCAAAATCTAAACTACATCATCACATTCCATACATTATTGGTACAAAGTTTAAAATATACCAATTTTAAAATGTAAACACCATGGAGGTTTGAAAGATTATTATTTAAATTTCCATTTCTTACTAGTGCTATATAACTACTTTGTCATGCAAAAATACTCTCAAGCAATAACTACTGGGTATTCTTTCACGCTAAACAGAGATCAAGCAGTTAAAGAACCGTTTTCAGAAAACTGCCACATTGGTTACCGTTTGTTAGTTAATACAGTGCCTTAAAGCATGCAGCACTCAAGTGCTGGCAGTACCATGAATAAGCGCACCATAGAGTGCAGATCCTCTTACCCTACAACATAGCGTATTTCTCTGTCCACTCTCTTGCTAACCTATTGTACCTAATTGAACAAGTATACTTAGTATTAATTATAAATACAAAAATTATAATGGTAAAGTTGTACATAAAAATAGTTCAGATATTTGAGAAATTTAGACCAAAGTTTTAAAATAGTACCAATATTATTTTCAAAACATAATTGTGGTGAAGAATTTGCTTTCTTCCCCAAAACTTAATAATTAAAGTGACAAAGTGTTGAACATGTTAGAAAATAAAACATTTTAGAGGGGCTATTATTCACTGTCACATAACTAAAACCTACTAGTGACTATCATCTTACCAGAAATTAGCATCAAGTCTTCTTGGCATTGCCACAACTTACAGCAGAGTATAAACCTAACTCATTCAGAAAAATTACAAACTACTACATACTTACTTATCTCTGTCTGTTTTATAGATCCGTGCAATCTCTGGCACTAGGGGGTCATCTGGGTTTGGATCACATAGCAGTGAACAAATGGATAAAAGAACTGCAAGAAAACAAATGTGGTTACCCAGCATCGGGATTTTGAATTTTTAAAAGTGCATTTAAAAACATTACTATACCCACTTACATCAAAGGATAGATCATCCAGACAGAAAATCAGTAAGAAAACAATGGCCTGAAATGTCACATTTCACCAGATGATCTTAACATATATTTAAGAACATTTCATCTAAAAACTGCAGAACACACATTCTTTTTAAGTGTACATGGAACATTCTCTAGGACAGGTACACTGTAGGCCATAAAACAAGTTTCAATTAATTCAAGACTGAAACTTTATAAAGCATCTTTTCTGACCACAACAGTATGAAACTAGAAATCAAAAGCAATTATAAACCTAAATCTTCAAAAGATTTTTATTAGTTTATATCTTCAACTTAATGAGAAAAATATTTACAGATATTTTGCTTCACAGGAGACAAGGTCCTGGTAAAAAAAAAAAAAAACATGCTAAAAATAGAGCTTTGTTGGGTTTAGTACTAGCTATAAAAATATTGCCAAACTCCAGAGTTCCAAGATAGTCAAATAATGCCATTGTTATTCTTTAACTAGGTGGCATTAGAATTTAAGTCACTAGAATTTCTTAGTCCTGAGGGAGAAAAACAGCTTTAATAAGAATATATTTGGGGAACATCCATACCCTACTATTCTTAGCTGTACAGTATAATTAAAAAAAAAAAAAATCCATTCTATCCTGCCCTCCCCTTAAGAAGTTTCACAAAAACTCCTAACTGCTCCAATGACTATATGTTTTCTTCCCTTGACTTTACAAGGTAGAGGCCACATACCTAAAAGTACAGACTAAATGAAACAACACCGTGGTCTATTACTAAATGAGCTTTCAATGCTAACTCTTACCCTTATCCTATTCAACATGGAAGATGCCAAGCATCATGAATCTGTCATTTTAAATGCCTAGGATGTGCCAGACATTGTGCAAGGTGTTATGCAATTTTCAGATATAAAAACTTGAAGTGGGTATGACAATCTTTAGATGAAGACAAAGAAAATACCATAAAAAAATCAATGTAATATATTATTACAGAAAATATAATTTTAAACCCAAGTGCAAGAGAGCAGATATAAAACTCAGCCTGTACTTACAGAAACATAATGTTCAATATAATAGTGCATTCCCAGCAATGGCAAAAAACTTGGAACCTACTATTTAAGGTAATCAAAATACCAGGTACCAGGTGGGTAAGAGAGCCTAACTTGAAAGAAAATGGAAATGCCTCCAAGAGGGTGAAAACAGGTCTTAAAATTAGGTCACACTTGAAAAAATTATGGGAGCAAATTGTTCTTCTCTCCCCCAAAAGTGATTCTAGTCAAAAGTTTGAGAAATCCTGTACTACCCCTTAAGGAGATTCAAATGCATTAAACAAACATATGAAAAAATTTATGATATCCTGTCTTAAATCCTGTTTCAGTTTGCATTTATCATACTCACAACATTAAAAACCTAATTTTGTGTACCTAAGGAATGCTAAGCTAATACCAAAAACTGAAAATTACTTGAAGGCAGACTTCCTTCCCATTAAAAGTAGTTTTGTGGTAGGTGATTTTTATCTGTGGGGTGAAAAGTGAGATAAAAAAAGGAGATAAAGATGGAGAGATACTCCATATCTCCATCTAGAATATTCATACAAAGACCAGACAACCTATTAGAGATGTCACATAATAAATCCCTATTAAAGGTAGAAAAGCAGAACTGATCTAGAGAGATTTCCAAGAAGATTCTCTAATTTTCGACTGTTATTAAGTAGTAACAAACTATCATGTTCTCATAACACATACCTTAAATTTTTTTTAAAGGGCTTAATAAAGGTTTATCAAAATGTTTTTTAATCTTAAATAATAAACACATAACAGCAAAATCAAAATTATCTTGTACTGGAAACCTCAAAATTTAAAAGCTCTATTAAATTCAGGTATGCCATTTTAGTTCAAAGACAGCAAGTAAGTAAGTAAGCGAGAAGTACAAGTAGTTTAAGATTGAAAAATACTACAGAAATCACTTTGCTTTTATTATTTGAAAACAATGCCCCAACACCCTAATTTGAATTTTACCTTTTTCCCACAAATCTCTTTAATCAATTATGCAAAAAGAGTAAAGATGATGTAACTTATTCCTTCCCCATCTCTTACCAAAGTCAGCATAATACGCAGACAAGTAGGTGCAAAACTAAAACTCCTTTAACTATTAGAAAATCAGAGCAGTTCAAGACAATTCCTTTAGTTTACCTTTAGAAATAGTTAATGCAGGAGACCACTGTGATCTTAGAATATCGAGACAAATGCTGCCATTACTGTTAATATTTGGATGATAAATTCTTGTTGTAAATGCAACCTAAAATAAATAAAAAACCTTTAGGCATTTCTCCTAAATAAAAACAAGCATCCTAACTTAGGTAGAGGTTCTGTAGAAGACTTTTAGCAAGGCTTAAAATATTATCATAGTTTTTAAAAATCAAATTGCTAAAACCTAATTTATATACATAAAAAGACCAAAAATTATAGAAACTGATTTTTATATTCTGATCAAAAATCCTTCAGGAGTTCCCTCTTTTTTAATTAAAATGGAAAATATAACTTTGGGGCAAGAGAATTACAGTGGAACCTCGTTTCTCGAATTAATTCATTCTGGTAGGCTGTTCGAAAACAGAATCATTTTTTCCTGTTAGAAATAATGTAAATTAAATTAATATGTCCCAGAGCCTCAAATGATTCCATTTTAACCTTTATTATATACAGTACATGTCTATTGTACTGTTTAATCTATAAATACTTAAAAAAACCAGCAAGGACATGAAATATAAATGAAAATTTAACAAAGGAAATGTACAATAAATGAAAATTTAACAATTATAAGCAAAAAGCACACAAATATTCACAGTATAAATAATATCCTGAGATTTTAACTCATATTTGAGTGCATATTCTCTTTGTAACTTGAAAGATGTGTGACTAATCATACAGGTATCAGCATGAAAGGGTTATCATGTTGTGAAGTGAATTGTTCGAGATGGGAGATGTTCAAGAAATGAGGTTCCACTGTAGTCTCAACAGTATAGTGAATGTTCCGAAGGTTATCTTTGGTCCTACCATGTCATAAGTATCAAAGAGTAACTTGAAGGGTATTTTTATTTTAACACTCATTAAAAAATAAAGAAATTGCTGATTGTAAACCAAAATTTATAGACCAGCTAATTTAAGCTATCAAGTTACAAAGGTATAGATTTGACTTTGCATTTCCACTGTACATAAAATACAGTATACACCTTTGAATATCACCTAGGTGTTTCATCTAAAGTAAATGTCATATTGCACCCATAAGATGATGATGAAGATGGTCATAGTGAAGTGTCAATGTTCTATATGTATATTATCTTCTATAGTTATTTGCATAGATTGAATTTATGTCAACTGCTTTGAAAAGTAAAGGAACTGTTTTGACACCTGTAAACCAGCCCACCTCAGCCAGTGCTTAAGCAACTCTAAGTTTTGATAGTTATTTAGTTATGCATGCAAACTCAAATTCCCAAAGTAATTATACTCTGCCTAAACTCCAACACAGTGATAGTATAAGTTGCAGCAATATGTGCACAAGGATTCTGTAACTGAACACCAGAAACCTACTATTACAAGATAGTAGGATTAATAATCCAAATCTGTATAAAAACAAAGGGGGGGGGGGAATCCGACATAGCATATTTGAGCCTGACAACATTAAAGATAAGGTATTCCTTACCTCCATTTACAAAATTCAAATCCAGGTCTAGCTTCTGTTTTAACTAAAGATTAAGAGTCAGCATTCTTTATCAATGACTCAATTTAATATATATATATACACATATATATATATATTCAGCCTCAATTATTCTTATCCATTATATATAACATAAATCAATTTTAGCCTTAATTATGCAAAACCCTAATTTCCTTTTTTATTGAATTTATTGGGGTGTCAGTGGCTAATAAAATTATATTAAGTTTCAGGTGTACAATTCTATAATACAACATCTATATATTGTCTTATGTGTTCACCATCCCAAGTCTCTTTCCATTACCATTTATCCCTCCTATATTCTCTTCTACCTCCTCCCATCCCCACTTTCCTCTGGTAATCATCATACTGTTGTCTGTGCCTACAAGATTTTTTTTTTCCTTAATTCCTTCACCTTTTTTTTTCACCCAGCCAGATAACCCTCCTCCCCTGACAGCTGTCAGTCTGTTCTCTATTATTAAGAATGCTCTATTCCTCTGAAATAAAATATAAATCTATACACTAACAGATTTTTTTTTTGGGGGGGGGGGGAGAGATACTTGCCTTAGGTGGTTTGAAGGGGTAGTCTGTAGGAAAATGAATTGTCAAAAAGAATACACCACCTTGATATGGGCTGTCATTCTGTGGGAAAAAAAAATATGCTTAACTGATACTTAAAACATTACTGTTAAATAATCCAAATGTAACACTTCTATTTTCTAAGCATTTCTCTAATAACAAAACAAAATTACCTACTACTTACACTGCAATAAAAGGCTAAATTACCTAAAATCCAGCTCATATTCAAGGAAAAACAATCAAAATTTACTATAGAACCATGAATGCTAATTTACTTAAATCCCATTTTACATAAGTCACCAAAGAATTTAAAAATTTATCCAGAAACAAATGTTCTAGGTCTTGATTTTCACAAAAGTATACTTAGCAATAAAGTCAATATGCAATATTATTAAACAAACTATAATTTGAAAATAAATTCTTACATTTGTAGAATGATAGTAATATACACACAAATGGTTTTGTATCATCCTGGCCATGGGCAAACCAAAATGTTAGCTATTGCAGGTAACATACAACTACCTTCACTAGAAGCAGAACAGAAATAAATAGGTTTTTTAAAGACAGTTTAATTCCAAATTGGCCCCTCAAATTTCTCATTTAACACCATGGAAGTTTTTTCTTCAAAAGCATACTGAATTCTCCACAGCAAATCAATTCACAGGATTACTAGATTTGGAAAACAATGTGGATTTGTTCTTACATTTCAACAGAAAACAAATTTTCAAGTTATAGCAGTATTCTTTCTCCTTTGTTGTTTTGCTTATTAGAATTTGATTGTGAAGAACTCCCTTAGCAAATAAATATTACATACATTAGTATGAAGCAACATGTGCATGAAACTACTTGCTAGGACTTTACATTAATTTAACCAATACTAAGAAAAAGATATCATTGTCCCCCATTTTATGGATGAATAAAGAGGGGCTTAAAGAAGGAATTTAAAATTCTCAAGTGCACAAATAATGTATCACAGAACCAAGATTTAAATCCAGATCTTATGAAAACCACTGATCAACACCAATCAAAGAATGATGACAGAGTCAGGATTTTAAGGTAATAGAAAATATAAAATTGCTTAATTGCCCTTGGATAGACAAAGATGTTATTTGAAAATTTAGAGTGACTAGAGTATGTACATAGCGTAAAATGAGTTTTTTCACTTGCCCATTCTGGGTGTTAGGCAAATAAAAACTTCTATAGTTCTGACACTTTAATATAGCTCATTTAACCCACAGCGCTCTGTAAAATAATTAAGTACTAGTTGAATTAATCTAACTCCCTTCTATATAGGAGGCATGTATAAGGGATAGACAGAACAATTTCTTATCTTGATGGACTTACAGTCTGGTAAAGAGACATGCAATGAGATATGTTACAGAGAGGAAAAGTGAACAGGATATACCTGGGGTTTAAAAGAAATCAATTTACTGATGAAAAATCAAGTTCAAAGAAACATGCAAATTGGAAATGAAAGAACAATTTAAACTGAGTCTTTTGCACTCCAAACTCTTTCCTTTTCATACTATCTAGTCTATACTGCATACAATTAACAATTTAAAGATAATCCTAAAAAGTTCTTATAAAATCCAAGTCCAAAAGTTTTTTAAGCCTTCATTCCAAGTTTCACAGTCAAATGCTATTATCTGACTGCTTCTGAAAAGGCAATCTAATGATGAGATTTAGGCAAAGCCAAATTTCATTTCATTTGTTAAAAAAAAAAAAATTTGTGAAATGAAAATATTTCAAGGTTACAATGTAACACTAAAATTCTACAATCAAAGAGGAAAAACTGGTATAACCACAAGATTCAGAGTAATAAGCTATGCCATCAAAAAACCCCGAAATTCTCTACCAAATTTACCATAAATTGTCAAACAGAAAATACAACAAAGAAAAAAAAAAAGGAATACTTTGATCAGTAAACTGACCCAAATCTTAGAAACCCAGGATTTATATTGAATCTCTGCTTTAGACACCACACCTTCTACCCTGGTTTTGCTCCTATCAGTCCACGTTGCTCCTTCTCAGTGTCTATATTCTTCCACTATGGCAAGCCTAAAATGTTAACATTCACACAGATCCATCTTCTGCTTTTATCTCCTGACCCATACTCTTGAGTCTTGCTCTGATGTTTTTCATTCCAGGACATATATTCAAATGCCTACAAATATTCCTACTTAGATGTCTCATATGTCCAAAACTGAAATGACAATAGTAGTTACAAATCAGGATCTCATCATTGACTGTCTCATCTCCTCAAAGTAGTTACAAATTGTAATGAGCCTTAAAATCTCTTGAATTATCCTACTCTCCTTTGGCATGCCCACTGCCCCTATTACCTTAGCTCAAGATCTTACTACAGTGATCCCTTCCCTTAGCTGTGGTTTCATTTCTGCAGTTTGTTACCCAGTCAGAAAATATTAAATGAAAAATTCAAGACAAGAAATAACCAATTCTTGTTTTAAATTGCATGCAGTATTTTAAAAAATATATTTTTATTGATTTCAGAGAGGAAGGGAAAGGAAGAGAGAGAGAGGGAAACATCAATGATGAGAGAGAACCATTGACTGGCTGCCTCTTGCACGCCCCTTACTGGGGGATCGAGCCCGCAAGCTGGGCATGTGCCCTTGGCAGGAATCGAACCTGGAACACTTCAGTCTGCAGGCCGATTGCTCTATCCACCGAGCCAAATCGGCTAGGGACGAATGCAGTTCTTAAGGTGTGCTGTCCCACTCGATCCCACCCATAACATGAAGCATCCCTCTCTGTCCAGCATACCTAGGCTTATCTCATGCTCATTAGTCACTTAGTATCAGATATGTCACAGTATTTCGGTACTTGTGTTCAAGTAACCTGTTTTACTTAATTAAGGGCCCAAAGGGCAAAAGTGGTGACACTGGCAATTCGTATAGGCCAAAGTAAAGCCAAAAGCACTTTTACTGGAATAGGTAAATACAGTACAGTAAGATATTTTGAGAAAACCCACATAGTTTTTCTACACTATAATAATAAAAGCGTAATATGCTAATTAGACCGGACGTCCTTCCAGACGAAGCCAGGGCTGCCAGGGAAGCCTGGGTCCTGGGTGCCAGAGGGAAGCCGGTGCTGGCAGCTGGGGGAAGGAGGGCCTACCCTTGCACAAATTTTGTGCACCGGGCTTCTAGTACTAATTGTTCTCTTTTATTACTGTTGTAAATGTCTAATTCACAAATTAATTTTTATCACAGGGATGTATGCATAGGAAAACACATAGTATATATAGGGTTGGGCACTTTCTATGGCTCCAGGCATCCTCTGGGGATCTTGGAAGATATCCCCTGCCATGGAAAATGGGGCTCTACATCTTTTGTCTACCATTATGACAATGACTTGGCACTGGTATTCCTGCCTTCACTACAGCTTTGCCCTATTGCTGAAGTAGTCTTTTAAAGATACAAGTTATAGCCCTAACCGGTTTGGCTCAGTGGATAGAGCGTCGGCCTGCCGACTGAAGGGTCCCAGGTTCGATTCCGGTCAAGGGCATGTACCTTGGTTGCAGGCACATCCCCAGTAGGGGGTGTGCAGGAGGCAGCTGATCGATGTTTCTCTCCCATTGATGTTTCTAACTCTATCCCTCTCCCTTCCTCTCTGTAAAAAAACAATAAAATATATTTTAAAAACAAGATACAAGTTATTACTCTGCTTGAAATCTAGTACAGCTTTCAAGATAAAGTTCAAAGTACAAACCACCCAAGGTGCTTTATGATCTGGTTCCCACCAACGAAGTCAGCCTCATTTTCCATCAAAATATGCTCATTACTGCACATAAATAAGTATGCTTCATATCTCCTTTACCTCCTACTTGAAATATTCTGACATGTCCTTATCTTCTTTATCTGCAGGACCATACCTAAATACTGCCTTCCTGTAGTCCAATCTGCTGGCTGCCCTTCTCTTATACCCCCATCTCTACAGTTACTATGCCCAACATTCTTGTAACTTATTTACTTGTAGTTCCCTTTTCCACTAGACTACAAAGCTTCTTTTTAAAATATATATATATATTTTATTGATTTTTTTATAGAGAGGAAGGGAGAGGGGTAGAGAGTTAGAAACATCGATGAGAGAGAAACATCGATCAGCTGCCTCCTGCACACCCCCTACTGGGGATGTGCCCGCAACCAAGGTACATGCCCTTGACCGGAATCGAACCTGGGACCCTTCAGTCCGCAAGCCAAGGCTTTATCCATTGAGCTAAACCGGTTAGGGCTACAAAGCTTCTTAAAGAGTAAGGTACTGAAGGGAAGAGTTTTTATGTATCATTAGATTTTGCAAGAAATGACCTAATATATAAATAGAATATGAACTAATAAAATACCAATGACCCAATTATTTCAGATGGTTTTCGTGGCTGATTTTGCTCAGGCTACCAATGGTTACATTATTCACAGTTATGGTACAGCCATACCTCGTTTTACTACACTTCAGGGATGTCACTTTGTTTTTTAAAACAAATTGAAGCCAAGACAGCTTACCAGCAAAAAGATTAGACTCACTTTATTGTGATATCAGCTTTATTGAGGTAGTCTGGAATCTAACCCACAATACCTCTGAGGTATGCCTGTACTTTCTTCTATGGCTTCATCATAGATTAGGTAGAAGTCAGTGTGGTTTTCCAAATAATTTCAAAATATCTTTCTGACAGCTCCATTTCCAATTAAAGAAAAATCAGGCATGTAAATATCAGAAACAATAGGCAAGTTAATTTTTCAACTCATCAATTCTTAATAGGAATTACCAGCCAAAGTTTTAAGAATTGCCTAAATAAGCAATGCTCTGTTAATTCTTTCAAAGGTTTACTTTTTATGTTACCTTCAAAAAGAATATGCTAACACATATAATTAGAACAATGGTTCTCAACCTTCCTAATGCTACGACCCTTTAATACATTTCCTCATCTTGTGGTGACCCCCAACCATAAAATTATTTTCGTTGGTACTTCATAACTGTAATTTTGCTAGTTATGACTTGTAATGTAAATATCTGATATGCAGGATGTATTTTCATTGTTACAAATTGAACATAATTAAAGCACAGTGATTAATCACAAAAACAATATGTAATTATATATGTGTTTTCGATGGTCTTAGGCGACCCCTATGAAAGGGTCGTTCCACCCCCAAAGGGGTCTCGACCCACAGGTTGAGAACCGCTGAATTAGAACCAAACGTTTTTGCCTCGTAACTTCTAATGACCAACAGCATTTCCTGACTATAAACCACTAAAATTCAACAGTGACTCTGTACTAAAACTTATTAGATGTTCTATTCCTTAGAAAGTCCGAAATCTTGAGTTCCTTGCCACTGTCATTACTTTAACTTAACTAAAAAATACTCCAAGCAAAAATAATTTTGTTACTATTTGTTCTTCCAGCAAATCTGCAATTATGGGTTGTTAAGTCACCACTAGCCCTGTTCTTTTAGGTCACATCTGTATCACATATAGGGTAGGCATACAGTGGGGCCTTGACTTACCAGTTTAATTCGTTCCGAGACCGAGCTCGTTAAGGAGCTCCTTAACTCAAATTACTCTGTCAACTCAAAGCAAAAAATCGGCAGAGACAGCTGATCTCAAAAAACTCATTAGTCGGGACACTCGTAAGTCAAGGCCCCACTGTACTAACAAAATAAGGTATATTTACCTAATCAAATTATTATGTTTTGACATAAAGATGATATCAAAAGCCAAAAATATAACGAGCTGTTTTATCAATGATAATCATTAATTACTTACAAGTCAGCACTTAAACTTCAGTGCTTACTTATAAAGAGGACAAGATTGGTATTTTGGGTGAGTTTTTGTAACCTTTGACTACTTCCTGAAATTATCCAAATAGTAAGAAATAATCTCTTAGAAAACAAGTACATTTCAGGAAATAATGCAACCAAAGCAAAACTGTAATTGTGATTTAAATATTTTGCTTTTGTTAATCAGGGAATATTTAAATAGTTCTGAAAACCAAATTACTGTCCTTTTAAACGCAGAAAACAACTAGTCACTAATATTATATTAAAAGGCTGCTGAAGCCAGGGCATGTATCTCGGTTGCAGGTTTGATTCCTGACCTGATCAGGGCTCGCAGGAGGAGGCAACCAATCAACGTGTTCCTCTCACAAGGATGTTTCTCTACCTCTCTCTCCCCCTCACTCCCTTCCACTCCCTAAAAATCAAGGGGGGGAAAAAATTCTGGGGTGAGGATTAACAAACAGCTCCTGAAAAATAATTTAGCAAGAATAGCCATAATCTAAAATATATAAAATGAAGATTTTTTTGCAAATAAAAGCAATAAAGTAAAGAGCTTAAAAAATTGTCAGGGTAAGCAATTTTCTATCTTCTATTCACTGAAAAATTACTAGCATAAACTACTCATTTATGTTTCACTTTAACTTTACTATAGGTATATTCCTTACTTTTGGAAAAGAATAATAATAAGTGAAATCTCAATTCAAGCAGAAAAACATTACACTGGTTTTAAGAGTTGGTTTATTATGCACACCAAAGAGTTGATTACCAACTCTTTCAGGTATTAATACTGACAACTAATTTTTATAATGAAATTATCTCAGAGCACCCTCTGGATCAAAGATGAGCTTAATTTGATAGATATGATAATGAGTTTTACTGAATTCTTTGCTTTGAAAATTGGGTGATCTAAAATGGGAAAATTCTAGAAGTTGCAATTTCAAGTGCCTACAGATTCTATCTAGGTAGGCAAAATAAAGTGAATCTGGTAGAACTATGACAAACCCCATATTAAAAAGGGAACCAGCTGCCACTCTGTCCCAAGCCATTTTTGCTCGTGGGAATGAGGGCCTAGTCAGGGTTTTGTTTTTTTAAATGCGAAGATTGTCAGCTTTTAAAACACTTCATGGACCAAAGTGGGTAAAGCCACTAGTAAATTATGTATATTGAAAAATATATATATAACAATTTTGTTACCAAATCAGACAGAAAGAATCACTTTAAAAGTAAAATAAAGCAGTAAAAATTGCTCTTGAGATTGGGAATGAATAATCCTGATTTGTTAGATATTAGTATAACTCACATATATTCAAATAATTAAACTAAATACAATCCCCCAAGTTTGATTTAATTTGATTCTTAATCTCTTTATCTCTAGGGTCATAACATTTCATAATTACTCTAACTCAATTTATTTCTCCTACATTTCTCCTACTAGGCACGTCACGTATTACTTATTTCTCATGCTTTAATTGCCTGCCTCTCCCAGTACATTTAAATTTCTTAAAGCTTGAAAGGCATTGTGTCTATTGTATCCATAACAGCACACAGGCAGGGGGCTCACATTGGCTGAGATAGAAAAAAAGATTGAAATTATCAAAATCAGAACTGCTGAAAAACATTTTTTGATCCAACCCATCTATTGGCCAACTTTTCCAAGGGTCTTTTAGAATTATAAACATCTACTTATTGACCATTATCTTCCCTAATACCTTATTGCCATTTATGTTGAGATTAAATCATCAAAAAGAGAAGAAAGCAGAAAGTTCAGTTAAGACATACAGAGAATAGAATAGAAATCTGAAAGTGCCTTCCACGTAAAAAAAAGTGTTAAGTATTGTTCAAGATACAGTCTTACCCCAGGATGTTTTACTGCGTTCTAATTCTGTGAAATTCTTAGATGGTATCCATAATTCTGAATATTCAATTATCCAGCATATACAGTTTCTTATCTACCCAGGATAGAAAGGAATTTTGCTGTATTCAAAATATCTCTTTCTACCTAAAAATATTCAAATTTTGTGTAATACCAAAAGTTCCAGAAAGAATCAAATATAAAAATACAGTTAAAACTAGATTTGGGGATGTTAACTGAATAATCTTTTGAGTAACACCCTGGTAGAGCCAGTTAATTAATTGGCTGTACAAATAACAGGAAACTCTGTGACAATGCTTTATACTGCTATGAAAGAAAACTAGATTGATGTGAAGAGATATTTGGTAGGTTAAGAGATGCTATACTCTAGACCACAGGGACACCCACATAGTATACATAACAAATGACTAATTCATTAAATTACTCTTTCTTTCAAAAGAAAAGTACAACTATGGCATATTCAAAACAGAATTACAATGTAATACAAGAAACGTAAAGACTAAGTTAAAAATTACAACTAGATAGATGCTGAATTTTAAGCACAAAATTTTAAATTGTTAATACTTACAGGTCCCATAATTGTGGCTTGCCAATGAAACACTAAAATCAAAACAAAACAAAAAAACTCTTGTTATCTAAAAATGTAAAGCTTTTATGAAATTAGCCATAAAAATCAACTTGAAAGTTACTTACTATCATCCCCAACTGGACCTGCAGAACACTGTGCTGGAGGGTCACGGGCCAAATCACTAAGTTCCTACACCAAAGCAGAAAATTATAATAAGCAAATTATAATAAGCAAATTATAATAAGCAAAGAGTCAATTTGCTTATACCCAGACCCCATTTTCAATAAAACCTGGAAAAAATTTGTTCTGATACACTCTGCTAATTTGCTTCTGAAAGTCACACCACAACTGCTTATAAGGTAATCAAGACAGCCAGAAAGATCCCAGGATTCACAATGCTAGGATGATATATAATAGCAAATGCTTCCAGTTCATTTTCACCTCATTCTTTTAGAAACATACAACCACTATTCACAATAATAAACATAATCTATTAGAAGAGGAAAATGGTTACTTAGTGGACACATCCAAGACAACCACCTTGGCTAGGTGAGTTCACAAAAGTATATATAGACAGCAATATGAAATTTTTTATTACCTGAACAGCTGTCCTTTTACAAACCAAAAAATTGTAATCAGGTATTTTCATAGCTTCAGAACTAGATAAGGCAGTTCTCAAGATTCATGTCATGTGCTGAATTTTCCAGACCATCTCAGAGGCCCTCATTTTTACTATCTTAAATTCTGTTCTTCTGAATCAAACTATACCGAGACCCCATTTTCCACTTGAAAAGCCTAATTTTGGTTTGATCTCCTTAATTCCCTCAACTTAGTATTGTTTTGGAAAATAAACAACAAATTGAGTAAAGTTACAACTCCAGAAGAACCTACCTCTCTAGGTAGAATTCTGCTCTTAGCAACTAACACGCAGTTTCCATAATTCCATCTGACCTTTTATTTACAAAAGATATGCACGTGGCCCTTCCATGACTTGTGCATAACAAATGTGGTTTATCTAGTGAGAATAAAGTTCACTACTAGGTTTAAAAAAAATTAAGATGATATGTATTATATATAAATCCTCATAGGATAGGCCCACAAGATAACACTGGGCTTTTTTAGATGAATGAGAACTAAAGACAACTAGAACAAATATTTGCCTTTATCATATGATCAAAATGCACTTCAGCAAATGGTTAACCCTAGCCGGTTTCACTCAGTGGATAGAGGGTCGGCCCGCAGACTGAAGGGTCCCAGGTTCCATTCTGGTTAAGGGCACATACCTCAGTTGCAGGCTTGATCCCTGGCCCTGGTCAGCCATGTGTGGGAGGCAACCAATCAATTTTCCTCATACATCAATGTTTCTCTCTTTCTCTCTCCCCTCCCTCCTTCCACTCTCTCTAAAAATATTTGGAAAAATATCCTCAGGTGAGGAATAAAAACAAAAGAATGTTCAGGAATGATAAGTCTGGATTTACTCCATTAAAAAAAAATCAGTCAAGAATTTTCCTTGTGATTGTCATTTTAAAATATATATTAACCAAAGTATTATGTGTCCATCAACAAACCAATGTTTTATGCTAATTATCTCAATAAAACCTAGAAAAAATTTGTTCTGATACACTCTGCTAATCTGCTTCTGAAAGTCACACCACAACTGCTTATAAGGTAATCAAGACAGCCAGAAAGTTCCCAGGATTCACAATGCTAGGATGATATAATATCAGACCAGACCCTTATGCTTCCTACATAAGTACACTCTCAAGTTTAACATAAATTCATTCCAAACACTTTTGATTCTGATCAGTAGGGGTTACAGGAACTCTTATCTCAGGGTTAAACAATAGATTAAGAGAAACCGTCCATATTTCAACTTTTAAGAAACAACTTACAAAGTATCAATTTATTCTGAAGTAAGTATTAGTTTGGTTTTATTGAGTAAAAAGTGTACTGGCAACGTGAATTAATCAACTATCCATTATTGGGCAAATGATTTTTTTCACAGGTTAGATCAAGTCTTATCTAACAATTATTTGCATTCCATGATCAGCCACTTTTATTATAATGGCAATCTACTTTAACACCATCTCAAGATATATGTACTTTATTGTAAGAATCAAGCATAGTCTTATATGAACCCAGAATTTTCCTATGTTCTAAAACTTACACAATAAACTCTATTGTGTAACTAGCCCACTAAAAAGAAGAGAAACCAGAAGCTAACTTATGCAGCCTACTTCCCTCTTTGCTTAAGGAACATAAAGATCTAACACTTACACATCCAATTCAAATGCTCAAACATACCATCCTGAAATAAGAACATCATGTCCTCCTTGAATAGCGTATCATTTTGAAGTCTTACTTTTAATCCAATCTAGACCCACTATTTCCTAGGTTTATTTCATCATCTCTAAAATAGCAATGTCTATTTGTATAGAAGTTTGGAGAAGATGAATGAGAGTTAAAGCACGTTGGCACACAACCTGGCGTATGATGTACTAGGTACTCACCAACAAGCAGACCACTTGCATACCACCCATCCTGAGTAGGCACTCATAATTTGTTTATTAATAAGCAATATTGCTTCATTAATAGGCTACATATTAAAGCATTAGTCCTTAAATCTTTTGTCTGTGAGGAATCTTTATGATTAGCTGTCTATAATGCAGTTGTTTAGCAATTATACTGCCATAACAAAAGATCAGCAGTTCAAGAAATATGTGTAGATGGGGTTTTAAAGAAACCATGCTATTAGCCTGAGTCATATAAAATTACAGTGGGGCCTTGACTTATGACTTTAGTTCGTTCCGAGACCGAGCTCATTAAGGAGCTCGTTAACTCAAATTACTCTGTCAACTCAAAGCAAAAAATCGGCTGACAGACAGCTGGTATCTCAAAAAACTCGTTAGTCAGGACACTTGTAAGTCAAGGCCCCACTGTACTAATATTTGACCATTTTTAAACAACAGAAACTGCAAAATTTTTTATTTGGAAAGGTGGAAATTTATTGGGAAACAAATACAGTCTCCCACATAGGGAGGGGGTCCCAAGGAAGTGACACACTAAGCTCCTTTTCCCTAGAAACTTAATTTCATGTGGTTCTACCTAAAAATGTCCAGTAAGCATTTGAATTCAATTATTACAAAAAATGAGTTTCTTACATTGATCTACCCCAAATTATGTACTGAATAAATACATTATGTTCTGAGTATAATGAGCTTGTTAAAAAATACCTGAAGAAAAATACCCAGCAGTTATTTTTAAATAAAAACCAATGACAGTTGTTTTAACAAAATATAGTAATGTTAAAACAACTTCGTTACAAATAAACGTTCAAGAATATATAAGTTGACCTAGAATACTGTATTAATATACTACTGGAAAGTTACACATTTTAATTAAGAATTAAGATCAAGAAAATATTTCTTACAGTTTTTTTGCACACTGATATATATGAATCACTAAGCCTTTATATGTTGGCATTATCACTCCTTTAGAGTAAAGGTCTAATTTCAGCTAGTTAACAATGAATTTCAACTTTTTAAAAAAATATATTTTATTTTATTTTTCAGAGAAGAAGGGAGAGGGAATAGAGTTAGAAACATCGATGAGAGAGAAACATCGATCAGCTGCCTTCTGCACACCCCCTACTGGGGATGTGCCCACAACCAAGGTACACGCCCTTGACCGGAATCGAACCTGGGACCCTTCAGTCGGCAGGCCGACGCTCTATCCACTGAGCCAAACTGCTCTATCCACTGAGCCAAACCGGTTAGGGCGAATTTCAACTCTTTACTCCCATTAACTGCAGGTTCTCATTGCTTAGTTTCTAAATGCCTTATTTTGCATGACCAAGACACCTCTGAATAATCAAAAGACCTGAAATCAGGCCAATTAATTTATGTACTAAAATCTACTTAAATTGAACATTAAAAAGTGACCTAAATTATTTTAAGGATCAAAACAGGTTTTTAAATTAGGTAACAGCATTTACTTCTAAGATAATAATTGTCATACATTATTATGTCCATAGCACAAGCAAATAGATATAAAAATATCTTAGCAGAGGAGAAAAAAGCATAGTAAAGTCTTCTTAGATGTGTTCTTCTATGCAGCAGACATTTTGTCTATTCAATAATGCATCTTATCCTACTTTCATGGAAATACTTTTCCCTTACTCCAAACATGTGATTATAGTGTGGGTGATCTGTCAGCCACCAAAAACCAATTACTTAGGGCTAATCATAGAATTTGTTCCTTCAGCCTCAGTGATTAGCTCAGAGTTGGAAACTAACCAAAGCCACAACTTGACTTTATCAGTTTGCCCATGTATACCTGCCCAAGATTTTTCAAACTGAAGCTAGAAGTAACATTTCTCCCTTCTCTAACTAGGTCCCACATTAAGAATGTGGCTCAGAACTGTTGGCAAGCATGTGCCCTGAAATTACATGGCGAACCCAAAGAAAAAGAGACCACATTGGGTGACAGAAAGCAAAGAGCTGATATGGCATATAGATAGGCAATTTCAGGCTCCGAGGTTATAGCTTGCTCTGGTTCCTATAGCTATCTGTTGCCTTGATTGTTAACTAACCACCAGTTTTCCTTCGAGTAAATCCAAGAAACAAAAATAGACTTATTTAAGCAGAGTGCTAATGGAACCCATTACCAATTATACAGATTTTATCCCACTAAAACATTCAAGTAATGCTCAAGTACTGCTGAAAAACATTTAAGAAAACTAAATCAAGTCTCAGAATTAAATTGGAGGGACGGGAAGAAGTTACATATCTGGTCTAGCAAAGAGGTAACTTTCAATCTAATCACAGAAACTAGAGATTCATTTAAACCCATTTCTAAAAATGAAAAATGTAACATTAGCTATTAGCTAAAGTTTCACCACCAAAACATTTATTCATTAGTATGAAGACAACCTTTTTGGTGTAAAGCATGTTAGGTCTGAAAACACCAAGATAAAAAAAGCATGAACGCCTCCCCCAATAGACTGAGCTAACATAAAAGTAGGCATAATGCAAAAACAAAAATTACATTTCAACAACCTAGGCACTTAAAGGCATTCAAATGCTTTGCCTGGGTCTACAACATGACATTTGAACCGAGTCCTGATGGAGGGATAAGCATTTTAAATAGAGAAACTCATTCAAAGACAGAATGTGAAAGAACACAGGTTGTAAAAATTTGATTGTATTTTGGTATATCATAGACAACAGGGTACAGTAAGGGAGCAGATGTGGCCAGAAAAATTAATCAGGGCTGAATCTTTTCAGAGCCTTGAATATTGTGTCCAAGATTATCTCAAAGACAATGGGAAGTCATGGATAGTTTTTAAGCAGGAGTTAAGACAAATCATGCTTTGGTTTTTTAACATACTAGCAATAGTACACCCAAAATGATTCTTTTAATTTTTTAAATTAAATGATATCCTAAAGTATGCATATTATTTGTGTGTCCAGCTTGATAGTTAAGTAAAGCTTAACATTTTTACTTCGTTCAAATATAAAAAATGGCCCTAATCTGGTTTGGCTCAGTGGATAGAGCATCAGCCTGCGGATTGAAGGGTCCAGGTTCAATTTCAGCCAAGGGCACAGGCCCGGGTTGCAGGCTTGATCCAGATCGATCAATGATTCTCCCTCATCATTGATGTTTCTATCTCTCTCTCCTTCTCCCTCTCTGAAATCAATAAAAATATATTAAAAAACCTATCCATCTAGATATATAAAAAGCTAATATGCAAAGTGTCCCCTTGGGAGTTTGATTGCTCACTATGGCATGCGCTGACCACCAGGGGGCAAGGTAGAAGGAAAGCTGCATCCAGGGAAGGGAGACCCTGGCCGGCAGCTGGCAAAGGGAGGCCCCGGCCAGCAGCCAGAAGGCCCCAATCAGCCCTGATCGTCAGCCAGGTCTAGGGATCCTACCCATGCACAAATTTTGTTGCACTGGGCCTCTAGTGTGTGTGTGTGTGTGTGTGTATATAAAATATAAAAATGACCCAGATATAACTGAAAATCTCTCACATACTCCCCAGATTCCATTGCCTTTCTCCAAGAGATAGTTAACATTATCTCAAATTTGTTTCTGCCATTTCTCCACATTTTCACACACTACTAGATAGTATCACAGATGCTCCTCTCATCCCCATTCTGTAGGAACCCCTACTATAATATATAGTAAATATAATAAATACAAATAATAGATAACCATATTAGAAAGCTATAACAGAAATTTAGTTGAGAGAACATTACCTAAATGGAAATAGTCCTTACTTCTACTTTATATTAGAGCCCCTTATTAGGAGAAAGAAAAGACTGAGTTCAAGTGTAGGGCATGCTAAAGCTTCAGGTAGGAGGCCAAAATAGTGTATCTACTAGATAACCTGAAAAATAGGTCTAGGGATAGGTTCCAAAAAGAATGCTTTCTCAAGTGTCCTTCCATCAAAGATGTATCAAAGTTAAAGTATTTAATATAGCATCTGGCAAAATTGGAGAAAACAAATTTCAACCATATCGACATAACTCTCTATTCGACTGAAGAAATAGGTGCTTCAGATTAAACAAGATAGGGGAAACTGATGTTTTACTAGGATCGGTTCCTCCATAACTATTCAGTTTGCACCTATTACACTCAGTGTGAATTTAGTGTTACCTATTTTTTAAGTTACATGGCCTTTAAATGAAAGACAAATGAGAATATCTGTTCCACTGTAAGAGGAGACTGTATTTACTAAATTGGGAGATCAATTTCCAATGAAGCCACTAAAAGTAATTTTCTAAAGCAATTTTGTCTTTGGTTTTCACCTTATGAAATGACTTTAGAGCCTAAGTCTCACATGCTTTGAGACAAAAACAATTTTAAAAATTATATAAAGAACTAAAATTAACTCTTAGTTTCATAGTAGAGAGGAACAGTGGCAAGGACCTGAATCAACAGCACACATATAAGACCTGTAAAGTCTTCATACTACCCCCCCCCACCCCCCCACCCCAGCAGGTGGGTTCTTGGCTAACTACCGAGACCACAGAAATAGGAAAGTAGTTGGCAGGGGAAAATTGGTACACACTAATAATTGCTATAGGCTCCACTCACCTTAAAAGAACACTAAGATGGATCAAGGACATACAATTAGGGTACAAGGAACTGCCCATTAAAAAACCCCATGAAGGTTAGGCATCACTTTGCCATGATGTGCTCTTTCAGGGAAATTTTCTTTTGGGATAACCTTCCTCTGAATTGCTTCTCCTAAAACCTGCACACCTGGCTAGTGTGAGAATTCACACCTTCCCCCATTGGAAAATATGCTTCTCCTGTCCCTTTAAAAACCTAAAAAGACACATTGGACAAGGGGGCAAGCAAATCTCTTTAAAAGGCAACCAACAGATACACTTAAGCCAGTGAGTGTTCTCATCTGAAGACACATGACTAAACAGTAATGAGTATGACCATTCCTTCTGGAATGGGGGCTCATAAGAGAAAACCTAGTTTGAGGAAGGTTTTGAATTCAATTCCCCATCAGGGCACATGCCTGGCTTGTAGGCTTGCAGGCTTGATCCCCGTAGGGGGTTGTACAGGAAGCTGATGTATCTCACATTGATGTTTCTCTTTCTCCCTCTCCCTCTCATTTCTCTCTCTCTAAAAATCAATTAAAAAATCTTTTAAACAACAAAAAACTTCCACTTGACTTAGACAAGAATTGTATAGCCATGTGAACCAGCACTATAAAGACAGTCCTGGCCTCTTTGCTTACACCTATATTAAGAAACAAAGTACTACCCTCAGAACTGGGGAAGATGAGGGTATGAGGTGGGAAACAAGAATGCCTCTATAAAAAATTTTAAGAATCACTCTTAAGGACCCTTAAAACCTAGCAGTATAAGGGTATATATTTAGACCAATGAGAGGCCAAAATGCAGTACAATTAATTGTCCAATCAGGAAGATATTAACTGCTCTAATTGTTCTTATAAAGATCAGGTTTACTATGAACTAAACAAAAATTTATTAACTTTAATGTTGTGAAATTTCTACATACCTTATGTAGATACAAATGGCAAGGAAGGAAACAACAAACATCTCAGAAACATATGGTTATCAGACATTACTTCAGAAGACTGAAGCTTGGCAAAAGATTTTGGGATCTGAACAATTTCATAAAGCTGTAGACTTAAGAATGAAAAGAAATAGTCCCTTTAAAAAGTTTTAGTTTGAAATTTATAACTTGTGAGAAATTCCGAAAGTTTATCTTAGACTAGGAGGTGAGTGCTGCACACCATCTCATTACATCACTGACAAGATATTAACTTCCTGTTTAATTGTAATTATAGATGAGACAAGCATGTTTATTCATTAGACAAGATACAAAGAATGGCTTGAATGAATAACACTAACATTTTCTTTCTTTAGGTCACCATTAAAGGTAAGTCATTTAAGATTATTCAAAGCTCTTCTTTTGTAAGCATTATCTAAATGGGCAGAGACAGAAAGCCAAATTTATATTCTAAGCTTTGATCCATGAAAGCAAATAAGGTATTTTATAGATATGGAAAAAAATTTAACAGCAGTCAAGTGGTTGAAAATATTCAATTTTACATTAGCCATGTAATTATAACAAGACCAGGATTAACATGAACAAGTATTTCATCCTGAAAATGAACAAGTAACCAAGTAGCAATGAGCCACAACTGAGGCCTAAAAGGTCAAACACGGCAAATTTAACTATGAAGTTAGTTGGAAGTCTCTGAATGATACAAGATTATATTGAAAGTATAGTTGAGATAAAAATCAGATGTTTGGGCAAAGTATAAAATACTTCACTGAATGTTCCCCCTCCTTGACCTGGCTGAGTAGGTCAGTTGGTTAGAGTGGGTTCTCCTGATGTGGCAAGGTTTTGGGTTCAATCCCCCAGTCAGGACACATACTAGAATCAACCAATGAATGCATAAATAGGTAGAACAACAAATTTTTTTCTCTCTCAAAATGAATCAAAATTTTTTTTTAAAGAATTTTTTCCCTTCCCACTAATAGGGCCAAGGGTACAGTTGTAAGAATAGATCTTACGTAATGGAGTAAATTGGTTAATAAAATATTCACTTTCTTTGCTCTGATAGCAAAACCAGATCAAGAACACAAAATTTCCAGTTAAAAAATGAAAATCATTTGATATCACTAATTTCAAAACATTTCTTTTGGCAAAGGAGGAATAGTTAGAAAACAAAAACCTTACTATAACAATGACAATGTAGTATGAGAAAAATATTTAGATAAACCTATAATTTATAGGTAAATCTAGTATGTGAATAAAGATACCCCTTATAATTTCTTTTAATATTTCCCCTATTTGGCTTATAATATTCTTAAACGGTTAAGTTGTATGAGGTGCAAATATCTAATGTGTTTAAAATGCTTATTTCCTTCACTCAAAGCAGATTCTCATGGGTAATGACAGGCTTCCTTATTTTTTATCCCCTGGGACTAGACTATCGTGCCAGAATAAAACCTCAGTGAGTATTGACTAAATGATTATCCCCTATGTCTGTGGTTCTCAACTAGAGGGAGGCTCCAAAAATGCCCTTAGGGAGTATTTCAAAATTATGCCTGTTTCCACAGAAAAATAGTAAGTCTGATAAGACCCTGTGTTCCTGTATACTTCAAAAACTCTGCTAAGCATTCTGACATATAAATGTATGTCAAAACCCACATACACAATAACATATATAATAAAATACAAGAGGCAATCTAGGATTTGAGAATTTAATCTGAAACATTTTTATCTCAGTTTCAGAACCTACTCTCTTCTTTAATAGAAAGAAATTATAGTAAAATCCTTTGGGAAATTCTTAAGAATTGACTATATCTTAGATAACCAATGGCACCTGAACCCATGAGTTAACACATAAATTAGCAATAGGCACATCTGATAAGTTTTTCCCCTAGTACTAGCAAGAATTTTTAACTGTATATTTGTACAAATAACAAAACCAGAATTAACACTGCAGGTGAACATGATGAAACCAAAGCACAAAGTGTTAGAGTTAAGTCACTCTTTTTCAAATTAAACAAATATGGAGGTCATTATATGATCAAGCATCCTTCAGTTACACAACTGTCCTACAAATTAAATTAGCTAGCTATAGACAAGTCTTGAGGATCTTAAAAGAAACACATGCAAGACAGTGTATCCATCCTCAAGGCTCACTGGGGACAAGTTCAATATATCCCTAAGTGATCAGTTGGGCACATGGTAGTTCTCATAGTCCTTGAAGAGGGAGGCCAAAAAGGTATTCAATCATACTTTCAAAAACTCATGTTAGCTAAATATTTATTTCACAGTATTTAAAGTTAAATCCCATTTCAATGCTAAATGGAAGAAAAAGGGCTTACTTCGGGTAGCCAAGACTAACTATAAAACAGAAAATGAAATGGTACAAAACACCAGTACAGCATGGAGTTTAAGAGTGTAAATTGATTTGTATCTCAGTTACTTACTAGTTGTGTGACTATAATAACTTAACCTCTCTGCCTGTTCCCTTAAGTATAAAAGGGAATGGTAAGAGCATCTATCTCTCAGGGTTGTTGTAAAGATTACATTAGTTGATACAACGGGTTTAGAAACAGTGTTGAGTACACAGTAGATACTATGACCAAGCTATTATTAGTAGCAGAATGATATATGAAGAAAACTTTTTTGAATACCAAGAACTTAAAGGATAACATGACAATGTAGTGGTTCAGAGGACACCCTGTGGAGCCAGATTGCCTAGGTTCTAATCCCAACTCTGATATAACCCTGGGTGTTTTTTCTTTAACATGTGTCTCAAAGATTTCTAATCTCAAAATGGGGACAATAATTGTACCTGCTTTCTTGGGTTGTTATAAGATTAAATGAGTTAACACAAGTGTTTCACAGTTCTGACACACCATGAACACTCAAAGCATGAGCTATGTTTGCTGGCTTGGTTCACATTATATTTTATGCCAAGTTCTCTAAATATCCCCAAAACACACGCACTGTAGTTATTTTGTTTAATAGGAGTAGTAAAATCAGTATTGCTCCCAAATACCACCAATCAACTTGGTGTTTCACTTTTGATTATTGTTGTTTAATAAATAGTTTCATTAGACCATACTACAGCTGGTCTAAAATAAAGAATACAGCAAAAACCAAACAAGGTTTTCTGATAAGGCTGCTTGGTCTAAGAAATATTTGAACAAAAAATTGTAAAAACATAAGCTTTAGAACAAAATAAATTCAAAGGCTTAATCAAATGAACTATCAATGGTTACATAGTCGGACAATAAGCACTTCATTAAAATAATAAGATATATCTTAGTATTTTGAATTGGAGGGTTTCAAAGAAGAATTCAAAATAAATAGGTACATGACACCAAGAAATACCATACAAACATCAATGCCTACCTGACCTCATTATTTCTAGAACAAAGGTACCCTCTCTCAACAATTGTCCACTTCTAAAATTCTGCTTGGAACTGAATTTCTTTTTAAAGTTTCACTGTGTAATTCTGACAGCAACTGCTGACAACCAAAGCACACGCAAGTCAAAACTTTTCTATAAGTTAAAAAAAACAGTTTTTCCAATTTGTTAGGTGTCATTATATCAAGATTCTTTACACACCTTCAAAATATTTACACGACAAGCAAGTACAAAGAGTACTAGGCTAAAAACAGTTCTTTAATAAAAGTTTTGAAGGTTAAAGTGATAATAAAATAGCAGTAATAATAATTTGAGTGTCATGTGCCAGGGGCCTGTTCAAAGCCACACATTAATCTATTTAATACAGTACTAAAATCAAAACAAACAAAAACAAAATCTAGAAATCTAAAATTTGTTTTGCTCACTGTTGCATCCCGTGTCTAGAACAGTGCCTGCTACAGACTAAGCACTCAAATATCTATTGTTCATATTAAACAAATATTCATTTTTATAGAAGCACATAGGTAACTTGCCCAGCCCTAGAATTCTAACTGGAGCATTTCTGCTCCGAAGTTCACACTCTTAACCATTACAATGCCTCTCTAGAGCTTTTAAATCATTAAAAGTGGTGTCACAGCAGCTGGTTATCACCTGCAAAAGAAAAAAAATCAATGAGACCCTCCTTTAAAATGTTCTGTTCCACATGTATAAAAAGCTATGGACTTGAAATTATTCCACATCTCAGTGGCCTGAACACCCATGGATTAAAAAGATTTTGATTTGTACTAAATATTGTGTTTTTTGTATTTAACTATTCTGTAAAATATAACTATGCTTCTCCAATGTGCTGCTGGCCTTCAAAGGGGTCACAGAAAAGGATGTTTAAATAATCCTTTAAGCCTTAATTCCTAGGTTTTCTTCTTCTTTTCCATTTTCTCAAATATATAAAGATTTAAGTTTATATTTACATAAACCAACAATAACAATGCAATGATGACCTAAAACAAAATCAAATCATCAATACATGGAGTGAAGATCTAAAACTTCGTCAAATACAGCAGTTTTTCCAAATAAACACCAAAGTGACACGTAAATGTAAAATTAATCAGTTCCAGGCCTATTTTAGTAAAGCCAAGAACTTGCATTTCCTTCCATGCACAGCCCTTTTTAAAAGATTCTAACCTACAACCTCCCCTGTCTCCTAGTTTTAGTAAGGCTGAATTTATTCCATGACATTTTTTTCAAGTTAGCTGTAAATACTCCACCCTCCTGGATTGTGCAAGAACCAAACACATCACACATACACAAGTTACAAAAAAGGGAAATACGGTCTGAGAGTTTGACGATAGCTAAGTATTGAGCAGGAGGTCTCAGCGCAGTGTACAACCCAATGTGAAAGTTAACATTAAACAAATAATACTATTTCATATTATTACAAAAGGAGATGCCGGAAAAAGCCTGAACCAGTTAAAGCAGCCGCCATCTTAAAATGCGGGATAGAAGTTAGAGCAAGAAAATGAGACTAAACCACCGGAGGTGGAGGTTCCGCTCACCCAGAGGCTTGAAATACAACCCCCCCACCACCACCACTTTCAACAACTGAGATCGACAGGTTAGTGTCAAACGTTAAGCAGAATCAATCTTCCCAGAGGCTGCTCTTAAATGGGCTGAGGCAAAAATAGGTCCAGCTAAGCTTAGCCTCCTGCCATCGCCCCCTTCGCCCCCTCCCCCAGCCCAGGGAAAGCAAGCTCCCAGGAGCGGTTCCATCAGCTCCCGGTGCGCTTCCGATAAATAGCTTCGGGGAAAAACCTGAGCCACGGAAGTGGCAACACTGTGTCAGCCCCTCGCCTCCCGGCACCACTGCTTCTTGTGTAACCAGCCCGGGCGATGAGAAGTTTCTGAGCGGACTCACTCACTGCCCCTCCGGGCTCAGACAATCCACCCCTAATAAAGTCCAGGGCCCGTGGACCCCTGCCATCTTCCCCCCGCTGAGTTTCCCACCTTCCTCCGCCCCGGAAAACCCAGAACCTTGATCTTACAATTAAGTTTTCAAGCGCTGGGAACAGGAAGCGCCATGACATCTGCGGGAGCCCCACTTGCCACGAGTGTTCTGCTCACTGGCTTTAAACCTCTCCTCCTTCACCAAGTCTGTCCGCGCTCCCCATCCCCCAAAGGACGGAAGATCCAGGCGGGCTACTTCCAACAGGCCGCGTCCCCCACCCAACGTGTCCGCAGGGCGGAGCACCACCCATCCACCCAGGGCCCGTTACGGCCGGCGGGGGGATTAGCTTATTGAATCTGTTTTCAGCGCCATAGTCTGTGCTTTTCGTCAGGCTAATCAATATTTCGGTGAGGGCTCGGGGGGTCCGGCCGAAAATCTGTGAGGAACCGGGGGCAGGGAGAAGGTTGGTCTCTTCGTCTCACACCGGCTCTGCCAGACACAGGCGCCTTTTGCAAAAACGGAGCAGATCAGCACTGGCACAGGCCCCGGAGAGACCCCGATGAGTCCAGGTCCCCCAAAACCGCCGGGATCCGGGGAGGGTGGGGTGGGGTGGCGCGGCCGAGCCACCAACAGCCTCTATGCCGTGCTCCGGGCCGAAGAGGGGGCGAGGGGAGCCGGGGGGAGCGGAGGGGAGGCCACAAGTCGGACGTCCCGGCCTCTCGGAAGGAAGAGACCGGGTGGGAGAGGAAGAGGCGTAGGAGAAAGGGGTGGGTGCGGGGCAGGGTCCGGCGCCCAGCAGAGGAGGAGCCGGGGCCTAGTCGGCGCGGCGCCGGCGTCACTGGGGCAAAGAAAGGCTCGGGGGAGGGGGGGACGGGGAGGCTCCGGGGCCGGCGCCGGGGCTCCCCTCTGCTCCCACTCCGAGGCGCGCCCGGGGAGGGGAAGGGAACCAAGGAGAGGGGCCAGATGTGCGCGGCTGTCCCCGCAGCCACAGCTCTTGTGTGTCGCCCCTGACGCCACCGTACACTCCGCCTTCCAGCGCGCTCCCGCGCCCAGCCCTCGCCACCACGCGCCCGGGCAGCCCCAGAGGCTCCGGCGGCGGCGCGAGGACGCGCCCATTCCCCCTCCCCCTGAAGCAGGAGCGGCCCCGGCTCCTCCGCTCTCCCCACCCTACCCCACCCAGCAGGCTGGCCCCTCGGGCCGCCCGGGGCCTGCGTCTCCCCTCTTCCCCGGCCGGCCAGGGAGCCGGCCCCCCTCCCCTGCCCCCTAGCCGTCCACACCCACGCGTACTGAGGGGCCGGGGCCTCCCTCCGGCTGCGGCCTCGGCCTCCTCCCCGCGCGGAAGCTGGGTGCCTCCCCGGCCCTACGGGGCTCACGCGCACGACACAGCCACAAGATGTCCGCTCTGACGGAACTACTGCCAGCTGCCACGCTCCGCCCCTCCCCCCGCCGGCCTCTTCACCGCCGCGGATCCGTCCGCCAACGCCGCCGTCGCGAGCGCCGGGCGCGTCTAAGGGTGCGGGGAGACAGTTTGCGTCCCACGTCCGGGGCCGAGGGTCTGCGCTACCCACTTTTCCTCCTTTTCACAGAACAGCACCTTCTTACAAAACTGATCGGAGGTTGGACCGGGAGGGCAGGGACCGGAGGCGGGTCATGGGCTGGGGAGGGGCGGGAAGGGGGGGGAAGGGTAGAGGGGCGGCGGAAACCCTGAGACTCAGAGAAGCATCGAGAACCGGAAGGAGTCCATAGCAGGAAGGTAGAGGAAACGGCAGCTGCGCCGTAGAACCCCACGCCCCTCCCAGCAGCGTCCCCCAGTTTTTCTCACTTGGTCTGGAGGCGGTTCTCGCGATAACCTCGTGGCTGCTTTCCCGGAGCTGGAGCTCTGCAATGACTTAAGGGCAGTTTTGTGCACTCTTCCTGATGTGGGCCCGCCCCCAAACCCACAAACTCTCGCGAGACTCAGTAGGCACCGGTTGGCGCTGGGGCGGGCCGCGGCCGGGAAGCACCGCCCCTGAATGCTTGTGCTGGTGGGAGGGAGAGGAAATGGAATTCCCCGGCCTGGTCAGGGCGCGCGCCGACACAGCCCTCTCACGCGCCCAATCAGGAATGTGCGGTGGGAGGCGCCGAGGACTAATTGCGAGATACTTGTAGTCGGGGTTCACCCGGGCTCGTGAAGTTGGCGGTGGAGCAGGTGAGAGCTCTTGACTCTCCTGCGGATCTGGCCCGGTTGACCATTGGGCGGAGGCGCAGCCCAGCGTGGGAATCGTAATTTAAAACAGAACCTAGCGGGCCGCTGATCGGCGCTCCCATCAGCCGAAATCTAATGTATTTCTGACCTGAGAGGATCGATATACTGAGAAGAGCAGACCCATAGAGACCTGTTCCCGTAACTTGAGCAGCCTAGGAATCAAGCGCAGCTGTGAATTTAGTAGATGGAGGAGGGGGAGAGAGAGAGAGGGCTGTTTGCTGGTCTCTGTAAGCAGCCGGCACCATCCGCCAAGGGTTAGGTATGGAATAGACTTACTACTCCTTTCCTCCTGTTACGTTTTTACTCCTTGAGCCACAGCGTTGCGAAACTCAATCAGGAATTCAAAGTTTTGGGTCCGAAAACTCAATACGTAGTGAAACATCCAGGGGAAGGAATACTAGGACAGGATTGGCCTGTTTTAATCTGCCGGGTCTGAAGTATGGAGAGGGTGATTTTGCTCTCTAGTGTTTCTTTCTGGCAGAGGTTAGTAAGACAATTTTAAAAAGGCATTTAAAGGTAAGCATTGACCTGCTTAACGTTTTCTAATATTCCTTAATGATCCCAATTAACGACGTGGAGGTCTTTAAGAATTAAATAGCAAGGTAAACTTGTTTTTAAAATACACTTTTAAAGGGATAACAGCAAGTTGTTTTCCTGTTACAAGAATGCCTTACCTAGGAAAAACCTCATAGGTCTGCTAAGTTAGCTAATACAGTACATACTGTCCAAGAGAACATAATAGTGTCATTAGGGCAATTAGTGAAACAGTGTTTCTCAAACCGGTCGCTATTGAAATCACCTAGGCCCCTAGGGGTTTTGTTGAAATGCTGATTTTGATTTGGGCCAGGAGGAAGCCTGAGATTCTACATTTCTAATAAACTCCAGGTGACACAGATTATTCTGGTCAGAGCAACTCACTGCGAGTAGCAAAAGCACTAACGTGCTCGCCTCCTGGCCTCCTGGCCTCCCCACCCCCCAACCAATAATCGTTTCCTTGCTCTTTCTTTTAACCAGTCTAATAGAGTAGGAACACAGGGTTAGGCAGTTGGAGTGGAGGGAGAAATCCAGGTTTCACTTTTGGCTTTGTCGCTTCCCATATGTGTGCTATTGTGTGGTTACTTAGTTTCTTCAACACAAAACTAGGCACAGTAATAGCTGTTGTCCTTCCTCACAGGGTTATTGGGTCGTTTAGATGTCATAATGTATGTGAAAGGACACTGTAGACTGCAGTGGTGTATAAATGTAAGTTATTAAACTAACCAGTGAGACGTTAACTGGCCATAGTGTGGAATAAATCTGTAAGCATAATAATAAAGGAAATATTTATGGAGCACATTACCAGATACTATGCTTGTTAACCCCCTTTACAAATAAAGAAACTGATGCAGCGATTAAATTACTATCTCAAGGTCACACAGCTAATAAATGGCAGAAATAGAATTTGAACCCATGCCGTTGACTTCAGAGTATTTATTGAATGGGATTTCATATCATCTCTTAATTTAGAAAGTAGTAAAGTAGAATGTTTTGTGTTTCTACTTTCAATGCTATCTGAATCTAATTTTATATGACTCATTTCCCCATCTATTTGTTTTGTTCTTTCAGAAGCCAGGCTTTAGGGGTGGTAGGAAACATTCCCACCTTGGAGAAGCCAATTTATATTACTTCATTTAAACAATCTTCAGTATGAAGGTATCATAAAACATGTTAGTGCCCAGAACTAACAGAGCACAGAGGACTGGGACAGAGTTCTTGCATTTTTTTAGTGCTAAAAACCACTTTGGCAGTTTGGTGAAGCCATGAACTCTTCTCAGAATAATGTTTTTAAATGTATAAAATAAAACTTATAGTATTATAAAAGAAAACATTTTCAAATAGTCACAAAATATTTTTTTAAAAATTGATATAGGAATAAATGTGCTTTATTAACACATTTGTGATGGGTTTAGAAAGACCAAATTTTTGAAATGAGGAACATAAATATTTCCAGAGTTTGCAACAGTTGTGATATAAAGTATCTGTGATTCTATTGGTGACACAGATATAGATTTGTTTCTTCTATTCAAAATTGAAGGAAATGTGAATTTTCAGTTAGAGATTAGTAAAAATAAAGATGTAATTTTTTTCACATCTAGGTTCACATCCTGATTTCTGTTCATGAACTATATGTTAAAAAAGTGTTAGGTAGAGTCAAGTAGGCTTATTCCTGTGATTCATCAAGAAAAAGCTTAATTGCCACCAGTATACTCTCCTCAAGAAGGCATGCGCCCAGCTTGCATGGCTCATTGGTTGAGTGTCTACCTATGAACCAGGAGGTTGCAGTTCGATTCCCGTCTGCGCACATGCCTGGGTTGTGGGCCCAGTCCCCAGTAGAGGGCGTGCAGGAGTTAGCCGATCAATGTTTCTTCCCTCATCATTGATATTTCTATCTATCCCTCTCCCTTCTCTGAAATCAATAAAATATATATATTTTTTAAAAAGAAGGCATGGAAGTGTGTAATAGGTTTAGGAAATAGTTTTATCCCATTGGTATTTTTTTTTATACCTATAAAGTGCACTTATGGAAAATTTACCTATCCAGAATGGTTCATTTCCCAAGCATTCTGGATAACTTAGATTTTACTGTCTTATTCTTATTCATTATACACCTTCACAAATAAGATGTGGTGAAAGAACACAAATGGAAAATAATAAGGTTGAAAGAAATTAAAATATGGTATATTTAAATTTTTTGAAAATAAGTGTTAATAATTATTATTTGAAGTACTGTATGCTAGGTCCTCATTATCTCATCAAATCCCTGTTAAACAGATGAAACACTCAAGTTCATATAATAATTAGTAGAGCCAGGATTTAAACCTGGCCTCAAAGCTCACACTTTTTAAAAAATATATATTTTTATTGTTTTCAGAGACAAAGGGAGAAGGATAGAAACATCAATAATGAGAGAGAATCATTGATCAGCTGCCTCCTGCATGCCCTCTACTGGGGATCAAACCTGCAATCGGCATGTGCCTGACCAGGAATCCAGATTTTATATTCAGAATGCATGTTTACATACTCTGCTTGGAACTTATTCAGCTAAATGTTACTTCATATTGTTTGCATGAAAATCAAATGTGTTTCTATAGCTTACCTGTTCAGAATCTCATATTTATGATCAAGACAAGTCATGTGGTTTAGGAGACTGTACTTTATTTCATGCTAAGAACATCATTTTGACCTTAAGATGGTTTTTGGCACATAATGGACCATGAACAAGTGTTTGAGGTAAAAATAAATCAGAATAGTTTCCACATAAAATCTTCATATATACATGAATGTTCAAGTGGCATTATCCATAACAGCCAAAAATGGAAATAACCCAAATTTCCATCAGCTGGTAAATTGATATATAAAATATAGTATATCTGTTTATAATAGTATTAGTTAATAAGGGACACAATACTGATATATGCTATAACATGTATCTTTTAAAAAAATGTTTTTTAAAATTGATTTGTAAGACAGAGGAAAACATTGATGTGAGAGACAAGTATCAATCAGTTGCCTCAAATATGGACCCTGATCAAGGACATCCTGAAACCTGGGCATGTGTCCTGACCCGGAATTGAACCTGATGATGCTCCAGCCAGGGCTACAACATGTATCTTGAAGCTTGAAAATATTCTGCTTAGTGAAAAAAGTCAGACAGAAAAGGCCATATTGTAGGCAAATCCATAGAAACAGAAAGTACTAGATTACTAGTTGCCATGGACTAGGGTCAGGGGGAAAGGGGAATGACTGCTAATGAGTTTGGGGTCTTTTAGGGAGAGATGATAAATACACTAAAATTATATAATGGTAATGGTTACACAACTGTTAATATACTAAAACCCAATGAATTGTACACTTTAAAAGAGTGAATTTATATGTGAATAATCTCAATGTAAACTTTTAAAAAATTAAAACCAAAATGTGAAATCAGTCTGGAAATATATTATTAAATACTAGAGGCCCAGTGCATGAAATTCATGCATGGCGGGGGGGGGGGGGGGGAGTCCCCTCAGCCTGGCCTGCACCCTCTCTCAGTCCAGGCCCCCTCAGGGCAGTGGTTCTCAACCTTCCTAATGTTGTGACCCTTTAATACAGTTCCTCATGTTGTGGTGATCCCCAACCATAAAATTATTTTCGTTGCTACTTCATAACTGTAATTTTGCTACTGTTATGAATCGTCATGTAAATATCTGATATGCAGGATGTATTTTCATTGTTACAAATTGAACATAATTAAAGCATAGTGATTAATCAAAAAACAATATGTAATTATGTGTTTTCTGATGGTCTTAGACGACCCACAGGTTGAGAACCGCTGCTCTAAGATTTTTATCGGTTTTTCCATCTTACGTTTAAGTCCTTTGTTTATTTTTGTGTATAGTGTAATTTAGTGGTCTAGTTTCATTTTTTTTTCATGTATCTGTCCCATTTTCCCAAAATCATTTATTGAAGAGACTGTCTTGACTCCATTGTATGCTCTTGCCTCTTTTGTCAAATATTAATTGAGGATAGTGGTTTGGGTTGATTTCTGGGTTCTCTATTCTATTCCATTGGTATATATTTCTGTTCTTGTGCCAGTACCAGGAAGTATTGAGAACAGTGGCTTTGTAATACAGCTTGATATCTGGAATTGAGATCCCTCCTACTTTGTCTTCTTTCTCAGGATTGCTGCATATATTCGGGGGTCTTTTTTTATTCCATATGAATTTTTGGAGAGTTTGTACTAGGTCTGTGAAATATTTCGTTGGTATTTTAATGGGGAGTGCACTGAATCTATAGATTGCTTTGGGTAAGTATGGACATTTTGATGACATTGATTCTACCAATCCATGAACACGGTATGTTCTTCCATCTGTTTTTGTCTTCCTCTATCTCTTTTTTCAGTGTCCTGTAGTTTTCCGAGTACAGGTCTTTTATGTCCTTAGTTAAGTTTATTCCTAGGTATCTTAATTTTTTTGGTGCGATGGTAAATAGGATTGTTTTTTTAATCTCTCTTTCTGTAAGTTCATAATTTGTCTATAAAAATGCCATAGATTTCTTGGCGTTACTTTGTACCCTGCTACATTGCTGAATTCATTTATTAAGTCTAATAATTTTTTGATGGAGACTTTAGGATTTCTATGTACAGTATCATGTCATCTGCGAATAATGACAGCTTTACATCTTCTTTTCCAATTTGCATACCTTTTATTTCTTCTTCTGGTCTAATTGCTATGGCTAGCACTTCCAGTAGTATGTCGAGCAGGAGTGGTGAAAGTTGGCATCCCTGTCTTGTTCCTGTTCTTAGGTGAAATGATTTTAGTTTTTGCCCATTGAGTATGATGTTGACTGTAGGTTTGTTGTATAAGGCTTTTATTATGTTGAGGTATGATCCCTCTATTCCCACTTTGCTGAAGGTTTTTATCAAGAAAGGGTGTTGGATTTTGTCAAATGCTTTTTCTCCGTCAATTGATATGACTGTGATTTTTATCTTTCAATTTGTTTATGTGATTATCACATTTATTGATTTGTGAATATTGTACCATCTTTGCATCCCCAGGACAAATCCTACTTGATTATGGTGTATGATCTTTCTGATGTACTGCTGGATCTGATTTGCTAGAATTTTGTTGAGAATTTTGGCATCTATGTTCATGAGATATATTGGCCTGTAATTCTCTTTCATTGTGTTGTCTTTATCTGGTTTTGGTATTAGGGTAATGCTGGCTTCATAGAATGAGCTTGAAAGAGTTCCTTCCTCTTGAATTTTTTAGAATAGTCTGAGGAGGATAGGTTTTATTTCTTCTTTGAATGTTTGGTAAAACTCCCCTGTGAAGCCAATTGGCCCTGGGCTTTTGTTTGCTGGAAGCTTTTTTTTTTTTTTTTTTTTAAATATATTTTATTGATTTTTTACAGAGAGGAAGGGACAGAGATAGAGAGTTAGAAACATCGATGAGAGAGAGACATCGATCAGCTGCCTCCTGCACATCTCCCACTGGGGATGTGCCCGCAACCCAGGTACATGCCCTTGACCGGAATCGAACCTGAGACCCTTGAGTCCGCAGGCCGACACTCTATCCACTGAGCCAAACCGGTTTCGGCTTGCTGGAAGCTTTTTGATGACTGCTTCAATTTCCTCCATAGTTATCGGCCTATTGAGATTTTTAGATTCTTTCTGATTGAGTTTTGGAAGATTGTATTTTTCTAGGAATATGTCCATTTCCTCTAGGTTGTCTAGTTTGTTGGAATAGAGTTATTCATAGTATTTTTTAACAATTCTTTGTATTTCTGTGGGGTCTGTTGTTTTTTTTTTTTTGCCTCTTTCATTTCTGATTTTGTTTATTTGGATCCTCTCTCTTTGCTTCTTGGTGAGCCTGGCTAGAGGTTCATCAATCTTATTTATCCTTTCAAAGAACCAGCTCTTGGTTTCATTGAACTTTTGTATTTTTTTTTGTCTCTATGTCATTTATTTCTGTTCTGATCTTTATTATCTCCTTCCTTCTGCTCACTCTGGGATTTTCTTGTTTTTCTCTTTCTAATTCTTCAAGTTGTAGAGTTAGATGATTTATTATCATTTTTTTTCTTGTTTTTTGAGTTAGGCCTGTAGACTGCTTTAACTGTGTCCCACAGATTTTGGATTTTGTTTTCATTGTTGTTCATTTCCAGGATGTTTTTAATGTCTTCTTTCATCTCTTTGGTAAGCCAATCATTGTTTAATAGCATGCTATTCAGCTTCCAAGTGTTTGAATTTTTTTATTGTTTTTATTGTAGTTTATTTCTAATAATATGCCATTGTGGTCTGAGAAGATGCTTGATATGATTTCAGTCTTCTTGAATTTAGAGAGACTTTGCCTGTGACCCAATACATGGTCTATCTTTGAAAATGTCCCATGTGCACTTGAGAACAACATATATTTCGTGGCTTTGGGGTGAAATGTTCTGAATATGTCAATTAAGTCCATCTGATCTAGTGAGTCATTTAGGGTTGATGTTTCTTTGCTGACTTTTTTTTTCTAGAGGACTTATCCAGTCATGTCAATGGAGTATTAAAGTCCCCTACTATGATTGTATTGTTGTTGATCTCTCCCAAGAGATTTTTTATGTATTTGGGTGCTCCCGCATTGGGTGCATATACGTTTACCAGGGTTATATCCTCTTATTGTATTGATCCCTTTAGTATTATGAAGTGGCCTTCCTTATTTCTTATTATGTCCTTTACTTTGAGGTCTATTTTGTCAGATACAAGTATTGCTACCCCAGCTTTTTTTTTTTTTTTTTTCATTTCCATGCCTGGAATATATTTTTCCATCCCTTTACTTTCAGTCTGTGTGAGTCCCTAGTTCTGGGGTGGGTCTCTTGTAGACAGCATATATATGGGTCATGTTTTCTTATCCATTCAACCACCTGATGTCTTTTGATTGGAGCATTTAGTCCTTTTATGTTTAAAGTTATTATTGATAGGTACTTGTTTGTTGCCATTTGTGTGTGTGCCTGTGTTCCTTCTTCCCTTTTTATTTCTTCTTTTTACACCAGTCCCTTTAGCATTTCTTCCCTTGCTGGCTTGGTGGTGATAAACTCCCTTAGCCTTGTTTTGTCTGTGAAGTACCTTATTTCACCTTCAATTTTGAATGATAGTCTTGCTGGATAGAGTATTCTTGGATTCAGTCCCTTGCTTTGCATCACTTGGTAAACTTCCTTCCATTCTTTTCTGGCCTGATATGTTTCTGTTGAGAAATCATTTGATAATCTAATGGGAGATCCCTTGTATGTAACTTTCTGTTTCACTCTTGCAGCCTTTAAGATTCTCTCTTTGTCCTAAACTTTTGCCATCGTAATTACAATGTGTCTTTAGTGTGTGTTGTTTCAGGTCCATATTGTTTGAGACTCTCTGCGCTTTTTTCTTCCCCACATCAGGGAAGTTTTCTGACATTATTTCTTTAAATAGGTTTTCTAACCCTTGTTCCTCTTCTTGTCATTCTGGCACCCCTATTATTCATATGTTGCTTTGTTTCATGTTGTCCCAAAGCTCCCTAGGCTCTCCTCCTGTCTTTTAATTTTTTTCTTTAATTGCAGTTCAGTTTGGGTGTGTTTTGCTTCCCTGTCTTCTAATTTGCTAATTCGGTCCTCCACTTCTCCTAGTCTACTGTTGAAACTTTCCATAGTGTTTTTTATTGCAGCTATTTCACTCTTTATTTCTTCTTTTTTTAAAAAATATATCTTATTGATTTTTTACAGAGAAAAAGGGAGAGGGATAGAGAGTTAGAAACATTGATGAGAGAAACATGGATCAGCTGCCTCCTGCACAGCCCCTACTGGGGATGTGCCCGCAACCAAGGTACATGCCCTTGGCCGGAATCGAACCTGGGACCCTTCAGTCCGCAGGCCGACGCTGTATCCACTGAGCCAAACATGTCAGGGCTCTTTATTTCTTCTTGATTCTTACGTAAGTTGTTGATTTTTTTTCATCCATCCAATTTATGAACTGTATGACCCTTATTCTGAATTCTTTTTCTGACATATTACACGCCTCCATTTCATTTGGCTCCTTTTCTGGTGATTCCTCCTTTTCTTTCTTTTGGGGGTTTCTTTGTCTCCCCATTTTTGCTCTCACCGAAGGATCTAGGTGTTGAGTCATGCGGGGACTGCTCCTCAGGCGGCAGTGGCTCCTCGGGCGGCGGCTGCTCCTTGGGTGATCGCCGCAGCGGCTCTTCTGGTGGGCACTGCTTGCGCGGTTGCTTGCAGCAGTGGTGGCTCCTCTGGCCGGTGGAGGCAGGCTGCTCATGTGGCTGCTGCTCACAAGACTGCTGCTGCTTGGACAGGGGCAGGCTCTGTATGGCTGTTGCTCCTGGACAAGCATGGGTAGCTCGTGCAGCTGCTGTTCCTCAGACAGGGGCAGGCAGCTCATGGGGCTGCTGCTCCTTGTATGGATGGAGGCGTGCTGCTGCTCTCCAGACTTGGATGGGCTGCTTGTGAGTCTGCTGCTCCTCTTACGGGGACAGGCGGTGCACAGCTGCTGGTCTTCAGGCGGGTGGGGGCAGGCTGTACATGGCTGCTGCTGCTCAGATGGGATTGGGTTGCTTATGAGGCTTATACAAGATTTCTTTAGTAAAGTAATGATGATATATATAAAATCCTTATATTACAGTTAGGAATGGTTGTGGGAATGTTGTACATATTGGTTCTAAAGAATTAGATCTATATAGTATCTAAGTGATTTAACCACTTATGTGAGGCTTTTTAAAAAAAACATATACTATCTAGTACCTGTTGAATTTTTTCATTGCACATAACACATGGAACTAAAAGAATGAAACTAAGAAACATTACACTACATTTAAAAAATATTACACTTCATTTGGAGTTGAAGTGTGACAGTTTCACAGATATCCCATCATCAAAGCATGATAAATCTCAAAGTTAATGATTACATAATAATGAAATTGGCTTTACCATATGTACCTGGTAAGAAAACAGTATGACACAGATTCCCCATCTTACAAAAAGCCCCATAAAAAAAAAAAAAAGAGCCCTGGGTGCTACAGTGCTGAAATTCAACTCTCTAAGACTAATGTAGCCCTGCCCCCAAAAAGTGAGAGTTAAGGTATAATTAGATATTCACAGATTTGTATGAATTTAGTTTTCATTCTCACTAATGGAGAGAAGAGGAAGATTACTTTGGAGTATTTTAGTGGTAGAACATTGGAGACTCTGAGAGATGCAGAAAGAAGTGCAAAGGAAAATGTCAATGGCTAACACTATTCTTGGGGAAACTGGGAATGAGAAAGAACCCCTTTTTTCTTGTTCCTCCTCTTTGCTCAAACACTACAAGTTTTCCTACCCTAGAAAACAGAATTCAGGCTTCCACCATTGTGGTTAAGTTTCATATAACTTAGTTGCCTTGTGTGTACTTGCCAGTTTGAAATGTAGTCACCATAACATTGTTCACATATAATAGTGCATTCTGCCTTCCAGAAAGCCTCCCTGCTTACAAATATAGTTTTAAAAAACATCCATTTATAATATGTGACTGCTTTGCTGCAGGTTGAGGCAAAATCAAGAGACTGTCAGTGTGTCAGTGATATTTAGGTTTGACTAAGCTAAGAGGTGTTTTAGGTTCAGGCTGAAGAAGATTGATATAGTAGAGATCTATTGATAGAATCACTCCCATTCTCCTAATTGTTCAATAAAATTTTTTTTGAATGCCTATTATGTGCCAGACCCTGAGCTAGATGCTGAAGATACATAGATGAAAGACCTAGATGTCACCTTTAAGAATGGCCTTTAGAAAGCATTTGAAATCTTGCTTCCTGGCAATGTTGTCAGTTTGTCTCAAATAAACTCTTACATATATAAAAAAAGGACACGTTTTAATTGGGAGACCATTAAGGATCAGACAATTACCATAATGTGTTTGATGACATAAATGCATGTAAGCTGAGGGTAGTAAGAGAAAGTTTCTTGTGGAAGAGAGTTTATCTTTAAACAAATGAAGGTGGAAAAAAGAAAAGGGAGAAAGGCTCCCAGACAGAGGGAACAAAGACAAGTGTCAGAGAACTTGACCTGGTAAGTAAGTTTCCAAAGTACTTTAACTGCAGGCAGAGAGGGGGGCGAGGGGAGGAAGAGAGAGAAAGAGAGAGTAGGGGTGATGGTGGAGGGTATTGGTGGTGGGGAGAGAAAGAAGAAGAAATTAAATGAGACAACAGCCCTGGTGGGGGGGTGTGCAAGAAGCAGCTGATAATGTTCCTCTCCCTCTCCCTTCCCCTTTCTCTAAAATCAATAAAAACATACTTTAAAAAATAAATGAGACAAAAGTTGAAAGACAAAGTTGGATGGATATCTTGAGGGCCTTAACATGCCATGTTAATGAGCTCAGATAATATTCTGAAGGATACAGGATGGGAGTGTTGAATCTATACCTTAAAAAAAATCTTGATCAGATTTTAATTCCAAAAATATAACTATGATATCAATGTGGCAGATGTAATGAAAGTGTGTGTTGCTGTAGAGACTAGAGGCAAAGAGACCACTTGGAATGCTATTAAAATTATCTAGACGAAATGTGGTTGAAAGGAAGACCTAAAATAATTGCAATAATTAATAGTTGCAGATGCTAAGGACTCATAGTATAGGAGGTAAATTTAAATTGAAATTAACATATTAAATGTGGAAAAATATAAATTAATAAAATTAATATCAGCTACTGGATTTTTATTTTTTACAAATTGCCTCTTGAAACAAAAAATTACCACAATTTAGGTTTTTAAAATTTGGCATGTCTCTACTATGCTGTGTGTTCCACATATAATAACAAGTTTTCTCTACTAGAACCTTTAGGAGACCTTTGTTCATTCTTTCATTGGTGTCATTTGGCTTTCACATTGCCAGAAAGAAGCATTTATTATCTATTTCTGTTCTCACTTGCCTAAGATAAAGTACTATTACATGTGCCAACAAGATCATAAATCTAAACCCAACACAGGCTCTAGAATCACATGGCAATACTTGGTTGTAAGTGGGAATCAAGGTGATGTGGACTGTGCTTATATTAATTATTATAGATTAATGAAATAAATCACAAAAAGGAAAAAAATCTGGTAGAGAATTAAAAGATTCTAGTTTGAGAAACACTGATATAGAGGTTTTAAAAATCCTTTTGTCACATACCTGAAGTCAAATTTGTTGTCTGATCTTGTGACTCCTGAGTAGAGCCAAGAAATGCTAGGGCAGGTAGGACAGATAAGTAAATAGGATTATAAAGTGAAAGTAATGGGAGAAAGAAAGGACATAGATACATTTCAAGGTTCGTTCCTGTTCAGGGATCAGAACATGATTTTTAATAAAAAATGTTATGCCTCCAGGTCTACCCACAAAGGGCTTTTCTCTAAATCCAACCCTTCAGTATGTGTTACAGCCTATGAGAAAATGTTCCACAGTGTTTCATTGATACAGCAGGAATGATCTACCTCTCTGCCCATCTGAATGAGGCATCTTACCTTTCTATTTTATTAGCAAGAAATTCTCTTAGCTTCAAGCATTAATAGTTACTTCCTATGCTTTAGGGCAGGGGTGGAGAACTTTTTTTCTGCCAAGGGTCATTTGGATATTTGTAACATCATTCACAGGCCATATAAAATTATCAACTTAAAAATTATGTTGCTATGAAAAAAGCTCCTAGATTTATGGAATTTCGAGTCCCGCCTGCAGTTGCCTTGACAGGGCCAGACCAATTGATAGGGCCTGCACATGGAAGTTCCTCACCACTGTAGGTCAAGTATTCAAGCAAAGCAGGAAAAACTGGATTTAGGTTAAAATCATATTGAGTTGTTGGATGAAAGCTTTAGAAAGTTGGAGATTGGTTGCCAAAGAATCTGTACATTTATACTTGGGTGTTAATGTATGGTTTAGGTTGGCTCTGAGGCCCGCTTTCAGTGTCAGATTGGTTCACTCACATTCCCCTCCACTGCGATTATCCATTGCTTCCTAACAAGAACCAACAAGTTTTCTGTTCACTATGGTAAAGTATAATCTCACAGGATTAATTTTTCCTTATACTTTTGTTCCTAAAGCAAGTTTGTACCCTAACTTTTCATAGGGATTTCTATTTCTGGTATTAGGACTTTTGTTTATATATGACTTAAGCAAACAACTGAGAGTATGAAGGTCAGCAGGAGAGTAGTTAAAGGGATAAAGAACTAAAGAATTCTCATTTGATCCTGGTTTCCTTTTTATCACCACCCCAAAGCCCCCACTAAACAAATTAGACTTGATAGAAAAAGTCACAAGATTCAACTATTTTTTAAAGGAAAATTAGAAATGGTTGTTGTCATAGTTTCTTTGTGTAACAAATTAGTACAAAACTTAGTGACTTAAAAACCCCAGTTATAGATTTGGAGCTCAAAAACCTGAAATGGGTCTCACTGATCTAAAGGTATAAACAGAGTTGGTTCTTTTCTGAAGGTTATAAGGCAAAATCTGTTTTCTTGCCCTTTCTAGCTTCTAGAGGCCACCAGCATTCCTTAGCTCATGGCTGCCTTTCCATCTTCAAAGCCAGCAAGGCTGGTTGCGTCTTCCTCACATTGCATCAGTCTGACACACTCTTCTGCCTCCTTTCACTTATGAAGACCTTTGTGATTGATAGTGGGCCTACATGGGTATTCCAGGATAATCTCCCCATCTGAAGGCAACCTTAATTCCATCCACAGCCTCACCCCCTTGCTATGTAACATAACATAACATTCACAGGTTAGGGATCAGGATGTGGACACCTTTGGTGGGGGTAGGAAAGGAAGGGTACATTATTCTGGCTACTATAGCTATTTATAATTCATTGGGTACTTGAGTTTAAGAGCAACTTTTCCCATCCCTCCATTGATTCCCACTTGTCATCCAAAAGATATTTGACCACCCATTCCAAATATCAAGTGTCAAATGGTATAGAAATTTCAAATATACTGATGATTAGAAATCTGTCAGATTTTGTCACTGATGACTCAGAATTTTAGTGAAGTGATATTGACAAAATTTAAATTTACATAGGTTGGAAAGTGAATGGAAAGTGAAAAAGTGGAGAGCATGGCCATGATAGGAAACAAGAAGAGATAATTAACTTAGAGCAGATATTTTCAACCCCTTTTATCTCATGGCACACATAAACTAATTACTAAAATTCTTTGGCATGCCAAAAATATTTTTTGCCAATCTGACCAAAAAAATAGATATAATTTTGATTCATTCACACTGGACAGTTAATGTTCTGTTGGCTGTTGTCACTTTTTTTAAATTTGAAAATCTAAGGAAAAAGAGATCAGGTATTACATGTTTAAAAAATTCTTGTGGCATATTAGTGTGCCTCTTGCAGTATACCAGTTGAAAATTGCTGGCTTAGAGGAACTCAGGGTCAAAGGATATTTTTTTAGAATGGGAGAGATTTGACTGTGTATAGTCTAGAGCAGTGGTTCTCAACCTTCTGGCCCTTTAAATACAGTTCCTCATGTTGTGACCCAACCATAAAATTATTTTCATTGCTACTTCATAACTGTAATGTTGCTACTGTTATGAATCGTAATGTAAATATCTGATATGCAGGATGGTCTTAGGCGACCCCTGTGAAAGGGTTGTTCGACCGCCAAAGGGGTCGCGACCCACAGGTTGAGAACCACTGGTCTAGAGAGAATCATGAGAGAGATGAGATAAGAACAGGGATCAATGCTTGGAGCCAGTTTCTTCATAAGATGTGATTATAGGTAAAAAATAGAGTACAGATGACCCTTGAATAAAACAGGAGATATGGGCGCCACCACCCCACCACATGCAGTTGTAACTTTTGACTCCTCCAAAACTTAGTTGTTTCTCAGTATCCTCATGGGATTGATTCTAGGACCCTAGATAACCAAATCTGCAGATGCTCAAGTCCCCTATATAAAATGGCATAGATCAATGCATACAGTTGGTCCTCTAAATCTGTAGATTCCCAACAGTGGCTAGAAAACAGTATGGATATTTGCTGGGGTCCAACCCCAGCGGGTCCAGGGGTCCCCAAAGGTGTGGACGGAGTCAGCAAAAAAGGAATGACACGGAGACAGCCTTCAGTTGATCAGCAGCCTAGCCAGGATCTCTAGCCAGGATCTCCAGCCAAGTTCTGTCTTTTATTGTCTTGTTACATCTGTATTTATACCAGTTGATTTTAATCCTGTCAATTTCTATTGCAAAGGTTAGGGCATTTCTTATCTCCATTCCAGGGAGTAAAGATTATGTAGCTTAAGCGTGATTGTTTGTAGTTAAAGTGATTAACTACCCGCCTGCACTAGTAAGGGGTTTTATCCATCCTACTCAGGGAAAAATCCCACCTGGGGAAACACTTTCTCGGAGAGATACCTTGGTTAAAACACATGGCACTAAGGAGAGCAAACATATTAAGAACAATATGCTATATATGCCAGGTCCCTTGAAACATATGCTGTGCAGATGTTTCTTTCCTGCAGCGACTGTGTCAAGCAGCAAGGATGGACCGGCTTCCGGCAGATATTTACTGACTAGAGGCCTGCTGCACGAAAGTCGTGCACGGGTCGCATCCCTAGGCTTGGCTGGCGATCAGGGCCGATCTGCAGGGTGACCGGCGGGGTGATTGGAACGTACCTCAATCAGATTGAGGACGTTTTTAGCAAAGGCCAGCTTAGGAGTACCCTAATTAAGTTAATAACAATGTACCTACCTATATAGTTTAAGTTTAAAAAATTTGGCTCTTAAAAGAAATTTCATTCGTTGTACTGTTGATATTTGGCTCTGTTGACTAATGAGTTTGCAGACCACTGGCCTATGGGATATTTTCCACCAAATGCAACATTCAAATTCGTAATTTCTCTTAGTAATCTGTCTATGGCGTTTATAGCATGACTGGATGCATTCATCAATAATGAGAAGGTGGGCCTTTTTAATAGTTTTAGCAACTTCATTGTTTATATCAAGTCTAAAATTTTAAGTTTCATTTAATGGAATTGGTCATTTATATTGGGAATGAAAGGTTCTTCCACCAAGAAGTAAATTTGCAGCAATGCTGTGGGTAAAACAGTACCACCACAACATCTAATATAATGTATTAAAACTTTATTGTGGGGAGCCGCTACAGTGTTTTGGACAGGTTCAAGCCTTGGACTGATGAGAGGGCACAGTCCTCTCATTGCCACATGCAAGTCCCAGCTTGGAGGGCAGGGCCCTCCCAGCACAATTATAGCCAACAGCTATAGTTATAAGCTTGAACCTATGGTCCAAACATGTGGCCCCACATGCCTGAATGATGTAGGCTTGATAGAGTTCGGATGCATGTAGTTGAGTAGGATTGAAACCCAGGAGAATGTTGTAAACATCTTGATCATGCCCTTATTTTGCCTCGTGGCATCTGCTACAGCTGTGGGCATGGTCACTGTCTCTCAGAGAAGCAGCGTCCCACCGAGACCCAGCTTTCATTCTCTTGTCTGTCTTTTCTAAGCCTTTCAGCTGCCCCCACTCAGGTTCACCCTTGGCCATGCTGGTGTGGCACACTTTATAAAGATATGCCTCCACGCTCCAAGGGCAGGTTCCTGCCTCAAACCTCACCCTTACCAGAAACAGCTCAGGGAGGGTGCAGTCGTTTCTAAGACAACCCCTGCAGGACTGACTTCCTTCCGGTTGGTCGAGCCTCAGGTCATGATGTTATACCCAGGGTTTTTTTTTTTTTTTTAATATATTTTATTGATTTTCCACAGAGAGGAAGGGAGAGAGATAGAGAGTTAGAAACATCGATGAGAGAGAAACATCGATCAGCTGCCTCCTGCACATCTCCTACTGGGGATGTGCCCTCAACCCAGGTACATGCCCTTGACCGGAATCGAACCTGGGACCTTTCAGTCCGCAGGCCGACGCTCTATCCACTGAGCCAAACCGGTTTCGGCATATACCCAGGGTTTTTATATAAATAGATAACTCAGAGGCCTCGTGCACAAAATTCATGCACGGTGTGGGGGGGGGGAGTCCCTCAGCCCACCCTGCACCCCCTCCATTCCGGGATCCCTCAGGGGATGTCCAAATGCCGGTTTAGGCCCGATCTTGCAGGTATTGGGTCTAAACCGGCAGTTGGACATCCCTCTCGTAATCCGGACTGCTGGCTCCTAACCACTCACCTGCCTGCCTTCCTAGTCGCCCCTAACTGCCCTCCCCTGCCTTCCTAGTCGCCCCTAACTGCCCTCCCCTGCCGGCCTGTTGGCCCCTAACCGCCTGTGCCTCGGCCCCTGCCACCATGGCTTTGTCCGGAAGGATGTCCAGTCTAATTAGCATATTACCCTTTTATTAGTATAGATATGCCTGTGGGATCAGGCTTAAACCGGCTGTCGGACATCCCTCTCATAATCAGACTGCTGGCTCCTAACCACTTACCTGCCTGCCTGATTGCCCCTGACCAATCTGCCTGCCTGCCTGGTCATCCCTAACTGCCCTCCCCTCCTGGCCTGGTCGCCCCTAACCGCCTCTGCCTCAGCCTCCTCCACCATGGCTTTGTCTGGGAGGATGTCTGTTCTAATTAGCATGTTACCCTTTTATTAATATAGATTATTAGTATAGATAATATATATGAACATACATAAATGCATTATTATGTTTATTACATATTTATAGTTTATAGAATATATATATATTCTATAAATATATGTGTGTGTGTGTGTGTGTGTGTGTGTGTGTGTATATATATATATATATATATATATATGTAAATAAATATATATATATAACTACTACCTGTGTGTTTTGATGTAGAGGGCGCAAGGACCATCCAGTAAAATTTCTGACATTGAAAATGAGTTCTCACCCTGCTGGAGTGGCTCAGTTGATTGAGTGTCATCCTGTGCACCCAAAGTTTGCCGGTTGGATTCCTGGTCAGGGCATATACCTGGGTTGCAGGTCTGATCCCTGGTCAGGGCAAGTACAAGAGGCAACCAATTGATGTTTCTCTCTTATATCAATGTTTCTCTCTCTCCCTCTTCCTCTCTAAAATCAATAAAAACATGACATTGGGTGAGGATTAAAAATAAATAAATAAAAGAGATCCCTCACCCCTGCCAATAGAGTTACCTCTTCCTCCATGGTTAGTGATAGACCAAACTTGCCAGTGAGCAGTATCCAGTCCTAATTCATTGAAATCATTTTTCCTAAGAAGTATTCCTTCCTTGAGTATTAAGACCTTCAAAATTACTAACTCCAAAGTTTTAGGACCAAAAAATTCTTCAAACGGGTCATTAGGTATACTAGAGAACACAACGAAAGTACATACATATGTAGACCAAAATACGATACAAGTATGTTCATACAAGTAGCATTCATAATAGTAAAAAAAAAATCTCTAATATCTGTCACAATAGATGTATAAATTATGGTATATTCATAAAGTAGATACTGTATAGCAATGAAAATGAATGAACTGCTGCTGTAGGTAAGAACATGGATAAATTTCACAATGTTAATGGAAAGAAGCCAGACATATAAGAATACATTTTGTATTCAGTTTGTTTAAAGGTTAACCACTGGCAAACCTAATCTTTGGTGTTAGAAGTCAGAATAGTGATTACCTTTGGTGAATTTCTAAGAGCTCTTTCTCTATTGTAGATCTTCAGTCTCCCTGCAAATATTTTTCTAAGTTTATTATATTCTTATTAATTTTGTTTATTTTTTTGCACACAACTAATTGTTCTTTTTTAAAATCCTCACTCCAGGATAAGATTTTTATTGATTTTAGAGAGAGAGAAAGGAGGGGGAGAGAGAAACAATGATGTGAAAGAGAAGTATCGATTGGTTAGCTCTCATATGCACCCCAACCAGGGATCAAACTAACAACCTAGGGGAATTGAACCCCCAACCTTTTGGTGTACTGGATGATGCTCCAACCAATTCAGCCACCCAGCCAGGGCTGCACACAAGTTATTTTTATTTTGCATACCATTTTTTTTATTTTTAAAAGAATGTATATCCTGTTGTTGGTTGAAGTATCCTTCCTATCTAATAAAAGAGAAACATGGTAATTAGCCATACCTCCGCTACCCTTCCCATTGGCTAACCAGGGCGATAAGCAAATTAACTGCCAGCCAAGATGGCGGCCGGCAGCCAGGCAGCTTGAAGCAAACATGAGGCTTGCTTGCTTCAGTGACGGAGGAAGCCAACGTTCCCCGCCTGCCGCTGCCGGCCTCTGTGCTTGCAGTTTGAAACATTGTTACAAATATAGAAACTAAACAAAACCCCAGAAACCTGCTTTCAGCCAGCCAGGATCTCAGAGCTGGAGTTGAAACAGTGTTTTGATTATAGAACCCAAACAAACCAGATACCTGCTTTCAGCAGCCGAGGCCTAAGAGTTGGAGCCAAGCCTCAGAGCTAAAGCAGGCCCAGAATAAAAAAAAAAGAAAAAAAGGAGCAGTTGGGAGCTTCAGTCACCTGCCAGCCTGAAAACAGTCCTCAGCCCCTCACCCAGACTGGCCAGGCACCCCAGTGGGACCCCCACCCTGAAGGGGGTGTGACCAACTGCAAACAGCCATCAGCCCCTCACCCAGGTTGGCCAGGCACCCAAGCGGGACCCCCACCCTGATCCAGGACACCCTTCAGGGCAAACCAGACGGCCCCCACCTGTGCACCAGGCCTCTATCCTATATAGTAAAAGGGTAATATGCTTCCCAGCACCAGGATCAGTGAAGCCGCGAGGCCTCCCAGCACCGGGATCAGCGGAGCAGCGAGGCCTCCCTGCACCGGGATCAGTGGAGCTGCAAGGCCTCCCGGACCGGGATCAGTGGAGCTGCGAGCCTCCCGGCACCTGGATTAGCATGACAGGGGGCAGCGACCAAACCCCCTAATCGCCATGCAGCTCTGTGTGTGACAGGGGGCAGGGCCACAACCTCCCTATCCGCCCTGCTCTGTTCGTGACAGGGGAAGACGCCCCAACCCCCTGATCAGCCTTGCTCTGTGCCTGATAGGGGGGAGCTCCCCAACCCCCTGATCACCCTGCGGCTCTGTGTGTGACAGGGTGCAGTGCCCCAACCCCCTGATCAGCCCTGCTCTGTGTGTGACAGGGTGCGGTGCCCCAAACGCCCCCCCCATGGGCCCTGCTCTGTGTGTGACGGGGTAGAGCCATAACC
>NW_005871177.1:2369095-2372324 GCF_000147115.1 Myotis lucifugus
CGAGTGCACAAATTTTTGTGCACCGGGCCTCTAGTGTATTCAATAAATGCCAATTAGATCTAATTGATTGATGGTACTACACAGTTCAACTATAACCTCACTGATGTTCTACAAAGTTGTAGTCAACTTTGAGTAACTACAGAAACAAAGAGTTGATATTGAATAATAATATAAAAAACTGTGAGGGCAGTCGCCATCTTGGTTATCAGAGCGAATGTTCACTCTGACAGTGTCTCCATGCTGGCATACAGGGGACCCTTATTTTACTTAATAATGACCCCCAAGTGCAAGAGTGGCCATGTTGGCGATTCGGATATGCCAAAGAGAAACCTTAAAGTGCTTTTGTAAGTGTTGCCAGGAGGTCGGATGTCACCTGACGCTGCCTCATGGTGCCTGCGTCACGGGCCTCGCTTCATCTCATCCTAGAGGCCTTTTGTCACCTCCCTGCGTCACGAGGAGAAAACAACAAACTGGAGACTGCGCCATCTTGAAAGGGATAGTGGCTGTAATCGGAAGCCTGTACATCCCGGGACTCTACCACCACAACACCCAGGGACCAGCTGAGAACCCAGGAACACCTGATCTCAAGCAGCGTGAATAGGTGGACTCGGACGAGCTCTGCACCTTCTCATGGAAAGGTCAGATTTCACCTAGGGAAAGAAGAGAGAGAGAGCTACATAACCAGACACCTGGAGAAGAGAGATCATGGGGAGACAAAGAAACAGCCCGCATATGAAAGAAAAGGACACATCACCAGAAAAGGAAATAAATGAAATGGAGGCAAGCAATATGTCAGAGAAAGAAATCAGAGAACTGGTCATAAGGTCGCTGAAAAGAATGGAAGACAAATTCAACAATATGTGTAAGAACCAAAAGGAAATGAAAAAGAACCAAGAAGAAATGAAAAATGACATCACTGCTATAAAGAACTCAATAGAAACCAAAAACCATGAGGAAACCCTAGGTAAGGTTAGGGATAAGTTTTTAAGTATTGTTCCTGCCACTCCCCCACATTGTTTTGGGACAATCAATGCCGGACAACTCATTGCTACAGAAATTCAGCAACAGACCAGGGTTCCCACTATAAAATAATATAAAGGGTCTGTTGGAGTTGGTGGTGAGAGTGTGGGCTAACCAGATACTCTTGAGAATTGGGACATTCACTCCTCCACTGCTTCCCTAAACCTCCAGGGTACTGGTGGATTACAATTACCTTCTGCTAGAGGGCAATTCTTACCAGAGGAATTGTCCACTGAAATAGCAGCAAACAGTAATAGAGCACTATAGCTCTTCTATGGTGCCTGGAGCTCTCTACTCTCTGATTCTTAAACTTGTGGGAAGGGATAAACTAAGGTCTGCCCTTTTGCTCTTCTTCCATACCCATTTTCAGAAAGGTAGTAGAGAACATGAGCTTGTGAATCAAAATATCTGGATACCTGAGGAGTATGTTTACTATATAATACAGCTAATTAACATATACCAATTGAAGCAAAATTAAAGGAACAATCCCATATAATAAAAGCATAATATGCAAATTGAATGGTAGAACAATGGGTCGGCGGGGGTCGGACTGGCAAGCAGACAGCACCAGGCCAGCCAAGGTGCATGCCAGTGGGCAGAGGGAGGGGACAGTGATTGGGGGGCGGTGGGTGGAGGGGCGATCGGGGGGGAGGGGACCGGCGCTGTCCCCTGATCAGCCCGCCTGGTCACCTCCTGCAGAGAACATCCCCTGAGGGCTCCTGGACTGCAAGAGGGTGCAGGCCGGGTTGAGGGCCCCCCCACAAGTGCATGTATTTTTGTGCACCAGGCCTCTAGTAATATATAAATTTATAAGTTTATAATTTATAAAAATTATTAAATTATAATTAAATCAATAGTTTAAAAAACAATTCTTTGTTCAACAAATTTTTATTAAACACCAAGCAACAAAGAAACAAAAAAACAAAATACCTACCAAGCAGTGAATAGGATAGACAAAGTTTTACTCTGTGTAACTTACTTTCTAGTGATGAAAAATGGCATTGGGGACAGAGATAAAAATGAATTAACTAACAAGCTATTTTAGATGGTAATACTTGCTATAAAAATAAAGCAGGGTAATTTAAAAACAAAACTAAACCTAAAGTATGAGTCAAGAAACTGAGTGGGAGGTTAGTAATATGTAAAGAAGAAACAAGAAATAATAAGTCATGTGAGAATATTAGGTATGAAAATATGAGTTTAAAGAATGTTACAGATAAGTAATAGGGTAGATCAGATTTTATTACGTTTTTAATGTATAGAATTTTTTAACCTTTATGTAATTAAAATCTCTAGAATTTTTTCCTTTGTGGTTTCAGTGCTTTCATATTTGAAAAAAACCTTCATCCAGAGACTTTTTTTACTTTATAATTAAAATATTTTAAATTATAATATTTGTACATGGTTAGAAATTTAAACAAAATAGAAGGTAATTAAAAGTAATACTCTCATCAACTCTGCCCATTTTCTTTTCCACAGAAGTAAACATTTTTCTATATATGCTTCTAGAAATTATCTATGTATAATCAAATATGTGTATATACAGGGTTTTATAAATAGGATAGTATACATATATTCTGCAGTTTGTTTTTTCTCACACATATGGATCTCTTCAGAGATTGAGGTTTTAAGTGACAGTCAAAATTTCATTTAGCAGGCAAAATTACAGAGATAATTAAGGTCAGTGGTTGCCAGGGTTTTGTGGTGGGGATTTGGGGACAGTGAAAATATTTTGTATGATATTATAATGCTGGATGCATGACATTATGCATTTGTTACAACACAAAGAGTTTAGTTAATAATAATATATCAATATTGGTTTGTCAGTTGTAATGAATGTACTACACTAATGCAAGATGTTAATAATAGGAGAAACAGCCGAAACCGGTTTGGCTCAGTGGATAGAGCGTCGGCCTGCGGACTGAAAGGTCCCAGGTTCGATTCCGGTCAAGGGCATGTACCTGGGTTGAGGGCACATCCCCAGTAGGAGATGTGCAGGAGGCAGCTGATCGATGTTTCTCTCTCATCCATGTTTCTAACTCTCTATCTCTCTCCCTTCCTCTCTGTAAAAATCAATAAAATATAGGAGAATAATAGGAGAAACTGAGTGTACTTGTATGTATGTGGGGTGTCATTTGGGAACTGTATTTTCTGCCAATTTTTCTATAGACCTAGATTTGCCCTAAGAAAATTAAGTCCATTAAAAAAA
>NW_005871177.1:2372424-2374486 GCF_000147115.1 Myotis lucifugus
GTAGCAAATAATAGTTTCACAGATTGTTATTATTTAGAAATGTTAGAAAGTTTTAAGTAGAATTTAAAGTTTTTGATTTTAAAAAAGTAATCTATAAAAAATAGTATGTTAATCAGGAGTAGCAAAACCCAATATGCTTAAGAATTATGAGAACAGAAGAAAAATGTGGCTGAAAAGATGTGAATAGTCATAATTAACATGTGTCTTTTTTTTTTAAGTTAACATGACATGGAGGAACCAGAAAATTATCCATCCACTATATACTTGGCAATGGTTATGTTCTTAAATTGTTCATTTCCAGATTTTTATAACCTTTTTTTTCTTAACAAATAACAAGATATTATTGGGTGCCTTTAATCTGAATAGCATTATTCCATACAAAACTTAGCTATTTCTGAGTTTATAAGCTCCAAGTCAATATATAAAAACAAGTTAATATAAAGCAACATATTATCAAATCCCAAATTTATTCTATGCACAATAGTGGTATCAAGAAATATTAGTCAGATTTCTGTTTTCTTTAATGCCTAGTTCATCAGCACTCAGAGTAGGCTAATTACATAAACTTGTGAGGTAAGAATCTGCCCTATTATTTTAATGACTAGAGGCCTGGTGCATGAAATTTGTTCACAGGTGGGGTCCCTAGGCCTGGCCGGCAACCAGGGCCAATCAGGGCCGGACTAGAGAGGAAGTGACAGTCGCTGGGCCAGGTGCAGAAGGAATGGATGCCATATGCCGACACCGCCATCGTTGGTGCCCTGCCAGTGTGCGGTTGCCTGCCTCCCCCACTCCCCTCCTCCTCCTTCCCTCACTGCCACACTGCCACTGTGACAGGCGGGTGGTGGGCCCATCAGGGAAGGGATGGGGCACAGGAAGTTGGCCACCAGCCCCAAGGAGGGAGCCGGCCCTTGGCCCCCCTGGGAAAGGGGCTGTGTCCACCACCACCCACCCCTAGTTCCCCATCCAAGCCCAGGGGCGGGTCCCAATCAGGTGATCAGGGCCGGCCAGATGGGGGGAGGAACCACAGGAGGTTGGCCGGCTGAGGGGGAGGGACCACAGAAGGTTGGCTAGCAGGCCCCGATTGGACGATCTGGGCCTGCCAGCCTGGGGGAAGGACCATGGGAAGTTGGCTGGCCAGGGAAGGTTGGCTGTGGGAGTGCACTGACCACCAGGGGGCAGCTCCTGCATTGAGTGTCTGCCCCTTGGTGGTCAGTGCACATCAAAGTGACTGGTTATTCCAGTCGTTCCTGTCATTCTGGTTGCTTAGGCTTTTATATATATAGATATAGATTATATATGAAAATTACAGTAAGCATGGAATTTCTGAGGTAAAAGAAGTGACTTCTAAAAAACGAAATAGATTGGATGTGGAGAGAGCAGAGTGCCAGAAGAATGGCTCCTCTGTGTATAACACATCCAACAGCAACTTGGGCTTACTCCTCACGGGTGGCAGGACACCATGATCTTCCTGTGACATTACACCCTATATATATAAAAAATAAATAAAAATAAAAATAAATAAATAAATAAAAATAAAAAACAGAAACTTCAAATATCTACAAAATTATACTTTTTCTATGTACATATACATGTATCTATCTATCGGTAGATAGATAGATTGATAGATAGGTATATTTACCTCTTAACCGTAATCTTTTCCCAGTCAGTGACTACAAAAGTGGCCTCTCAATATACATTCACAGAATTACAGGGTAGAAAGTTTTCTTCAAAGCTCACTCTATTCTACCACATGTCTGTGTGATTTTCTATTAGACAATTCTATATACTGCTAGTTTTTAGTACAAAGTATTATAAAATATAATTTTAAAATAGTTTTACCATGTTAATAATTTATAGATACCAGTTTTGTTTCTCAAGTTCTGTTATTTCCAGTTTGCTGTTTCCTCTTAGAACTATGGTTAAGGCAAGGCAGTTAAAATATGTTTCCTCCTAAACAAAAGTAAGTATCCTATCTAATAATAGAGAAACATGGTAATTAGCTATACCTCCGCTACACTTACCCATTGGCTAATCAGGGCGATATGCAAATTAACTGCCAACC
>NW_005871177.1:2374586-2405500 GCF_000147115.1 Myotis lucifugus
AGCTTGAAGCAAACAGGAGGCTTGCTTGCTTCAGTGACGGAGGAAGCCAACGTTCCCTGCCTGCCTTGGCGGCCTCTGAGCTTGCAGTTTAAGAAACATTGTTACAAATATAGAAGCTAAACAAAACTCCAGAAACCTGCTTTCAGCCAGCCGGGCTTCAGCCAGCAAGACCGCAACATTGTTTCAATTATAGAACAAACGCAGATCCCTGCTTTCAGCCAGCCGGGATCTCAGAGCTGGAGTGAGCAGGACCGCAACAGTGTTACAATTATAGAACCCAAACAAACCAGATACCTGCTTTCAGAAGCCGAGGCCTCAGAGCTGGAGCCAAGCCCCAGAGCTAAAGCTGGCCCAGAATAAAAAAAAGAGAAAAAAAGGAGCGGTTGGGAGCTTCAGTCACCCGCCAGCCTGAAAACGGCCCTCAGCCCCTCACCCAGACTGGCCAGGCACCCCAGTGGGGACCCCCACCCTGAAGGGGGTGTGACCAGCTGCAAACAGCCATCATCCTCTCATCCAGGCTGGCCAGGCACCCCGGTTGGGACCCCCACCCTGATCCAGGACACCCTTCAGGGCAAACCAGCCGGCCCCCACCCGTGCACCAGGCCTCTATCCTATATAGTAAAAGGGTAATATGCCTCCCAGCACCGGGATCAGCATGACAGGGGACAGCAACCAAACCCCCTGATCGCCCTGCGGCTCTGTGTGTGACAGGGGGCAGGGCCACAACCTCCCTATCCGCCCTGCTCTGTTCCTGACAGGGGAAGGCGCCCCAACCCCCTGATCGGCCCTGCTCTGTGCATGACGGGGTGGCGACGCAACCTCCCTATCGACCCTGCCTTGAGTGTGACAGGGGGCGGTGCCCCAACCCCCCAATAGGCCCTACCCTGAGCGTGACTAGGGGTGGCATCGCAACCTCCCGATCCGCCCTGCTCTGTGCATGACAGGGGGCGGTGCCCCAACTCCCCAATTGGCCCTGCTCAGAGCCCGACCAGGGGCTGCACCTAGGGATTGGGCCTGCCCTCTGCCACCCGGGAGCATGCCTAAGGCAGCAGGTCGTTATGTCCCGAGGGGTCCCAGACTGCGAGAGGGCACAGGCCGGGCTGAGGGACCCCCTCTCCCCCCCGAGTGCACAAATTTTTGTGCACTGGGCCTCTAGTCCTAATATATAAAAACCCAGGCTACGTAACGACCGAAGGCTCGAATGACAGGAAGTCAGTCCTGCAGTCAGTGCTGGTTTGCCACACTGACTGCTGAGGGGTCTGTGGATCAGGCCTGGAGAGAGGCCCGAAGAGAGAGGTAAGGTGTGATCCGCAGCCTCCGTGGCAGCTGTTGATCAGCTGTTGCCTCTCTCTTTGTCTCCGGGCTTTGCCAGCAGCTGTGTATCTGTTTCTCTCCGGGCCTCTGCGGGGGCTGGGGATCAGTCCCGCATCTCTGATCAGGCCCGGAGATAGGCCCGGACACACTAAGTGGCATAGAAACCAACCAATCAGAACCTAATCTGGGTGAACTGCGAAGGCAGAACCTAAGGTGGGGGCTGAGCAGGGGTTTTAAGGGCAACAGCTGTTTGGTGTAAGGTGTAAGAAAGTCTTTCAATTTTTTAATGACCAGTTTGAAAGTATATTGCATATGGCTGGCTATCAGTCCGGATATAGGGATTATGTATTTTTGTCTGCTGCCAAGAGCATCTCCTCCTGATGAAAAAGGTTTTCCCCCCCACCATTAAGCCCTCCATATCCTATAGAATCTAGCTATACTACTAATACAGTTATATGCTAGTTAGACAGGGGTTGACCGGCCATCTTCCAGACTTCCGACTTCCTTCCGGACAAAGCCATGGTAGTGGGGGTCGAGGCAGAGAGGGCAGTTGGGGGCGAAATCAGTTCAGCAGGGGAGGACCATTGGGGGCGAGATCAGGTCAGCAGGGGAGGGTAGTTGGGGGCAACCAGACCGGCAGGGGAAGACAGTTGGGGGCAATCAGGCAGGCAGGCAGAGGCAGTTAGGGGTAACCAGGCAGGCAGGTGAGCAGTTAAGAGCCAGCAGTCCCACATTGCAAGAGGGATGTCTGACTGCCAGTTTAGGCCTGATCCCTGTGGGATATCTCCCAAGGGGTCCCCAATTGGAGAGGGTGCAGGCTGGGCTGAGGGACCCCCCCCCCATGTACAAATTTTGTGCATTTGACATCTATTAATATAAGAAAGGCCAAACATCAAAATCAAAATTATCTTAAATAAGGTCTTTTTATCCCTTAAAAATGTGCAAATAGATTAATAATGTTTTTAAAATTTGTTTAGTTTTTCATGTAATGATCATTAATTTAACCCCACACTATAGCCCAGAAGGATGTCTCTCAATTTGTTCAAACATATTTGTTCAAACATTAATTTCATCTTACTGTTCTAATCCACCAATCAGCAATTCCTCTGACTACTCTTGTATTTGGGGTTTCCTATTCCTTGATCACACGTTCTACTTTTTGTTGGTTTAATCTTCATTTAGGTGGTACATAACTTCCATTACCTTTCTGAGAAAGGATGGATGGAATGTGTATTTTTTTTAGATCCTTTAGGTTTGAAAATAATTTTATTATACCCTCATGATTGATTGACAGATTGGCCTGTATAGAATTCTAAGAAGTAATTTTCCTTCAGAATTTTGAAGCATTTGAAACTTGTTTTTTTTCTATGAACTTGTACAACGTACTTTATCTCTCTACTTGTTATTTTTGTAGAACAGAGAAAAGGGAGGTGGGTGATGCACAGAGAAAGAATTCCAGGATCTGTCTTGGGTCACCTTTCTTTTTATTAAATTTACTAGAGGCCCGGTGCATGAAACTCGTGCACGGAGGGGGGGCGGCCCTTAACCCAGCCTTCACCCTCTCCAATCTGGGACTCCTCGGAGGATTGTTTGACTGCTGGTTTAGGCCCGATCCCGGGGATCGGGCCTAAAGCATCAGTCGGACATCCCTCTCAGAATCCAGAACCTCTGGCTCCTAACTGCTCACCTGCCTACCTGCCTGCCTGATCGCCCCTAATTGTCCCCCCTGCCAGCCAGTTCACCCATAACCACCTCTGCCTGCCAGCCTGATCTCCCCTAACTGCCCTCCTGCCGGTCTGGTAGCCCCCAACTGCCCCCCCTCCACTGGCCTAGTTGCCCCTTACTGTCCTCCCTGCTGCCCTGTTCACCCCCAACTGCCCCCCTCTGCCAGCCTGGTCACCCCTAACTGCCCCCCAGCCTGTCTGGTCACCCACAACTGTCCCCTCTGCTGGCCTGGTCGCCCCATGCAGCCTGCTGTTCAGTTGTTTGGTCGTCCCTCACTAACCCCCCTGCTGGCCTGGTCGCTCCCTGCGGCCTGCTGTTTGGTCATTGCTGTTACTGTGAGGGCATCCCAGACAATTTGCATATTCCCCTATTAGAATAGATTGGGTGACATTGATTAGATAATATAGGGCTCACGTGTACATTTCTATGATACATGAGCTGTATATTGCGTTGTGTGCTCACTACCCAAAGTCAAAAAAACTATCACCATATATTTGTCAACTTTTATGGGTTGCGACATCCCACCCACCCCCATCCCTCTGGAACCACTATACTGTTATCTGTGCCTATGAGTTTGTTTTATATCCCACATGAGTGAAATCAGATGATTCTTTGCTTTTTCTGACTGACATTTCCCTTAGCATAATATTCTCAAGGTCCATACATGCTGTCACAAATGGCAGTATTTCATCTTTTCTTATGTTTGAGTAGTATTCCATAGTATATATGCTCCACATCTTTTTCCAATCATCTGTAAGGACACTTTGGTTGTCTCCATGTCTTGACCACTGTGAATAATGCTGTAATGAACATAGGGGTGCATATATTTTTGTGAATAAATGTTTTTGAGTTTTTCGGTTAGATACTCAAAGGGGGATTGCTGGATCATATGGAAACTCTATTTCTAATTTTTTGAGGAACTGTCATACTATTTCTATAGTGGTTGTGCCAGTTTACATTCCTACCAGCAATGAATTAGAGTTAATTTTTTCCACATTCTCTCCTCTTGTTATTACTTGTCTTTATAATAACCATTCTAAAAGGTGTGAGGTGGCATTGCATTGTAGTTTTTAATTTGCATTTCCCTAATAGCTAGTGAAGTTGAGCATCCTATATAATAAGAAAGGAATATGCTAATTATCCATTACACCTTAATGCCACAACCAATCTACAAGTGTTGGAGAGCTGCAGGAGGGCAGGGCAGTGAGCTACAAGCCAGGAGAGCTACAGGAGGGCAGGGCAGTGAGCTATGAGCTGCGGGAGAGCTACAGGAGGGCAGAGCAATGGGCAGAGAGCTACAGGAGGGTGGGTCAGCGAGCTACGAGCAGCAGAGAGCTACTAGCTGTGGTGGGCGGGTGACCAGCTGAAGCAAGCGGCAGCGAGCTACTCACACACGGATTCATGCGCAGGGCTACTAGTCTATATAATCTATATAATAAAAGCCTAAGTGACTGTACGGTGCAACAACCGGAGGATATGATGCGCACTGACCACCAGGAAGCAGCTCCTTTGTTTAGCGTCTGCCCCCTGGTGGTCAGTGTGCTTCCACGAGGGGAATGCCGCTCAGCCAGAACCCAGGCTCACGGCTGGCAAGTGCAGTAGTGGTGGCAGGAGCCTCTCCTGCCTCTGTGGAAGTGCTAAGGAGGAGCGAGCCAAGCGCTAAGGAGCAAGCGGGCGCTAAGGAGTGAGGGATCCCGATTGCAAAGATGTCCGACTGCCGGCTTAGGCCCGATCTCCACGGGGATCAGGCCTAAGCTGGCAGTCGGATATCTCCCAGGTGGTTATAGACTGCAAGAGGGCGCAGGCCAGGCTGAGGGACCCCCTCTCCCACTCCAGTGCATGAATTTCGTGCACCAGGCCTCTAGTCTTTTCATATATCTGTTGGCCATTTATATGTCTTCTTGGGAGAAGTGTCTGTTCAGGTCATCTGCCCTTTTTTTTAACCTTCACCCAAAGATATATTTTTTATTGATTTTTAGAGAGGAAAGAAGAGATGAGAGAAAAACACTGATGTGAGAAACTTTGATCAGTTGCCTCCTGTAATTCGCTGACTGGGGGGGATCTTTTGGTACATGGAACAAAGCTCCAACCAACTGAGCTACCAGGCCAGGTCCCTCTGGTCATTTTTTAAATGGATTGTTTGTTTGGTGTTGAGTTGTATGAGTTCTTTATATATTTTGAAAATTAACCCCTTGCTGGAGATGTTGTTTGCAGATATTATCTCCCATTCAGTTGGTTGCCTTTTTGTTTTGTTTTTTGGTGGTTTCTTTTGCTGTTCAGAAGCTTTTTAGTTTGATACAGTCCCATTTATTTATATTTGCCTTTACTTCCCTTGCCTTTGGGGTTAAATTCATAAAGTGTTCACTATGACCAAGGTCCATAATTCAGTACCTCTGTTTTCTTATATGTAATTTATGGTTTCAGATCTTATATTTAGGTCTTTGACCTATTTTGAATTAATTTTTGTAAATGGGGACAAAGTGTAATCTAGTTTCATTCTTTTACATGTGGCTTTCTAATTTTCCCAGCACCATTTATTGAAAAGGCTTTATTTTCTCCACTGTGTTTTTCGCTCCTTTGTAAAAATTATTTGCTCATGTAGATGTGGTTCTATTTCTGGACTATCAATTCTGACCCACTGGTCTGTGTTCCTGTTTTCTGCCAATACCCTGCTGTTCTGATTATCATAGATCTGTAGTATAAATTGAAGTCAGGTAGTGTGATACCTTCAGCTTTGTTCTTTTTCCTCAGGATTGCTTTGGCTATTCGAGGTTTTTTGTGGTTCCATACAAATCTGAATTTTTAAACACTTTACTTCCTTTTCAATCTTAATAATGCCTTACAATTTTCAGTATATAGGTGTTTTCACATCCTTTGTTAAGTATATTCCTAAGTATATTATTATTTTTGTTGCGATTACAAAAGGAATTGTGTTTTGTTTCATTTCTTTTTCTGAAATGTCATTGTTAGTATATAGGAATACAGTGGATTTTTATACATTGATTTTGTATCCTATAACTTTACTGTATTTGTTTCTAATTATTAGTTTGGGTTTTTTTTGAGGAGTCTTTAGGGTTTTCCATATACAGACTCATGTCATCTGTAAAAAGTGACAATTTTACTTCTTTATTCCCAATTTGGATGCCTTTTCTTTCTTTCTCTTGCCTGATTGCTCTGGCTAGGACTTACAAAATTATCCGATATAATAAAGATGTAATATGCAAATGGTCATTACGCTGTGAAGCATAACAACTGACCACGTAACAACTGGATCATGGATCAGCAGGAGGGTGGGGCAGCGAGCTACAAGCAGGTGGTGGAGAGCTACAGGAGGGGGCAGGGTAGCAAGCTATGGGGGGTGCAGGGGGTGGAGGGAGCTACAGGAGGGTGGGGAAGCGGGTAGAAAGCTACAGGAGGGCGGCAGCGAGCTACCGGCTACAAGCGGGTGGCAGAGAGCTACAGGAGGGGGCAGGGCAGCGAGCTCTGAGGGATGATGGGGAGGAGGGGGGCAGGAGGACCTACAGGAGAGTGGGGCAGCGGGCAGAGAGCTACTGGAGGGTGGCAGTGAGCTACTGGTGAGCTACTGGCCTACGGATGCGTGCACATGGCTACTAGTGTTTAATAAAAGTGCTGACAGTGGGCATCGTGTCCTATTCCTGTTTTTAGAGAAAAAGCTCTGTTTTTCACCATTGAGTATGATATTAACTAGGGTTTGTCATATATGGCCTTTATTATGCTGAGGTACTTTCCTTCTATATTCATTGTATTGAGTGATTTAATCATCAATGGATGTTGTCAAGCCCCCTGGGCGGGGGGCGCAGCCTCAGGTCCCTTGTGAAGCCCTGCCGGGTGGGGGGGGCACAGTCTCACGTCCCCCGGTCTGGTGCCGGAGTGGGGGGCGCAGCTTGAGGATCCCTGGCCCAGGCCGGGGTGCATGCCTTGAGGTTCCTTGACCCAGGCCATGGGGCAGGGCCCATGGGGGCGCAGGCCTGAAGGGATCCCAAAGCCCAGGGGCAAGGGGGGGCGCCGGCCTCAGGGTCCCCTTGGGCCCAGGGCCGGGGGGAGCGCACTTTTGAGGTTTCCTCCAATCAAAGCCCCGCGGGGAAAGGGGGGGGGGCGCCAGCCTGACGTCCCCCTAGCCAGGTACCATGGGCAGGGGAGTGTAGCCTGAGGTCCCCCCTCAAGCCCCACTGGGTGGGGGTTGCATCCTGAGTCCCCTATCAAGCCCCACTGGATGGGAGGCTCGCCTCAGGTCCCATGATCCAGTGCTGGGGCATGGGGACGGCCTCAGGTCCCCCAGTCTGGTGCCGGGGTGGGGTCATGGCCTGAGGTCCCCCGGCCCAGCACTGAGGTGGAGGCACGGCCTGAGGTCCCTTGTCAAGTCCCGCTGGGCAGGGGGCGCAGCCTCAGATCCCTGCTGATTGCTCATTAAGGCTTGTTACGGGAACTTGGCCTCCCCTGTGGGCGCAGCCATCTTGACCGTTCTGGCATGATGGTCAATTTGCATATTCCCTCTTTATTAGATAAGACTAGATTCGCAGTGCATGGATTCATGCACTGGTGGGGTCCCTCGGCCTGGCCTGTGGGGATCAGGCCAAAACCGGCTCTCCGACATCCCCTGAGGGGTCCTGGATTACGAGAGGGCGCAGGTCAGGCCAAGGGACGCCACTGGTGCACAAATCCCTGCACTGGGCCTCCAGTATTCTATCTATAATAATAAAAGCATAATATGCTAATTACGGATGAAGCTGGGGTTTCAAGGGAAGCCCGGGTCCCGGTTGCCTGCTGGCGGCCAGAGGGAAGCCTGGGTCCCTGGTGCCAGCGGCCAGAGGGAAGCCCAGGTCCCAGTGCCAGAGGGAAGCCAGTGCTGGTGCTGGCAGCTGGGGGAAGGAAGGCCTACTCTTGCACGAATTTCATGCATTGGGTCTCTAGTATATATATATTGATCTGGATAGTGGTCACATCACATTGCACATTTGGCTCTTGAGCATTATGTCATCTCTCTTAACTGAAGTATTTATTTTAATTCCTTTAAAGAAAAACTCCTTAGAAGTGTTATGAATCTCACTCAACACAGCTTTTGTCCTTGTCAAAATCACAAAGCCTCTAAGAGACAAATATTTAATGGCATTGTCCAAGTTTTCTTACCCTAATGTGCCTCACTCCCAACCCGTATCTCTCTCAACCATCTCCTCAGTGGTGTCTCTATGTCTGATCAGAGATTAAAGGTAACTGCCAACAAAACAGAGGACAAGGATGTTTGAGATCCTTATATTCAGGATAAGCTCTAGGGTCCTTCCTTCTTCCACCAAACCAAAGTAAGCTCCCAAAAGGAAATCGAAAGGAAATCCTAATGTCAACACCAACCTTTCAATCATCACTTTGTATATCGCTTTTATATTGCTCACCCTCATGAATCTGTATCTAAATATCTTCATAGAATTTCCATAGTAATTGTACTTTGACAGTTTTGAACAGGGTGAAATGACAGTTTATCTAGATTCCAAGTAACTTTCTAAACGATGGTTATTTTTTCAGTCCATGACAATCACAAATTTAAACAATCCAATGAAAAGCTGCTTTAAAAAGATTCCTTCCCTTTCTCACTTTAAAATGAAAGTACCAAGGAAAAAATAAAAAACGAACCGTATTTATTACAGCTTGCTGTTACATTAAGTCCCACAAAAGGAAAACTGGACCATGCCCAGTGCTTGGTTCTGTACGTTGTTGGCAAGTGAAGTTGAGAACTGGAATGAGGCACTGAGTTAAGTTAGGTCAGACAACACGCAGTCAGCACGCACATTACTTCGGATATTTTACATCAAAACATGAAACAAAGTCACGTCAAGGAAGGTGTTTCAAGAGAGTGAAGCTTTCTCCTTACGCCCCTCAATTAAAAAATGTTAATAAAAGTAAAATTGAAAGATCTTCACAGATACTTTAGATGGTAGCAGAAACCCTGCAACAAAATACAGAAGAAACCTTAAGGCTTTATGTTCTTTTATCGCGTTCCCAGTTTTAGTCACCCGCACAAAGAACTGATCTGCAGAAGGAACTGAAAATGTGTACGGAAGGACGATCGCGGGTCTTGTCAACGTGGAAAACCCCAGGGCCTCGGAGAGGGGCTGCAGCAAATGCCGGGGGGCAGAGCTGTACCAGTACGCGTTTCGGGTGCGGAAGACCATAGTGACTGCTCTCCAAAAGCCGGGCTCGCGGGGTGAGGGAGCGGAACCGGGCACCGCGGGGTGAGGTCCTCTCGGGGGAGGACGCATTCCTAGAGACCAACCTTTTCTGGGAAGAGGAGGCCGGGAGTAAAGAGAGCCGTCGGGGGACCCCCACTTTTAAAGGCACTTGCAGGCTACAGAGCACTCTCACGGGCTTTCTCTCCTCCGACACAAGGTCCTTCCTGCTGACCTCCAGCATCTGCGGACGCAAAAGGCCCCGCGCGAAGGCCCTTTCCAAGGTCCGCACCCAGAAGGGCCCACGACGCAACCGAGTCGCGGCTCCGGGCCCGCGGCCGCTCGCGCCCCCTGGGGTCCAATAGGCGCGCACGTCACTCGCCCGCTGCCAATCGGCGCCGGGCAGCTCACCTCCTCCGGGCCCGCAGCCCCGCCCGCCGCCCGCCCGCCTCTGCTGTTGGCGCAGGCGCCGCTGCGGCTCGGTGCTTGGGGACGAGCGGACGCCGCCGGCGAGGATGGTGCTGGAGAGCGTGGCCCGCATCGTGAAGGTGCAGCTCCCCGCGTACCTGAAGCGGCTCCCAGTCCCCGAGAGCATCAGCGGGTTCGCCCGGCTCACAGGTAACCCCCACCGCAACCCCGGCCCATCCTCGTGCGCTCCCCAGGAGGGGGCGGGGTTGGGGGGGGGGGCGTCTGAACATCCTCGGGCCAAGGGGCGGGGCTCGGCGGGGGGGCGCGTGACCCCGTGACCCGGCGGCGCGCCGGCGCAGCCGCCAGGGCCGCGTGTGCTGCCTCTCGGCCGGGCGGCGAGGCGAGGCTCCGGGCTTGTCCTCGCCTCCGGCTCCGCTGTCCTTCGGGGGGGGCGGTTTTTCCCAGCGGCGGCGGCGAGCTGGGCCCGGGCTGCTCTCGCCCTCGCCGGCGCTCTCGCGGTCCGCTTTGTTTGTATCCCGGCCGCCGTGTGTCGGGCAGCTCGCTCTCTGCTGGGTTTCACCACAGCGGGTGTGTGCAGGAATATGTTGGCCAGAGACACACAGACCATAGGTACATGGCAGCTTTATTTAGTGGAAAAGTTAGAAATAATCTCAGACCCACAGGGAGAGATGGGGGCATTTGCGGTCGCCTCCGTTCCTATGGGTCTGGAGGCAGTTGTGGTAACGAGTTGGAGGAAAGATCTATTAGCCAAAAAGGGTTCCAAAGCTAGGACGGTGGCCCAGATCTTAGAAAATGAAATTTAATTTATGGATGTCACATTATGTACTTACAAAAAAATAAGTAGCCCACAACGCAGATTGCAAATCTAAAGGCTGAAATTTTCCAGAATGCAGGCAACCCTTGGGAGATTTTGTTGAGCCCTGGGCATTGCGTTGTGAGAGGCCGCCTAGGATGTTGAGGGGAGAAGCCACGTTGGTTCGGCCAACGTTGACCTCCTGTGCTGAGTATCGGATGTGAAGCATGTAAATAATCTTAGGTAAATAGGCTTGCTTAGCTTGGAGCAGCCTGGAGATCCATGTTAACTGACGTACAGTACAGCATTTGGAAGCCTGACTGGAAGATTTTTATTTTTATTTTTTTAAGTATACTTTATTGATTTTTTACAGAGAGGAAGGGAGAGGAATAGAGAGTTAGAAACGTCGACCAGCTGCCTCCTGCACACCCCCCACTGGTGATGTGCCCGCAACCAAGGTACATGCCCTTGACCGGAATTGAACCTGGGACCCCCTCAGTCCGCTGACCAACGCTTATCCACTGAGCCAAACCGACCAGGGCTGGAAGATTTATTTTGTGTAGACCAAAAGACAACTAGGACTAAATTAGTGAAAATTATTTGGAGATGATTTCAGCTCCACTACACGGACGTTAAAAAAATTATTTTTTAATTGAGGCAAACTTTCCCCAAACAAGTGCCTTGGGAGATTAAAACAATAATAAAACATAAAAAGCAGAGTCTGGTGGGCAGATAGATTTAGATGGGAAAACTAGATGACTGTTACAAATCTAGAGATTCTTTGAGTTGTGGACAGAGTTGCTCTGTAGGTAAATGGCTGTGAGATATTAACATTTTAGATGTTAAAGGATTTGGTAGAAAGCTTGTAATTTAATAGAAACCTTGGTAACCAAATAATAAACATCTGAACATCAGAAGCCACATAAAAGTAACATAAAATGAAAAAAGTTTCAAATCAAGTGTTTATAAATATCAGTCTTCTTTTGGTCCAAACAGTTTACTGGTATCTTGATAGAATTGCAGCAATTATGTAAAATCGTGTGTTTTCCCCTTTATCATTTCTTTTACTTAAGCACTTTACTTATTTTTATGTATTCCTCATCTTGTTCTAACAACTATTTGATCTGATTTTAGATTAACATCACAGTAGGCCTAACCATTCCCCTGCAGCTGGAAATTTTGAATGTTTATATAAATATAATGTATCTTTTTTTCATAATGCTCAGTGGTAAGTAGCCCTGTGCCAATACCAATTGTTTTTTTTTTCTCTTTTGAATTATACCTTGGGTATAGTAATACCAGGTCAAAAGGATGTTACATTTTGTGACATTTGTTCCCAGTTGCCAACTTACTTTTTTAATAATTTGCATAAGTTAACTGCTGAATTTTTAACAGTCAAGAAAGAAAAATGCCCTCTTACTCCCACCCCAATCCCGAATTATGTGTGTTAATTCTGATGATGGATGGTTTTATATTAGTTTCCCTTTTCTGTATATAGAGTGTAGTTGAAGCATATTAGAACGTATATTTGATTGAGTGGCTAGAAGATTTTACAAGTGTGGTTTTTTTTTAAGGATCCCTCTTGTCAACAAATATTTAATTTCTATTAAAGGCATTAAGAAAACTCAAGCTAAGTCTCTCCTTAAATCAATAATATATAGTAACTTCCTCTTTAAAGTTTTTACACATTTAATGGGAGGCCTGATTCTCAGAAATAATGACAACTCTGGTAAATATCTTAATAGTACATACTTAACTTAAGTTCCATTACAGTGTGTCTAGTTGTTATTGTATTGCTTATTTGTTTAGGAAACATAAACATGTTTTTAATAGCTGCTTTATGAAAAAAAAATGAGATAGGCTGTTTCACTCTGGACAATGACAGTGTAGCAGTTGTAGACTCTGCTTTGCAGTGCTATGGAAGAAAAGCAATTTCCACTCTGAGTCTGCCTTTAAGAGCAGATGGTAATAGCTAGTGACATTTGGCTCCCTTGAATGAGCTACTTAGAGAATCATACTTAGACTTTGTTGAAATAAAAATCTGAAAGATAACTTTTCAGCAATTGTGTAAAAGTTTAAGAGACCAAAAGTATTTTCATTTTCTATCTATGACAATTAGGGCAAAAAAAAGTTACAGTTCACATTGTTGCCTGTTTTTCCTTCCCTATTTAGATACAGCGGTTAAAAAAAAATTGACTCTCATGATGACTCTGCATTCTTAGTAAACACTTGGGGAGATCCTTAATTACCCATTATCGTATAGTATTTACAGACAATCCTTATCTACCAGAGACGACTTATCTATTTCAGTTTAGGTCACATTTCTAAGACTGAGGCTTTTAAGATAAATTTGTATGGTTTTGCCCTTTGGAAGTATAGTGTATCTTAATACCCTGACCTTTAAAAAGCTTTCCCTGTCATATAAACTTTTAAAATAGAACGAAAAACATCTTCTCATTCTAAAGTCAGAAAATTATTTACTTCTAGATCTAAAAGCTAGCTCTTAAACTTTGAATATAGTAGATCTTTCCCCCTTGAATTAGTTTGCTTTGAAATGAAATGGTTTTGATCCTAAAGGCAACTTTTTTCCCAGTGAAACAGCTTTAAGGGCATTAGCTCTATTTATCTAGAAAGGGCCAGTTTTGAACAGAGAATTTAGAAGTGGAACAGAGTTAATAACATATTTCCACAAAAAGACATACAAGCATGTTCATAGCAGCCTTATTTATAATAGTCCCAAACTGGGAGCAATCCAAGTATCTACCAACAAGAGAATGGATAAACAAATTATGGCATATTCAGAGTGAAATACTGGTTAACAATGAAAAGGAATGAATTACTGATCCACTGATGAATCTCAAAAACTATATTGAGTGAAAAAAGCTTTGATTATAGAAATCAGTTGTGGAAGATAGACTAAAAAGGGGCAGAATAATACTTTCTGGGGTGATAGAAATATTATACACATTTTCAGCTGAGGCTACAGGGTTGTATTTAATTGTCACAACCCAGAGCTAATCACCTATCAGTTTGTTGTATGTAAATTGTACCTTTTTTTTTTTTTTTAAAAGAAATGAACCAAAAGTGAGTTTTCTCAATAGGAAAGTATAATAAAACATTAAGTTCAAACTAAAGAGTTGCATTTATTAATAAGTAAATAATAAAGGTTATTTGTGAAATATTGAAGAATTTTATTTTAGAAAACTTTTTTTTGAGACCTTAGGAAAATATTTACATAGTTACTATAAGTTGTAAATGTTTTTTCCCCCTCTTTCTAATTAGACCAACTATAGTTAAAAGTCAGTTTAATTAATGATTATATTAGCCTTTGTAGAGAACAATTTCGATCTCATTGAACATTTTCTTCCGTATAACTATTTTGCAATTTAAAATTCCTCAAGTCATCAGGTGTTTATTGAGTACTTACTATGGGCCAGGTAGTGTTCTTGATACAGTGACGCTGTTCTGTTCATAATAATGAATGGAAAATAGATTTAAAACTTGATTATTTTATTTTATTTGCCCTTAAGTCTTGAATAGTCTGTATTAGGTTTGAAGGCGTATGGTAAAGCCACCCATTGAAAATATTTTATGTTTATCTTTCTGAAGTTCAGAAATAGAAGTCATTTGTGTATCTTACCTGCAAATGATACATAAGAAAATGATATAAAATTATCAGCAGCCAAATTGCAATATTATTTTATGGTATCATATGTAACCTTTTAAAAGGGCAGAAAAAAACTATCCTAGTTTCTTAGAATATAGTTCTTCATTAAGACCCATGTGTGTCTGTCTATATATACTTTTTAAAATGTTTTTGTCATTGAATTTGTTTATATATCTTGATCAAGAATAGGGTGTGATAGCTAGCCCATCTACATAAAAGGTTGAATCTACTCCCTCTTAATTTTATTTCTTCTAAGGAGATAATTTCTTTTAACTGTATCTAAAGTTTCAGAAAATTGGTGTTATAAAATTGCTTGCTACTCAAGTTGCTTTGAAATATTCTCTCTAGATTTTGTTTTTCTAACGGTACTGATTCTTTTACTCACCTTCTTAATCTTCTTATTGTTTATCTTAATAGTGGGAAATAGAATATTACAAAATGAATATTACATGGTCAGTATTAATAATATTAGTGTGTCTGATTTATTTTCTTTTCTAAAAAATTAGAAACAGATGATTTAAAAAACATTGGAGCTCTGACCGGTTTGGCTCAGTGGATAGAGCATTGGCCTGCGGACTGAAGGGTCCCGGGTTCGATTCCAGTCAAGGGCATGTACCTTGGTTGCGGGCACATCCCCAGTGGGGGATGTGCAGCTTGCGGCTGGTCAATGTTTCTCTGTCATCCATGTTTCTAACTCTCTATCCCTCTCCCTTCCTCTCTGTAAAAAATCAATAAAATATATTTAAAAAAATACATCTCCTTTAAAAATAAATAAATAAATAATAAAAATAAAGAACATTGGAGCCCTGGCTGTTGTGGCTCAGTTGGTTGAGCACTGTCCCATGCACTGAGAGGTTGCCAGTTGGATTCCAAGTCAGGGCATGTGCTTAGGTTGTGGGTTTGAACCCTGTGTGATGTTTCTTTCTCCCTCCCTCTCTCTCTCCCTCTTTCTCTCCCTCTCCCTCTTCCTCTCTCCCCTCCTCTCTCCCTCTCTCCCTTAATACTTGAGGCATCTTCTTGCCCTAAGTGAGGTTAGCACTTCCCCTGTAGCTCTCTCAGTGGGTGTCTTTTTCTATCTTTCTGTGTGTTTGTGGGATGAGGGGCCAAGGCAGTTGGCATCTTTTAGGCACTGCAGAGCTGCTTCACACTGGAACTGTTTTACTCTCCTTCAAAGAAAACTGTCTTCTTCCCTCCATCAGTATCCCCCTTTGCTGGTATCTGTTGAACTTTAGTCTCTTCCTTACGTTTTTTAAGGATGGTGACATATCCTATTTTTTCCTTTCCTTTACAATACCGCACGTTCTTGTCATGCTTAAAGCTGCCCTTCTTATATTGTCTTTTTTTTTTAAATTGAGGCCAATACCATCATACATCCAGATAATGAAACCAGAAATCTGGGAATCATGAAGAAGCTTCACTTCCTGTATTTACCTCATGCTCTATACTTTTAGTCAGTTACCAAATCCTGTTGATTTGAGCTACATGAGTTAGCAGGTCTTATGTTTCCAGATGAATGAGGGTTGGTCACAGACCTATGCTGAGATCCCGATGAAAGCTGTACACCATTTTCTCAGAAAATGCACACACACGTGCACATCTGCTTTTCTAGGGATCCATTAGTCCTCTCTTTGCTTTAATGGCCACTGTCTTAGTTTCAGCTCATGTTATTTTTTTCTCTAGCCCTCTCTGCTCTTCCTTAATGTTTCTCCACTAACCCATCTTCCATCTAATACCAGTGTAATTTCATAAGTGAACAGTGTTTCAGTTACATTATTTCAGATATTTCAGTGGTTCCCTTTTATATCAGGGCCTTCCATAGTCTGGCACTGGCTCACTGTTACACACCCTCTTCTCTTTCATTGTATCCCAGGAATACTGTGGCACTTAGTTTCCTAAACTTTTCATGTATGTCATATCTCTGTGCCTTTGCCTATTCTGTTTCTTCTGTGTAGAATGTGGCTCCTTTTCCCCTCTGCCTGTGGACTCCTATGTTTAGTCACTTTCAGAAACCTGTTAGGTATCAAATCCTCCTCTTTGTTCAATCCTGTCAAGAGTTAATCACTTTGTCCACTGTATCGCTTACTCATGAGTGTACATAATACACAGTACTGTAATTCTTTTTTATAGGTCTATATTCCATACTAGGCGGAAAGCTCTTTTGGGGTAGGAACTGGACTGCGTCTTCTAATCTCTTCTAAATTGTATACCCTATAAGAGCAGGAACCTTATCTAACTATCAGCCTGTATCCCCAGCACCTAGTGCAGTATTTGGAATGTGGTGGGTACTTGTATTGTTGAACAAATGAATGAATTATTGTTATTCCTATTTTACAGACCAAAGAAACCTGACTCCAAGTATACGAAAATCTGGATTTATACAACAGATAAACTGTGAATTAGTTATTTGAAATCCTGCTCTATGCCAGGCACTGTAGTAAGCACTGGGTATCTACAGACAAATAAGACAGCTGCTGCACTTGCATTTAGCACAGTATCTCCACATCGTAGGTACTTAATAATTACTTAGTAAAAAAATGGAAAAGAAATTATTTAACAATAGCATATTGATCAGATTTCTTCATTCAGAAATATTTATTAAGCATTTAAATTGATGAAAGAACCCAGAAAGAAGGGATTGTATAAGAGCAAACTTTCTAGAATGATAGAAATACCCTATATTTTGTTTTAGGTGGTGTTCACAGATCTATATAGTTGACAAATTTATCAAATTGAGCACTTAACAAAGTTCAACAGGCTGAACACTAAGTTAAGCCTCAATATGAAATAAAATAAATTGAGCCAAGCATTATTTACACACCAAGGAGACAGTGGTGATGCAGACAAATAAGGCCCCTGCCCTTGTAGATCTTCTGTTTTGACGGGGGATATGGTAGTTGGGTATAGCCATTAAAGTTCATGTTTCCAAAGGATACTAAGGAATTGGAAAATGCTTCTGAAATAATATTAAGTGAAAAAATTATGATATAGACTGTATGGTCTATATCATATGGTATCAGTTTTGCTTTTTGCATTTTAAGTATTTAAAGCATATATGTATGTACATCAAAAAGTTTTTAAAAACACCCCAGAACATAGAAATATAAATGTTACTTACTCTTGACTGGTGGGATTGAAAGTTACTTTTTTATATTTTTCTATATTTTAAAAAATAAATCCTATTTTTTATAATCCTAAAATAAAAATAAAAAATATACTGTACAAAATATGCATTATACCTAACAATTAGTAGGTAACAGTTTTTTCTTCATAGTATCAAAAATATCTGTAATAGCACAACATATATCAAACAGGTTCATAGGAAATAGCTGGTCTTAAAAGTTTTTTAAGTTTCTTGTTTGATTTTTCTGTATTTCATATTTCTTTACTAAAATCAGCATTAATAAAGTGATTTCTAATTGAGCTTTATAGGCTGTATTATTTTCCTTTATAAAGCTTTTCTGTAGTTAAAATGAAGTTTATCATTAAGAAGCCGATTATACTAAAAGTGTTATATAAGTTATTATTTTGTTGTCGGAGATATTAGTACCTTTCATTACTTTATATCACCGTTTTTCTACCAGCGTGCTGCAAGAATTTTTAAAACATGCAATAACTGACTATTTAGTCAGGAATACTGACCTCTTTCCTCAGGTTGTAACCCCCCCCCCCCAAAAAAAAACAACAACAACCTAGCAGCCATCACAACAATAGCTGTCCAGTGTGAATGAATCAAATGACACCCTTTTGCTCTAGCCAGTTTTGCTCAGTGGATAGAGCGTTGGCCTGTAGACTAAAGGGTCCCAGGTTTGATTCCAGTCAAGGGTACATCCCTGGGTTGCAGCTCAATCCCCAGTAAGAGGCGTGCAGGAGACAGCTGATCCATGATTATCTCTCATTATTGATGTTTCTATCTCTCTCCCTCTCCCTTCCTCTCTGAAATCAAATAAAAGTATGTTACATATTTTAAAAAATCAATGTTAAGGTTTTCATCTTTACATTCTTTTGTTCTTGTTTTTTCATTCTCATCTTTACTTTTTTACTTTTTTTCTTGCTTCCCCCCCTCCCCCATTCATTTACTTTTTGACTGAGTTATTTAACCTCTTTTTACATTATGATACTTAATGTTATTCTACATTCAACAAACATCTATTGAGTAACTACTGTTTCAAGATACTGTACTGGATGTTGGGGCCAATATTCATATAAGGCAGTGGTTCTCAACCTGTGGGTCACGACCCCTTTGGGGGTTGAACCACCCTTTCACAGGGGTCGCCTAAATACATCCTGCATATCAGATATTTACATTATGATTCATAACAGTAGCAAAATTACAGTTATGAAGTAGCAACGAAAATAATTTTATGGTTGGGGGTCACCACAACATGAGGAACTGTATTAAGGGGTCGCATCATTAGAAAGGTTGAGAACCATTGATATAAGGTAATTGCCTGATCTAGAAGATAAGTGTAAATAAATACTTGCAATATAATGTGATGAGTAAGGAAGGGACTGACATTTATACTCTACATTATTCATTCAGTAAGTCATTCATTAAACACTTCTTAGGAGTCTACTTAGTTCCAGAAGAGTAATAGCACACAGCTCCTTTTCTTACAGACTTATGGAAGTCCGCTTTATAAATAGATAACCATTTATACTAATAAAAGGGTAATATGCTAATTAGACTGGATAGACTGGACATCTTCCGGACGACCTGGACATCCTTCCCGACAAAGCTGGGGCCCGGGCGGCACTGCCCAGGGTCCCAGGTGCCTGCAGCCAGCCTGGGTGGTGCTGTCCGGGGTTCCGGGTGCCTGCGGCCAGCCCGGATGGCGCCGCCTGGAGGAGGGAATCCTGGGTCCCATGTGCAGGGACTGAGGCAGAGGTGGTTAGAGGCAATCAGGCAGGCAGGCAGGCAGGTGAGCAGTTAGGAGCCAGTGGTCTGGATTGCAGAAGGTACAGGCCGGGCTGAGGGGCAGTCCTCCCCCACTCCCCCACCCCCATGCATGAATTTTGTGCACCTGGCCTCTAGTCTGTCTATATAAAAGCCTAAGCGACCATCCGACCGGTAGCTATGACACACAATGACCACCAGGGGGCAGATGCTCCGACTGGTAGCTATGATGCACACTGACCACCAGGGGGCAGATGCTCAACGCAAGAGCTGCTGAGTTGCAGTGACTTGGCAGCTGCGGTTCTCAGGTGATGCACCTGGAACCAGAGAGGAGGGAGCCAGGGTGTGTCACCCGAGAACTGCCCTGTTGCGAACCAGGACCCCTCTGGAGATGCTGGAGAGCTGGTTTCGGCCCGATCCCCGCAGGCCAGGCCCAGGGATTCATGCACCCAGCCTCTAATAGTTTGATAAAAGAACATGAGGAAAAAGGTCTTGGGAACATATTAGGAAGTGATTAATTTTGCTTTGTGAATCAAGGAAGACTTTTGGAGGAGGCAGTAGTTGACCTTAGTCTTAAAGGGTTTACCCAAATGAGCCATAGATCAGAGATAGGCATCGCAAACAAGGAATTACTCATGCAGAGAACACAGGAAGGCTGCTACTCGGTAATAGCTTTGGGGTGGCTTCAAGCACTTGAGAGATGAGATGCTTGTGAGAGATGAAGCTGTCAAAGTAACCTGGCCATGCTATAGAGTTGGTACTTACAGAAACAATGGTCTGTTGCAGCATCATCCAAAAAATTTTTGTGATGATGGAAATCTCTGTGCTGGTAACTTCAGTAGCCACTTAGGCACATGTGTGGCTGTTAAGCTGTGCTGAAATGTGACTAGTGTGTCTAAGAAACTGGATTTTGAGTTTTACTTAATTTTAATTATTTAAATTTGAATTGTCACACCTGTGTTTTAATTATGTTTTTTACTTTGTATATTTTATGATGCTTTGACTTGACATCTAGGGGCCTTGATGGCCTTGGAGAACATGCCCCTCCCAGGAACAGCTAATTCCCAAAGATAATAAACAACTTGCCTGTGGAGCTCACCTTTCATATGGAAATCAACCAATCCAAAGCCTACACCTTACCCTACCACCTGTATCTAAATCACTTACCAACCAGGATTTCCCCTGTCCCAAACCACCCTGGGTCAGGTATGAAACAACTAGGGACCTCCTCAACAGCTGAGAGCCCACTGAAATTATTCACTCCTAAACTGCTTACCCTGCCCCACCTTGCTGTTCCCTGGAAGCCACAATAGTCTGTGCCCAGGCTTTCCTGTCACCTTCCACCTGATCAACCCTGATACTTTCCCCGTGTCCTGTGTGGCATGGTGTGTCCCCTCGTGGGAACTGTAAGTAATAAACTTTTCTTTCAAGGCAGTTGTCTTTGTGTCTGTCATCTTATATCTGATTAAAACAAAACCTTGAGTACAAATCAAAACAGTCTGGCTAGTGGCTACTATATTGTACAGCACAGATCTATAGATAGGTCTCTCTCTCCCAAGAAGCAGTTCTTTTTCATTTCTAGAAGTTTAATCAAAGGATCTATATGGAATGTTCCACTTTGGTTATGAGAATAGAATAGCCAGCATGACAGGTAAGATACTTATCCTACAGAGCTTCGTTCTGGTGACTAAAAGATTACACCCATTGCCCCCAAATTCCTACCGTATAGCATTAAGTTGAGCTGGCAAAATATTTTTGCAAAGGAGTTGCCACTAATATTTTTAGTCTCTACTAAAAGCTAATATTTTTTTCTGTGCCAGGCATAAATAGGTTGTTTCATGTAGCGCTCATAACAAATCTTTGGCATTGTGTTCCATAAAAAATAGTTTCATGCCCTGGCTGATTTGGCTCAGTGGATAGAGCGTCGCCCTGTGGACTGAAGGGCCCCAGGTTCGATTCCAGTCAAGGGCACTTGCCTGGGTTGTGGGCTCGGTCCCCAGTGGGGGGCATGCTGGAGGCGGCTGATCAGTGATTCTGTCTCATCATTGATGTTTCTATCCTCCTTCCTCTCTGAAATCAATAAAAATACATTTTTTTAAAAAAATTGGCATTTTTTGGAAAAATTGGCATTAAGCCAATCTTTTAATAGTTACATAGTAAAAACAGTTATCTCTGGAGAGTAGTTTTACCAGGAAAAGAACAGATAAAATGTTATATCTGTTGGATTTGATTCATGGTGGATGAGAACAAACTTACTGTCCTGGACTATACCTGCTTAAGTACAGTTTACCCACATGAAAAACGGGAATAATTATGGTACCTGACAAATATAATTTTTTAAGCTAACAGTATTAAATGAGATAAAACAGTTGCACTCTTAGTATATTCATTATCTTTAACATTTATTAGTATGCCTTGGCACATAATCTTCCGTTTTTTCCTACTAAGCTATTTTTACATAGTGCTTAGAAAGGTACCCGATAGGCCCTGAGGGAAGGATGTCAAATGATAACTCTTTAAGGACAGAAAGGATTCCCTGAAGAGCCCAGCAGAGGTTGGACACTAACCAACATTTGATAAAAACATGCTAAAATGTTTATCTTATTTCCCGGGGTGTTTATCTCCACAGGCATAAGGACCATTTAATTTATGTCACTTGTATTTCCTGTGCCCCAGAATGGTGCTGAGAACTAAAGAAGGCACTTGAAGAACACTTATGGAATAAGATGTATCTAACAATGAGAACATTTCATATACAAAAATTTTAATTAGTTTTTTAAAATAGTAGCTTTTACACAACATCTGCGTGTTTCTTTAGGAATCACTATGCCTTACCAAAAATGTAAAGCATTGAAACTAAAAAGTTAAAACATGTTCTGTCTGAAATTATATATGAATGGTAAAGTACAGATACTCTGTTGTGTGCTTTTAAACATTGTAGAAACATTTTCTTAACCTGTAAACTATATCACACATTGAATTTGGTTTATAATTATGGGTAGTATTTCCTGAAAAACAAATAATGATAAACATGAATATACTTAGGATAGTGACAGGATATTTGATATAGGACCTATCTCTGAAAATTTTGTTTTCTGTTTCACAAGTCTCAAGTTAGCCCACAAATGAAACAAGGTGGTCCTAGGTAAAGGCGGCTTGATTTACTGATTCATGGTTTTAAAGATGAATAGTTCAGAAATTGAAGAGAAGTAAAGAATAAAGAGTCTGCTCAAGGATGAGACATGCTATGTGAGTTCCGTGAGAGCACTGCAGACTAACATCTGTGCATGTTTAGTTTCAGAATGGCTTCGGTTATTGCCTTTCCTTGGTGTCCTTGCACTACTTGGCTACCTTGCAGTTCGTCCATTCCTCCCAAAGAAAAAACAACAGAAGGATAGCTTGATTAATCTTAAAATACAAAAGGAAAATCCCAAAGTGGTGAATGAAATAAACATTGAAGATTTGTGTCTTACTAAAGCAGCTTATTGTAGATGTTGGCGTTCTAAGACGGTAAGATGTCCATTTATACATACACTAAAATTTTGTGTAATTAAAATGTTTTCCTTCTGAAATCCTTAATTTTGAGGTCCTGTGAGATGAGAGGTTTTTCCATAGTGTTCAGTACTGAAAGTCTATATTCCTAAATTAAAGTTGCATTTTATGATCTATACTACCTACATTAGAAACGTTAGAGCAGCAAGGAAGAATAATGATGATGTTTTTACTATGTTTTATCAACTAGCTAAAGTAACATAGTTTAAAATACACCTATATTATGAGAGAGGACATAAGGTTTAGTGGAAGAGTTTAAGCTTTGGAGTCTGAATAAATTTTGGTCAAAGCTGATGACTGCCACGTACAGTATGACTTTGGGCAAGTTACTTAATCTTTAATCTCTGATTTTTAATTCTGATAATATATCAACATCACAGACATTTTCAAGAATTCAGTGAGATGATGTATGTACAATGCCTTATAGTATGAGCTAGTAAATGTTTTGATGAGATCTGTTCTACTTTAATCGTAGGTTATTTGAGGTTTTAAGTACAATAATGTTTATCACATCATCCTTTAATAGCCAAGTGTTAGAAACAATCTAGAATCTGATAATAGAGGAATGATTAAAGTATGGTGTAATAAAAATGATATAGGGTGCACGGCCAGTCTGGTTCAGTGGTTGAGTGTTTACCTATGAACCTAGAGGTCATGGGTTTGAATCCTAGTCAGGGCACATACCCTGGTTTCGGGCTGGATCCCCAGTAGGGGGTGTGCAGGAGGCAGCCAATTGATGTTGATGTTTCTCTCTCATTAATGTTTCTACCTCTCTATCCCTCTCCCTTCCTCTCTCTCTAAAACCAATAAAAGCATATTTTTTTTAAAATGATGGGGTATTAGGAAGCCACTACAAATCATGTTTTAAAGAATATTTAATGGCATGAAAGCATAATATAATACAAGTAAGACAAGTATATTACAGTTTTTAAAAAATATGTTTTTATTGATTTTTTGAGAGCGAGGAATGGAGAGGGAGAGAGAAGGAGAGAAAGGGAGAGAGAACATCGAAACCTGGGCATGCGCCCTTACCGAGAGTTGAACCTGTGACCTTTCTGTGCATGGGATGATGCTCAACCACCTGAGCCACAGCGGCCAGCCTATTACAGTTTTTTTTTTAAAATAAAAATGAATACACATAATAAATGCAGAGGAAAAATATGCTATAATGTTTCCTATGAGTGAATTTTTAAAACTATATTTTTTTAGTTTTTCAAAAATTTTATAATATGCATGAGTTATATATAAGAAAATATTTTTTATATATTTTGAATTTAAATTACATTATTTTAAATTTAAATAAGTGAATAGGTGAGTTCAAATTTAGAGCTTCACAGAGAACAAAAGCTTATTTGATCCCCTTTTAAACCTGTTGTATTGCCTCATATGGAATCATCCAAAACTTTTTACTTAAAATCTACACCAAATACTGAATTAGCTATTTAAAATTGTTAGATTTGCTGTGATATAAGAAGTCAGGTTAGGTGAAGAATACATCTATTACTCAGGCAAGCTATCTGATGTATTATTTTCTTTTTCCAAAGTAATGTGCATTTCACAAATATTTCTACTTCTTGAATCATTTAAAATAACAGGTGTAATTCTTTTTCCTTTCTAGTTTCCTGCCTGTGATGGTTCACATAATAAACACAATGAATTAACAGGAGATAATGTGGGCCCACTAATACTGAAGAAGAAAGAAGTATAATAGTAAGGAATTAGGATTGAATTGTGTGCTGTAAAATCTTATGATATCTTTTCATTTTTTGTGTATAGATCTTTCAAATGGTGGTCTTAATTACTACTACTTGTGGAGTAATTATTTCTGCCAATTTATTTTCTTGCTACACTACTGTTTATATTTGATACTTCATATATTCAATCATATAGAAATTAAATTGTGCAATCCTTTTATTCTGACTTCAAAGAATTAATGTATTTTCCTCCAATAAACCAACACTTCTGATTTTAATTAATTGAGGAAATATCTAAGTCTGGGGCAATAGGTCCCAAACTATTTGTTTGAAAAATCAATATTTTCAATAGATTATATAATTTACAATTTTCTCCCTACTCTATTAAACATATTATCTTTCAGTTTGCTTCTGTCTTGATCATTTGAAGGACTTGTTTCTTTTTCAGCCTTCCACACTCCATTCTTTTTAGATCAATAAGAAAAATATTGCTCTTAAGAATTACTTGAGTTTTCAAAGAGATAAACTCTTCGCTTTAGAGAGATTGTTGTCTAGTAAATATAAATATCCCAATTTCAGGGAAGATGTGAACTGGATATAAAATGTTCCAACAAGGAACACTTATTTACATTATAAAAGTTTGTTTACAGTGGGCTTGTTTGCCTCTGTTTAGGTATATTGTGTATCTTGAGCTATTTGACTCACTGACAGGGTGGGGTGGGGTGGCAAGAACACTTATACCTAAACTCAAGAGCTGCTGAAATTTGAAGGTCAATGAGAAATAAACATATTTAAAAAAAGTTCAGTGGTCAAAATTGTATTTATATGAACATTTTCCTCTTTATAACAGTGTAAGCCAATAAAACAATACAAGAAGTTTGCAAAATAAACTTACTGGAGAAGCTTTAAAACTTTTGTAATTTTTTAGCCTAAGAGTCTATTTGGTTTCATCTTATACTGTATTACAGTTCTTATAGTATTAGCTATTCTAAGTCTGTCTTTTAAAGGTAGAATGCACTCAGCACACTATGCCTTCATTATAAGTGGAGAAGGTACAGGAGGCAGACGTGTAACTCTTCTTCCAATCATAAAGTTATTCAGCATTTACTGTACCAGACACTGCACTGAGCATAGTACCTGCATTTTTAATTTATTACATGTAATGTCAATAGGTTCTGTTGTGTGATCTTGACTTTCACATGACCAACAGCAGGAATTTTAAAGTGAGGGTTAGTAATGTAGTTGTGGTTTTGAGAAGTTTTAGAAGGTATAAATCCAAAATTGTTGCTCTTTCCTTGCCTCTCCTGTGAGGAGGGACACATATAAAATTGTTCTCACTTTGGTTCTGGGTATTATTTCCTGAAACTTCTCTTCAACAACCCTACAGGGGCTTCTCTGTCAGGTTAACCAATTATTTCCACACAGTTGATCACAAGCCTGGGAAATACCCTCCTCACCAAAAGCTTGAATAGCCGCGTCTGCGGTCATGAAGTGCTTTTCTTTAAATGTTTCTCTGTAACTCACAGCAAAATGTTTGCACATGTCCTAGTAGTTCCCATACTTAGATTTCATAGGAGAATGGAAAATTTCCTGAAAATGTGGAGACTAAAATGAAATTATCAATTTTAAATTTCGTCAAGTAAGAACATTTACAAAATTGAAAACTAATAATCTCATAAAAGGTAATCTTAACACGCTGAAAGTAAGAAGGTACACTCACAATAAAGTTTCCTCCACATTTTCAATTGTTTAAATATGTTGAAGAGTTGTGCCCAAATATTTTTCCACCTGTGCAAATTTTTCAGCAGCCTGGGGCTGGTAGCAAGCTGTTGTTTAATAACAACAGTATGCATTATGATCAGTTGCTGTCACTTCCTCTTGTAAATTCACAGAATTCCATCATGTCTTCCTTAAAAAATAGACATCTAATAAGCAACTGCATCTGAATTAATATAACACAAGATAACTTAACTCTTGAAATACATACCTTGGGTTTCTAAAATATTCAAGAAACAGCTGTGTTGTTTATTGAAGTAGTCCTCACGTGATTATTTTGAGGACTACTTACCCAGGGAGCTACTCATTGCCTTACTCAGCAAATGATCGCCACCAGTACATGAGTAGGTATTCAAAACTGTTGAGCAGGTTTCAGGTATTAATGATTCATTCATTCATATGGATAATTAAGCAAGTTGTGTTATGAAAAGCACATTACAAATCAGCTTTGAATTCAGTGCCTCATATGATGATTCATTAAATTGCTTTTGTATTTTGTTACCTAATTAATAAGTTTATGCAAAGCCAATTAAGCCATCTGCTGATCTATATAGTTCTACTTTCCTTACATAGTCTTCCTTTAGAAATGTGCTTTCGAATTCTTCTGCAAAGAGAGTTTTACTCTTTCAAAACTGTTGTTCAACAGGGTTCTTAAATTACTAAATTATGATGGATATTTTATTTACTAGTGACCATAAGCATCTAACTAGTTGTACTTCATTCATTTAGACTGCAGTTGTGGCAGCATCACCAATCTGGAGAAGACCAGGAGAGATGTACTAGTAACACACATGTACTTTATTCAGAAATGAATGCCTCAGGCCCCCATCTTCACAGTCTCCTTTTTCTTACATCACACCTGGTTCTAACATGTTTGGTTATCTGATTTCTGCTGAACGAATCACAAGTATCTACAGGGTCCTGTGAGAGGTAGGGAAACAATAAAACGTGACAGCTGACTGCAGGGGAGGAGGAAACCAAAAAGTAAATTTAATGTGAAAAGCCTGGCACCTCAAGACCATTTAATAGAGGATCCTGCACATCACAGTCCCATCAAAATATACAAGTCATATTTGATGATGAATTTGAATCAAAAGTACTATATGATGTTTAAAATATGTTTATTTTAGAAAGGAAAGGAGAGGGAAGGAAACAGGGAGAGAGAAAACATTGATCTGAGAAACACCAACTTGTTGCCTCCTGTACACACCGCAAGTGGGGGTTGAACCCACAACCTGGGTATGTGCCCTGACCAGGAATTGAACCGGTGACCTTTTGGTGCACAAGATGATACTCAACCAACAGAGCCACACTGGCCAGGTCAATACTATATGGCATTAAGAAGGTAGGATATGTGTTGTATTTGATAATTCTAGTTTCCACTTGAAATAGTTAAAAGCTCAGTGCTTAAAGTGGTACATCCTGGCCCTAGCTGTTTGGCTCAGTGGATAGAGCATCGGCCTGCAGACCGAAGGGTCCCGGGTTCGATTCTGGCCAAGGGCACATGTCCGGGTTGCAGTCCCCAGTGGGGGGGGGGGGGTGTGCTGGAGGTAGCCAATCAATGATTCTCATCATTAATGTTTCTATTTCTCTCTCTCCCTTTCTCTCTGAAATCAATAAAAATATATTTTAAAAAAATAAAGTGGTATATCCTGGCTGAAAATTTGTGCAGGAAATAGCTTGACTCATTCTTTGATATTTGGAGGCTTATCATAGGAAGTTTTTCCATTCAACTGAAGCATTTTTCATTTCATGACTAATTCATTACAAAATTTAATTTGTTAAAGTATGAGGAAAACTAAATAAAGGAATGGTGATTTAAACCACATGAATTGTGTTAGGTGACCTCCCCCTCAGAGAGGATTACAGTCACGGTTGAAAACCACTCAGCAGCAGTTCACTGACTGCCTCACGGCCTGGCTGGCCCTTTGCACAGCGGCTGGAATGCAGAGGACTCCATGGCTGTTCTTTGGTTGGCTTGTTTATTGTCTGAGCTGTGCTGCATCATTGGAGGTTGGGCTTTAGTTTGTCAGAAAAGTCTTTTATTGGAAGCTCACTTTATTTTATCATGTTCACATGGTCTACTTTTAACTTTTGCTCCGGTTTCATACAGTCATGTAGCAAACATTTTAATATAAAAAGTAGGCAGTCCATATTAGGTGCTGTATTAGCAATTGTATTAGTCAATTTTGTTATGGTCTTGAAAGACATTGAAAATCTGTTAGAGGCATATTTATGTCTTTCAGTCAGAGGACATCACTCTCCTTTGGTTTCAATGCTGATTGTTTGCTTACAAAGTATACTAGTATCTGTGACTCTATTCTCAGAGCTCTGTTGTCAAACAGATCAGCCACAATGTTAACAAATTCCTGATCTCTGCTGTAAGGTTGTAATTTTCCAAAATAATGTAGAAAAGGGGAAAAGGGTAATAAATTGCATAATTACAGAGATGAACCCTGTACTAGTGAGAAAATAAAACTGTCAACAATTTACTAAATTTTTAAATATCCTGTAATTTTTATTAATATTCACCATGCATTCCTCTGCATTATCACATTGAAGATAGGCATCTCTAACATCCATTCAACAAATTTAAGAAACTCACAACCTAGAAGTACAGAGTTTTCAACTATATCGAATGCTGTCAAGAAGTGAAATAAGATGAAAATAGAAAAATGTTCACTTTAAAATGCTGTGTGCAACTGCAAAGCAACACATCGGAAAATCTAGAGGAAATGCATAATTTCCTAGAAAAACAAATGATGAAAAGTAACCCACGGTGAAATTTAAAATGTTAATAGAGCAATATCAAGTAAGAATGGAAAAATTTTTTAAAATCCATAATTTAAAAAGTACTAGGGTTGCAAGAAAGATAATTCCAATGTCATTTAAATCTCTATTTTTAAAAGGGAAAGCACTTCCCAATTTTTTCATTTGGCTAGTGTAACATTCGTATAAAAAGCTGATAAACACAAGACAACACTTCCCCCCCAGAACAATACCACTTATACACATGGATGAAATACTAAATAAAATTGTGGCACTGTAAAACAAACAATAAAAGTCTAATACAGCCCTAACCGGTTTGGCTCAGTGGATAGAGCGTCGGCCTGCGGACTGAAGGGTCCCAGGTTCGATTCCGGCCAGGGGCATGTACCTTGGTTGCGGGCACATCCCCAGTTTGGGGTATGCAGGAAGCAGCTGATCGATGTTTCTAACTCTCTATCCCTCTCCCTTCCTCTCTGTAAAAAATCAATAAAATATATTTAAAAAAAAAGTCTAATACATGATGGGAAATAGGATTGTCTTCCAAGAACTCAAGTGTTTTGATCACTCTTTAATCCCTGCTACCACCACCCACTATACCAGTGGTTCTCAACATTGGTTGCACATTAGAATCACCTGGGAATCTTTTTAAAATCCTGATTTCTGGGCCTCATCCTCTGGAAATTCTGTTTCTTTGTTATGGGGTGGGGCCACAACATTAGTAATAAAGAAACAGAATTTCCGGAGGATGAGGCCCAGAAATCAGGATTTTAAAAAGATTCCCAGGTGATTCTAATGTGCAGCCAAGGTTGAGAACCACTGGACTATACCGTCCTAAATCTCAAAAATGCCTTTTTCTCTATTCCCCTTGCAAAAGACTCCCAAAACCCACTTGCTTTCACATGGATAGATGCTGACACCAATACATCACAGCAGCTAACCTGGAGTGTCCTGCCACAAGGATTTGGGGACAGTCCTCACTTATTTGGTCAGGCCTTAGCCTCAGATCTTCAACACCTCGACTGAACTCCCAGCATCCTCCTCCAATGTCGATGACCTTCTGCTATGCAGTCCTCTAACTTCCTCACAACTACACACCCATACCCTTAATTTCCGGATGGATGGGCCTACTGCACACACCCTCATAAAGCCGAGTTGTCCCCAACCACCATCACCTACCTCGGTTTCACTCTCACCCCACAAAGCCAAGCTATTACCTTGAACTGTAATTGCCTTATCTCCTCCATGACTGTGCCCTCCCCTAGACAAGAAATACTCTCCATTCTTGGGCTTGCCGGGTACTTTCACCTCTGGGTTCCCAACTTTAGTCTTTTTGCAAAGCCCCTCTATGATGTGGCGAAAGGAGCCCTCACTGAGCCTTTAGATCCCAAGACCAGAATTCTCACCTCCTAAAATGCTCTGAAAACTGCTCTTGCCTCAGCACTCACCCTACTACCTGACCTATCCAAACCCTTCATTTTATACATGGATAAGGGCATCACTCTTGGCCTCCTAGGCCAGAAATCAGGGCCAGACCTCAAGGTCATTGCCTATCTTTCTAAAGAGACCCCACCATTAGAGGCTGGCCTGCCTGCCTCTGGGCTCTAGAAGTGCTGACCCTTGGGCCCAGGAAAGCTAGAACTTACCTTCTCCCAGTCAATGATGGTCTATTCCCCACATGCACTCAGAATTACCTCCACCAAACCGCCCTTTTCCTTTCCTCTCCAGGCTCCAGCCTGTGCCGTGCCAGCACAGCCAAGGGTTTGGTGAGTCTGAGGAGGGGTGGTGAAGGATTCAAGAAAAGACAGACAAAGAGAATATAGCTGGGGCTTGGTGAATCTCCTGTGCCTGGATGAGGCCACAGAGAAGAATCCAACTAGCAGGCTGAGGCTTTATTTTATAGTCAGGGAAAAACAAGATAGTGGTCACCATAGTTACAATGTTCTTGTGAGTTTCACTTGTTTTGGCAGCACTTGCTGCACCTCCCACAGCCCATTAGCTACCCAGGAAGGATCTAGGGGGCGGCCATAAGGTCAAGCTTAATTATGCTAAGAGGCTCTGCCCTCTAAGCTGGGACTTGTTTGTGGCTCTGCCACAGGTCAATCTGAGGCTTAAATCTAGAGTG